>NW_026652292.1:73223015-73594377 GCF_009828535.3 Hylobates moloch | reverse complement strand
CTAGTTCAACCATTGTGGAAGTCAGTGTGGCGATTCCTCAGGGATCTCGAACTAGAAATACCATTTGACCCAGCCATCCCATTACTGGGTATATACCCAAAGGATTATAAATCATGCTGCTATAAAGACACATGCACACGTATGTTTATTGCGGCACTATTCACAATAGCAAAGAGTTGGAACCAACCCAAATGTCCAACAACGATAGACTGGATTAAGAAAATGTGGCACATATACACCATGGAATACTATGCAGCCATAAAAAATGATGAGTTCGTGTCCTTTGTAGGGACATGGATGAAACTGGAAAGCATCATTCTCAGTAAACTATCACAAGGACAAAAAACCAAACACCGCATGTTCTCACTCATAGGTGGGAATTGAACAATGAGAACTCATGGACACAGGAAGGGGAACATCACACTCCGGGGACTGTTGTGGGGTGGGGGGAGGGCGGAGGGACAGCATTAGGAGATACACCTAATGCTAAATGACGAGTTAATGGGTGCAGGAAATCAACATGGCACATGGATACATATGTAACAAACCTGCACATTGTGCACATGTACCCTAAAACCCTAAAGTATAATAAAAAAAAAAGAAAATAATCAGCTTAAAAAAAAAGATTAATAAAATGATTTAAATAATAATAAAAAAAAAGAAGTAGATAAGTCTCCTGTAGATAAAGACATCATCTTTAGTCTCTAACAATTTTTATTTCTGATATCAAGATGGAATTGAATTTTATCAATTCCATAAAATCAATGGATGTGACAAGAGACAAGATAAAATAGAAAACAAACAAGTAATTATTCAATAGAAAACAAACAAAAAAATCTGAAAAATCCACTGGAGACCTAGGTATTGAAGATAATAGACATGGGCTTTAAAATCACTGTAAGTAATATGCTCAGGAAAATATGTTTAAAATAGAGCATTTTATAAAACAACTAAACTCTAATAAGAAAAAGAATAAAAAGAAAAAAAGAGAGATATAGAAAGAGAAGAAAGACGTGGAGGATTTGTCTGTCCATGTACCCTTCCAGTATTCTGCCTACCACCTGATAGGAGGAAACACACAATAAAACAGGTAATAGACAAGTATTAACCCATTTATGCCTGAGAATGCAATTTTTTGAATTTTTGCAGTCAGACTTTGGCGATGACCTTGAGCAGTAGGATGTCAATAACTCCCACATGCTTAGTGTTCCAATAATGGAACACTAGGCATTAAAAGTGTTAATATTTCTGCCCTACAGCAAACATGCCCTAAATAATGTTCTTCTCTTCCACTAGGTGGCAGTGAAGGATGGAAGCCGTGAGCTTGGAGTGGGAAGTAGGGCAGTGTACACTTACCTAGTCTCACGCTGTTTCCACACACAGCTTCATTTTTAAACTTTTGTTTGCTTTTCAAATTGCACACTTTAATTTTTATCATAGGATGGAAAATATTACTGCCAAGTTCCATTACCTGTATCAGGCCACCCCTAGATTTGAGGGTGCTGGGTGTTATGAGCTTCCACGGACCCCCTCAATGGCCAGCCCCCAACCCTCCATCACTTCTCACCGCCGTGCCCCATACTGCTTTCACTTCCTCCCACATCTCACATATATGTTCTATTGGTGGAAAGGTAAGTTAGCACAGCCGCTACGGAAAACAAATGAGGACTCGTAGGCTCAGGAAGTTAGAGCAGCTTTCCCAGGTTCCCGCCACTAGGAAACCTGGGGACAAAGAAGGAAGTGGCCAGAAAAGACAGGGGTCTGAAGGCAGTGCCCGCTCACATTGCATCTTATGTCCACATCTTTTTGGCCAAGAGAACAACACAAATGAACAAATGCAGTTCTGAGGCTCATGCTCTGAGGCAGAGAATGGAGAATTATTGAATTCAAGCTCATGGCCTTCAGGTAGAAAATCTGAACCATATTGCATATTCGAAGGAGACATTTCTCTACTAGGAAATGCAAGCCTCCCAGGAGATCAATCAGAAAGCTGAAAGGTCCCTTCTGAAGGTAATACGCTCCACAGGAGTCATGAGAAAGGTAATGGCTTCGTGAATTAACGTAATACATACAAATTCAGCAAACACACACGGAGGAGGTGAGGATAATTCTCTAAAATAGGTAACATATATGATGCGGAAGAAGATTAAGGGAGGACTGTAGTTTCGATTGCTTTAAAAGATTTTTTAAACAATCAGAACAGCATGGAACTAAGAAGAGAAAAATCACACATCATTCTGAAACATTATCTCTGTGGGACAGAGAAATTAACATCATAAAGCGCACAGGGGAAATGAATTGGATGTACGTGTTCTCCAGCTACGCCAATGTGATCTCAGTCGTCCATAGGATAAATTCTTGTATAGAAATAACTCAGGAATAGAGATGTCAGTGGAGCTATTGTGTAAAATGATTTTGCAAAAAACTGAACAGTGTTCCACTAATTATCAAAGCTATTTTTAACAGTTTTATTTTTCACTCGAGAAAAATAATTGTAGTGATTGATTTTTTTATCTCAGAATCTAATTCCAATTTTATATTAGTGGATCTCCAATTCTGTGTGATATTAGAGGTTTGTGGTATGCAGCCTCCAGGTATGGACACAGAAGGGGCGCTATCCTTACTCTCTAAGGCCCTTAACAGCCAGCCAGGGACAGATACGCTGGCTTCATTCAATCACTGTTCCTACCTGAAACTTTAGTCTTTGAGTCAGTGGTGCAAAGATGAGAGATTCATAGGAAATGATGAGAGAAATGTCCATTTTCTTTTTCCAGTATTGGTGTTCACTCACTGCAGAAATATGCATGGCAAGAGTATCATTCTTGCTAGAATTTTCTGGCTAAAGATAGTTAGCTGTTGCATTTCCTGCATCTTGGCTCTGTGTAGCTGATTTTTGTCCCTCTTAGCCTCCAAGACCATTATTTATTATTATTATTATTTGAGACAGGGTCTCACTCTGTCACCTAAGCTGGAGTGCTGTGGCATAAACATGCCTCACTGCAGCCTAGATTTCCTGGGATCAAGTGATCTGCCTGCCTCAGTCTCTTGAGTAGCTGGAACTATAGGTGCACATCACCACACTTGACTAATTTTTAAATTTGTCTGTAGAGATGAGCTCTCATTCTTTTGCCCAGGCTGATCTAAAACTCCTGGGTTCAAGTGATCCTCCTGCTTTGGCCTCCCAAAGTGCTGGGATTACAAGCATGAGCCACCACACTTGGTCAACATCATTCTTTCAGCTCTGCGCCAATTCATAGTTTGGATTAAGGATGCCAGATTTTATCTCTCTCTCATTCTCAAGTCATAAGTGACATAGAAATAAACATACATGGTACAAAATTTGATCTGTATGAAAGGGTAAACAGTGACATTTTAATACTTGTTTTCTCCCCTTGCTAAATTACTAGTTTCTTTAGCCAGGACAAAATAGTTAGTATTTATATATAATAAATATTTGCTTCTTTTGCTTCTGATTTTGATAATCCTTTGTTGCTGCAACAACGGTATACCTTGTGGTGCACATGGAGAGTAAAACTAAAAGAAAAATTTCAAGAAATGATCTTTTTGGACAAAAGATTCTATACATTTTAAGTTTCAATAGAACGTTTGAAAAAAAAATTGGTGTTTTGATAAATATTACCAAAATATGCGATGGCATCAATTTACTTTTCTCCAAAAATGTATGAGAATGCATACTTCCTTTCATCATTGACAATATTATGTGATATTGAACCTATTACTTGTGTTATTACCTATAAGGTTGTGTATACCCTTATTATTTTAATTTTTATTTGCTTCACTTTTGTTTTACTTTTTTACTTGACCTTTTAATGAATAAATTGGAGTACATTTTATTCATTAAAAGATCAAGTAAAAGTAAAGTAAAACAATAAAGTAAAATAATAACGGTCTACACAAACTTACAGGTAATAACGCAAGTAATAGTTTCAATATCACATAATATTGTCGATGATGAAAGGGAGTATGCATTCTCATACATTTATTAATCGACGTAAGTTTTTTATGTGGTAAGAAATTTGTCTTAATGGATGTTCTAAATATGGTAACAAATTCAAATTGTTAGTTGTGTTTTGACTTTAATTTTAAAATCTATTTCTGTTCTATAAGACAATGAATTTTAAAATGTCTCTGGTTCTTATGTAAAAATATTTCCTTATTTTTATTCCTAAAATTATATTTTATAATTTTTATATTGATTAGTCCAGTCTGTATGTTTCCTTTGAAGAAGCATTCTAGCGGATTCTGGCCCAACTGCCAAATGACGGACAATATTTTTTTAGCTAGTTATTTTTTGTGTGGCATCTTTGACTCACTTCGCTACCTGCTTGGTCAGCCAGAAGCACCACAGAATGAAATGTCTTTTGAGAATAGTCTTAAACCAAAGAATGAGAGCAGTGGGTATGAAAATACAGAAGCCCTCTTATTCCTCCGTTGCTGGAAGAAGGCGGTAACTCAAACTTGGTTTCACTACACAGTGTTTCAACGTTTCACAATGGAGTGAAGCTTCAATTACCCCCTTGATTGTTTCTTTTTTCCTTCTTCAGTTCACCTTCCCACTCTGCTACTAAGTTTTTCTTTACCTCATAACTAAACTAATTTCATTTGATTCTTTGTTTCCGGGTCTGTTAGACTCTATTAGTCAGCAGCCCACATTCCTGGCAGGGAGATTTGGTGGCATGCAACACTATTCATTGCTGTCATCCCGTTGACTATTTTTTATTTTAGTCCTCTGCTTTCATTTATAATTTCATAATGTAATCTCATATTCTAAACAATTTATTGTTCATTTCATGTTTTTGAACTCCATATAAATGGAATCACACATTTTCTGGTTTATGCTCTTTATTGTTTACCATTGTGTTCTTCAGATTTCATCAGTGTTATTGTGTGTAATTTAGATTATGTTTATTTCTCAGAAGATTCTATTGAATAGATATATCAAGATTCACTTGTCCATAATTCTGTTAATGGGAAGATAGGTTGTTTCTACTTTTTTAAATAATGTTTTTGACCATTACAAACTGTGTTGCAAGGAATTTTTCACAAATGTTTTACAAAGTATCTAATAAACGTTTTATTGTAGGTATATCTAAATGTTTATCTAGTGTATTATCTCAGCCAGTGAAGGCTGGATTATGCTGCCATTCTGCTCATGTTCCATTGGCCAAAATTAATCACATGGCCAATATCAAGAACAAAAGGGCAAGAAGCAATGTCCTTTTCCTGAAAGCACTCAAGTTTGCATTTTCCTGATTAATAAAGGGCTAGAGAATGTTCAATGTTTTTATTACATTTTTGCAATAATTCATATAATTACCTTATTCATTATGTGCTTGTATCACTCTTGCTCATTTTTCTTTTTTATGTTATTGCCATTTTAATAGTTTTAATTTGTTAAAATTGCCAATTTTTGCTCACAACTGAGTATTTTACGTGGTGACTTTTTTTTTTTTTTTTTTGAGATGGAGTCTCGCTGTGTCTCCAGGCTGGAGTACAGTGGTGCAATCTCAGCTCCCTGAAACCTCTGCCTCCTGGTTCAAGCGATTCTCCTGCCTCAGCCTCCCAAGTATCTGGGATGACAGGCACGCCCAGCTAATTTCTGTATTTTTAGTAGAGATGGGGTTTCATCATGTTGGCCAGGCTGGTCTCAATCTCCTGACCTTGTGATCTGCCTGCTTGGCCTCCCAGAGTGCTGGGATTACAGGCATAAGCCACTGCGCCTGGCCCTTTTTTTTTGTTTCTAGGAGTATGTTTTTTGTTTTCTTTGTTTTTTTGTTTTGTTTTACAATATCCTTAGATATGACAAATAGCAATTCTTTATATAACAGAATATTTATTTATTTATTATTTTGTGTGGCTGAATTCATCAATAATTCCCATTACTTCTGCTTCATAAGTGCAGTTTGACAAAAACCTTACCTTCTTCAAAAATTGCTAATACGATAGACTGATTATGTATCCTGAAGGATCTCAACAGAAAATAACTTATTCAAGAAAAAGAACTGTAATTTGTTAAAGGAAAACTCAACCACAACAAAATATGAAAAGAGCAAAAGCAAAAATGAGCTGAAACCACAATAAGAAAGGAGGATGCAGGTATTTCTGATGGTAAATGACAGTTGATGCTGCATTTAAAAAGCTAATTCCTGGGCCAGCTGCAAGATGGGTGAGCTGAAACTGAGATTGCTAAATTAAGCTAGGGGATCTCAAGGACAACTCGAATCATCCCAAGTTGGTCGAACCTCCTGATACTGGCAGAAACAAAGCTTCTCTGGAGAAAACATTCCAAATAAAAGCACATTAAGACTCTCATAGATTAAAATCACGTACATTTGAGTTTGCAGTCAAATATCATCAAAGTGCATAATGTGAATTAGCTTGCAATCCGTGAATAAGATAGCAAAAATAACAAGCCTCAGATTTAATTTTCTTTGGAATTTTTCAAAATTGTCAGATTTAAAATAGAGAATAACCATGCAAGAAATAGTAAGTAAAATATGTAGTCACAAGAGATTAAAAAAAAAAATCAGGACTTTCTCTTTTGGGTAGGAGGGAGTTGAAAACAGGATACGGTTATACCTGTCTGAAATCAGTAAAATACAGAAAGACAACTAGAAAAGTACAAAAAGGTATTCCTTTCTACAAAAACTAGTAAAATACAGAAAGTGTCTATTTGAAGGCAGCAGGAATCTTCTGGAACAGTGAGAACTGGGGAGACTAAGACTTAAGAGCGTGGGGAAGTCCTGAATAAATGATTTGACTTGTACAGACATTCTGAAAAGAATCTTTTGATGCTGAACTTGGAAAATAGCAAGAGAATCTTGGGTTTGCACTCACCAATGTTTACTTCTGGGTGACAGAAACACCAGCAGAATATTTTACTGGGACTTGAGAGGACTAAAAGACAAGGCTGATTTCCTTGAGTAAAATTAGAGAATTCTAGAACTACACAAGATGACAGACTAAAGTTTTAAGCAGAAGGTTTGTAAATATCAAAGCCGAAATTTTCAAAAAGATCTGAAGATTAATATCTTCTAGAGTAGAAGTAAACCAGAAATAGAGTAACTCTTATTGGGCTTGATTCAGCAAAGCCCCCAGTTGAGTTGAGGTGACTAGTCCCAAATTTGTCTTATAAGCAGAGAAAAGGTTGCATATTTTTTGGAGAAAAATACAATTATAACCTAATGCTTACCTACAAAGGGAGAAAACAGGTGAAGTAAACCATTAAGAGAATGTAATTCAGTTTCCCAGTTAAGTGGTCATAAGCATTCAATAAGAGAATGAAAACATTTGAAGATAGCTTGTATTTTTATTACTTTTGTCTTGTGGTTTTGGTTACTTTTGTGTTCATAGTTTTTGTACAGACAAGAAATTTCACTAGGCACAAAGCATTACAAAAATATAGTATCCCTCATTTATTGAGCATTTACTATGTGGGGTGATTTACAGTCATTAAATTTTTTTAACCTTAACGAAATTCCCACAAAAAGAGATTTGCCCCCTATCTTTCCCCCATTTTGGTGATAGTGAGAGTGAAAAGTTGGGGAGAGTATAACTTTCCGTGGATCTATCAAAAGATTTGAAACCAACAATTTTTATTTAGCTTTTATTTTAGAATCAAGGGATACATATGCAGGTTTGTTACAAAGGTATATTGTGAGATGTGGAGAAGATCAATATTTTTAAATCCAAACTTGACACTAAGATACTTCTCACATAAGTAATGCTAACACTGTGGCATCTGCATTTCTTTAAGGCATTACTAGTAAAATATTTAAGAAATACTTGCATCTTTAATTTTAATATGAATCAACCACATTGACTGCATTTCTTGTTTTGTTTTAATTAAATATAATGTATCTTGCTAGGTGATCAAATTACTAGAGGACAGATTTGGGGATTCATGTTGCACTGCTATGCACTATTTAAAAATTACGGAATGCATTCTTTCTCATTATTCAGATACATACTGAAAGAAATAATAAACTTATGGAAGTAAGACTTTGCCACTTCACAACGTCAGTCCTAGGTACTCATCACTTTAGTACATTAGCAAGAATGGATGAATGTCTGTAAGAATTTGGGCTCAAAACAGATTGGAAACTTCTTTATGGGAAAGAATGTGGTGTTGTGATACCAGGCTGTGGTCGTAATATGGAGCCATGGTCTAGTGTAAACAGCTCCAAAGACTGGCTTCGTAAACTATTTGAATATGACCATTTTTTGATTTACATACACATGGAAACAAATGAATATGTCAAGGCAAAGAAATTGATATCAATTCATATATATACATACGTGTACAAACATCCATCCATACATACATGCACATAAACACACATTTAACAGGAAAGCATATTGAAATCAGTCATTTTGTTTAACGTGGCAATGTACCCTAATAATCTGGAGCCAAGTTTCCTGCCTGAGCATTTATTTTCACTGATATTAAGATGTAAGGCTGAAGTATCATGATAACATATTTAATAACATTTATACAATTATCTCTGCTAGAAATGATGCTGATAAAATGGTAACTTGGTGGACTAGACAAGGAGAGGGCGAGGGTCCGTGCAAGAAAAAGTATATTAATCTTCATGCACTATTAAGATATTTGAGATATCAAAGGAAGCTTCAATAAGTCCTGTTATCACTGGGAATTTTCAGGTTACTTGGGAGATATGGCAAAGCACAACTTGAGGCTTGATATGGTTTACATATTTGTGCCATTTAAATCTCATGTTGAAATGTAATCCCTAGTGTTGGAGGTGGAGGCTGGTGGGAGGTGTTTGGGTCATGGAGGTGGATTCCTTATGAAAATCTTGGTGCCATCCTTGCAGTAATGAGTGAGTTCTCACTCTGAGTTCATACAAGGTCTGATTGTTTAAAAGAGTTTGACACCTCTCATCTCTCATGGTCCCACTTTCACCCTGTGACAGTCCCCTCTCCTTCTGCCACGATTGTAAGCTTCATGAGGCTCTTACCAGAAGCAGATGCTGGAGCCATACTTGTACAGCTTGCAGAACAATGAGCCAATTAAATCTCTTTTCTTCATAAATTACTCAGCCTCAGACATTCTTTTATAGCAATTCAAGAATGAAATAACACAGAAAATTGATACCAGGAGGTGGGCATTGCTATAAAGATATCTGAAAATGTGAAAGTAAGTATGGAATTGGGTAATGGGCAGAAGTTGGAAGAGTTTGGAGGCGTTAGAAGACAGAAAGATAAGGGAAAGTTTAGAGCTTCTCAGAAATTTGTTAAGTGGTTGTGACCTAAGTGTTGATAGAAATATGGACAGAGAAGAAGGCCAAGTTGATGAGGTTGCAAATGGAAGACAGGAAGTTAATGGAAACTGGAGCAAAGAGCCCCATGTTATGCCCTAGAAAGCAGCTTGGATGCACTGTGTCCATATCCTAGGGCTCCACGGAAGTTTGAAATTAATACTGGATGACCTAGGGTATCTGGCAGAAGAAATTTCTAAGCAGTGAAGCACTCAAGATGTGGTCGGGTTGCTCCTACCAGCCTACATCAGAAATAGGAGCAAAAAATGATTTAAAGTTGCATCTGATATTTAGAAGGAAAGCAGAGTATGAAAATTTGGAAAATTTGCAGACTGGCCCTGTGGTAGGAATAGAATCTAAGTAGGATGCAGAGCAACCACTTGCTAGAGAGATTAGCATGACTAAAGAGGAGGCAGGTGCTAATTTCCAAGACAATGGGATAAAGGCCTGAAAGGCATTTCAGAGAACTTCAAGGTGGCGTCTCTCATCACAGGCCCAGAGACCTAGGATATTAGAATGGTTTTGTGAAGCAGGAACAGGGCATCACTGCCCTGCACCATCTCAGGAGGCTACTCTTCCCATCCCAGCTGCTCCAGCTTCAGCCTCAGCTCAAAGAGCCCCAGGTACACCTAGGGCTGCTGAAGGTGTAAGCCATAAGACTTACTGGCTTCCACATCGTGTTAAGCCTGCAGGCATGTAGAATGCAATAGTGAAGGAAGCTTAGCAGTGTCCACCTAGATTTCAGAGGATGTATGGAAAAGCCTAGATGCCCAGGCAAAAGCTTGCTGTAGGTGCAGAGCTCCCACAAAGATACTCCACTAGGGCAGTGCTGAGGGGAAGTATGGGATTGGAGACCCCACAGAGAGTCCCCACTTGGTCACTGCCTAGTGAAGCTATGGGAAAAGGGAACACTGTCCTTCAGCCCCAAGAATGGTAGAGACAATGGCAGCTTGCAAATTCAGTGTTGAAAAGCCACAGACACTCCACTCCCACCAATTAGAGCAGCCACAGGGACTGAACCATGAAAAGCCACAGAGGTGGAGCTGCCCAAGACCTTGGGAGCTCATCACTTGCACCAGCATGCCCTGGATATGGGACATCAAGCCAAGGATTATTCTGGAGCTTTAAGATTTAACGATTCCCCTGATGGGTTTCTGACTTGCATGGGGCCTGTTACCCCTTTCTTTTGTTCAATTTCTTCCTTTTGGAATGAAAAGGTCACCCAATGCCTGTATCACCATTGTTTCGTGGAAGTAAATAACTTGGTTTTGATTTTACAGGCTCATAGGTAGAAGGAAAGTGCTTTGAGTCTCAGGAGACTTTGGAATTTGGACTTGATAATGGAGTGAGTTAAGACTTTGGGGGATTATTTGGAAGAGATTATTATATTTTGCAATGTAGGGGCCAGAGGTGGAATGATATGGTTTGGATACTTGTCCCCTCAAAATCACAAGTTAAAATGCAATCCCCAGTGTTGGAGATGGCATCTGATGGGATGTGCTTTGGTCATGAAAGATTTACAAATAGTAAAAACATGGAAACAATTCAAATGCCCATCAGTGATAGACTGGATAAAGAAATGCTGTACATATATATGATGAAATACTATACAGCCATAAAAAGGAATGAGATCATGCCCTTTGCAGGGAAGCTAGAAGCTTCATTCTCAGCAAACTAACATAGGAACAGAAAACCAAACGCTGCATGCTCTCACTCATAAGTGGGAGTTGAACAATGATAACGCATGGACACAGGGAGGGGAACAACAATCAGGGAGTGGGGGGTGAGGGAAGGGAGAGCATTAGGACAAATAGCTAATGCATGTGGGGCTTAAAACCTAGATGATGGGTTGATGGGTGTAGCAAATCACCATGGCACACATATACCTATGTAACAAACCTACTCTTTCTGCACATGTATCCCAGAACGTAAAGTGAAATTAAAAAAAAAAAAAGTGTGACATAATTTAAAGAGCTGAGAGTAAAAGACAGAATAAATCAGTATATCAGCTCTGCTACATGCAGGCTGTGAAACCTTTGGAAATCAGGCAACTTCTGCCAAAAACTAATGGAGATTAGTGGTTTAGTGGCAAAGAGATGGTCTTGGAACCAGGAAAACTGTTCAGCTCCTGTCTTCATGTATTCTCCAATTTCCCTTGTGTGCAGTAGTAATAATAATGGTGTCTACTTCATTGGATTATATGATGATGCAAATTAATTAATTAATATAAAGCCTTTAAATAGAGTATACTTTTCTAGTAGGTAGAAAATATTAAGTAAATATTAACTATATTACTGGGTTCTCAAACATAAACTAACTTCTCATTAATCGCAATAATTGCTGTACTCAACTTGAAGAGTAGTTTAGAAAATCCAATCATATGATGACTTTGAATGCCTTGTAGACTCAGGGAATCACAATTTATTGGGATTACAAGCATGCTTGTTCATTTAGTTACATCTATTCTGCATTAATAAGTGGTAAAGTAGGAACCAGAACTCTGGTTTCTATTTCTTATATTAAATATATCAATTTTTACTTCAGTAAAAATAGGCACTCCTACCTTAAAATTATTACTCTGAATTGCGTCAAGTTGATCCAGCAGTATTTCCATAGAATTTTTTTTTTTTTTTTTGGAAAACTCCTATGTGTGGTCTGAGAACCTCTGTGTCTGAATAATGTAGGAGCATCAAGGTATTTCTTAAAGCATCTTGGTCACACGTTGTGGCAGTGCAGAGCCACTTGTGGAATTCCTGATCATTGCTAACATGAAGCAGGTGCGTGGCCCATGTCACCTGCTGTGCTCATCATTTCCTATTTATTAGCTCATTTATTTTACCCAAAACCACATTGAATATTCTTCTCATTATGCAACTGAGGAAATACTGTATGATTATATAAATAATTAGCTTCAAATCATATACTTTTGGGGCATGGATTGAGGTCAAATTTGTCTAGATCCAAACCTACTTCTTGAAAATTTTCTCCTTGGAAACACAGAACCAAGCATATAATTATCTTCCCTATTTATCTTTTCTGTAAACTACAAATTATAACAGTACTTATCTGAATGATTTAAGAATTAAATGAATAAATGTATGTAAAGTAATCCGAATGAAAGAAAACACTTAGTAAACTCTTACTTTGCCTTTTTGCCCTTCTTTTTACTTTGAAACAAACTTGATATTCTATGAAATTTACAAGAATGGAACAAAAATTTTGTTTACTGAGATATTTGGGGACAATATGTTGATATGCCCCAACGCTTTCTTGTGTATTTCTTACAAAGGAGGAATTCTCCTATGTAATCCGATATGACCATAAACATCAGGAAATTAACACTGGCACATTACTGCCCTCTAATCCTCAGACTCCATTCAAGTTTTACCAGTTATTATAACAATATCCTTTATGACAAAAGAATGCAGTCCAGATTTACCCATTGTATTTAGTTGTCATTTCTTTTTGGTTTTCTTTGATGCAAAACAATTTCTCAACCTTCTTTGACTTTCATAACCTCAACACAGCTGAAGACTACGGACATTTCTTTGAGGTTTTGTTGTTGTTTGTTTATTAGAGTGTCTGTGATTTGGGATTGTGTGATGTTGCCTCAGGATTAGTTTCCATTTATGCATCTTTAACAAGCAAATCACAGATCTAATGCTCTGTTCATCTCATTGCAGCCTATTGGATGACACAGCCTATTGGATGACATCACCATTACTGGTGATGTTCACTTTGATCATTTAACAAATGTGATCTCTGCCAATCTTCTGTGCTGGAAAGATTTTTTTTTTAATTTCCTTTGAATGAATATGTATTTTGGGGGAGTTGCTTGGAGTTGATAAAATATCACATCCTCAATTTATGTATTTATTTACTACAGTATAAACAAATAGATCATTCTTAATCTATTCAATAGATTAGCATCTATTAAGAATGAGTGATATTTAAATGTTCCCAGATTTGCCTACTGGGAGTCTCTTCTGTGTCCTTTTCACATGGGTCCTTATCATTCTTGGAGCGAATTCTTATTTTGGGCACAATGAGATGTTCTGATTCATCTTGTACTTTCCCTGTCTTAACTCTGGAATCAGTCATTTTTCTTAGAAGCTCTGGTTTTTTTCAGTGGAGAATTATATCTGGAAATTAAGCTCAGGATATGTGCTCACTCCCTGCTCTTGAATATAGCTGTTCTAAGGCACTTGCCATGGCAGATCAAGGGGATATATGCATGCATCAAAGCACTCACATCGACATCTGCATCCATGTTTCTATCTGAAAAGTTCACACCGGTACCTGCAATTCCATCCCAACACCTTAAGATTCATCTCAGTGTTTACTCTCAGTGTGCTACAGCCTTATCTAATGTTGAGAAGCCTAAATCCCATTTTCCTTAATATATTCACTCATTCAATTAAACACCTTGTATGCAAACACTCTCCCAACACCCCTGCTAGATTCTCTCACCCCTTGCAGACAGCCTCATCCCCCTGTATAGTCTCAAACACTGCACACAGTAGGACATCTCTTCTTACAGTGACAACCTCACTCTTGCTAGGCTGAGGCTACAACACCCCAAGGCACCTGCCCTCCCAATGCAAACAGTAGCTTCACAATCCTGAGGTTTTGACACTTCACTCTGGTCACCAGGCTTGGCAGGCCCCACCTCTACCCTGTGGTTGTCCAGCTCTGATAGACAGCCCTGGCCATAACTTCGTTCTTCCACACCCCTCCATCAGCCTCAACCCCCAAATGCCTACCTTGCTTGGACCATCTAATTGATTTTGAACTGAAGTGATTAAAAAGAGATACAGGGAGAAGGAGAAAAAGAAATAGAATGAAAAAGGAGGAAAAAAGAGGGAAGGCACCATATTAATTTTTAATTGTTATTATTATTAATTACCTAATGTTCTCTTTTCTGATATAAAAATCTGGTTTTAGAGATCAATTTGTCAATTATGTCTCAATGTGAGCTTAATTAACCCCCAGGATTTAGCTCATTTCTGCTTAAAGGGATGTTGTGAGATAGATTTTATTGTTAAAAATGAACAAACTGATGTTAAAAAGACTATGTGTCTTTCCCAATGTTGTATGGTTTGTAAGTGGGTATGTCATGTTTTCAGCATTAAATCTCATTAAAATAATGAAAGACAGAGTCTTCTGCAAAAACTATCCTTGTAAGTTTGTAAGGGGGCAAGACAGAAAGGCAGGAAGAGGTGGTGTTACTAGAGAGTTATTTCTTCTTAGTTCTTGAAAGCATAATTGAATCACTGCTCACTTCCGAAAAAGAGCCAGAAATGGGTCCCACTCCTTCTTTTAATAAACTGGCTCTTTGAAGTCAGGAAGCATGTGCATCCTCATATCTTCCTAAATTCAAAACCATGATTAAAATGAAGAGTTGGATTTTTGGATCACATGGTAGTCATATTTTTAATTTTTTGAGGAATTCTCCATATTGTTTTTCCATGGTGGCTGTACCATTTAGCATTCCCACCAACAGTGTACAAGGGTTCCCATTTCTTCACATTCTCACCAACACTTGTCTTTTGCTTTTGCTTTTCCTTTTTTAAATGATAACCATCCTAAAATGGTGTGAGGTGATATCTAATTGTAGTTTTAATTTGCCTTTTTTTCTGACAAGTTACATTAAATCTCTTCTCATATACCTATTGGTTATTTTTATGTCTTCTTGGAGAAATGCCTACTCAAGTCCTTAGTCCACTTTTTAGTCACATCATTAGTGTTTTTCTTTTTAATTTGTTTGTGTGTTTCTTTGTTTTGCTATTGAGTTGTAGGAGTACATATTTTAGAAATTAACCCCTTATTAAATATATGGTTTGCAAATATTTTCTCCCATTCTGGAGGTTTGCTTTTCATTCTGTTGACTGTTTCCTTCACTGTGAAGAAGATTTTTAATTTGATGTAGCCCCACTTGTCTAGTTTTGTTTTACTTGCCTGTGATTTTGTTGTCATATCCATCAAATCATTGTGAAAACCGATTATTTAGTTGGTCTTTTCCTCTATGATTTGTTTTAGAAATTTTACAGTTTCAGGTCTTATATTTAAATCTTTAATCCACTTCTTTTGATTTTTGCCAATTTTGTTATACAAATGTCCAATTTCATTCTGTTGCATGTGAATATCCAATTCTTCCAACATAATTTTTTGAAGAGACTATTCTTATCCCTGTGAAATCAGATCTCAAATAGGTATTAGAACTCCTGTGTTCATTGCAGTACCATTCCCAAAGCAAAGATCATCTCTATCTCTTGACCTTGTGACCTGCCTGCCTCAGCCTCCCAAAGTGTTGGGATTACATGTGTGAGCCACCGTGACCCGCCCGTGTATACAAACAAGGGAATATTGATGAACCTTAAAAAAGGGAACAAATTCTGCAATACATGGCAACATAGCTGAACTTTAAAGCACATTTTGCTAAGTGAAATAAGCTATTATAGAAGGACAAATATTGCATGATTCCACTTACATAAATACCTAAAATTGTCAAACTGTTAGAAGTAAAGAATAGAATGGTGCTGGACAGAAGCTGGAGGCAGGGGGAAATAAGGAGTTGCTAATCAATAGATATAAAATTTTAGTTTTCCAAGATAAATAAGTTTTGGTGATCTGCTGTATAATATTGTGCAGATAACAATATCATAAAATCTCTTCAGAGAGTAGATCTCATGTTAAGTGTGCTTATTGCAATAAAATTAAAAATAAAACCAAGAAGGGAGGAAGTGCATAAAATATGACTCAAGAGAACTGTGTTTCAGAAAAGGCTCTACCACTACTGTCTAATTATTTGATCTCAGGAAAATGGGCAACTCTGATGAAAATCTTGTGAATAATAAGATAAAAATATATATGAAACCAATAAGGCACTCAAGAAAATATATAGCTTTAATATTAAAATGTATTTAAATTAGTATGGGCTCATTAAAACTGGGACATGCTGTCATAATGATAGATGTCTTGTAGTGTAGCAAATTGATTAAGAACATAAACTTGAAAGTCGGAATTGAGTTCAAATCTAGTTTATACCACATAATATATATGTGATCTTCAGCTCATTACACAAAACACCCAAGCCCCACTTTTCTCCATCTGGAAAATAGTCTGACATTCCTAAATCATAGGGCAGGTAAAAAGGTAAAATGTACCTGACAAATTGTAAGCAGGTAATATAATAAGCACATAATAAGTATTAGCACACTTTTAGTTTTATTTATCCTAAAGTGAAACTTTGTTCCTTTACTATTTTTCTAAGGATTAGAATATTTACAAACTCACTATTTCTACTTTGCAATGCCCAGATTCAAAATTTCCGAGGAGTCATCAATTTGCATCTATCAATTACTACAGATATTCATAAATCCAGTAAAGCCACACTGTGTTTGAAGTTTTTTAACATAAAGAAAACTAATGATAAATGCTAAGGGCAAACATAGGGATCAACTTGGACTTTATAAAAAGTCTGCTTATCCATCCCACAGAACAATTGGCTTCTTACTAAGTTATCTTTCCCTCTACAACCCCCTAGCCTTGAAACAAAGCAATCCATAAACAAATAAGCAAAAAGCTTAGACACATGCCTAAGAGATTCAATGCTTTATTTTTCTCAGACTTTGCAGAAAGGGTATGGATTTTGCTGAAAAGATTGTGTGTTGACTCTTAAAGGATCCTGTAAGCTTTGGATTAGTAAATCAGCATGCACTGAGTGAATGAAGAGAGAGAGAACTTTAGTCCAAAGAGCTGATTTTTTGAAACATTACCAAAGTATATCAAAGAAAGTATATTCTTGATGACTATAGCACAACATTTTAAAGTGACAACATTCAAATGGAATTTAAAACTCAAGGAATTCATTTTCAAGAGCTCTCTCCTCTGCTTTTAGAAGAAAAACAAGTTTTACATTTATTGATCCACCAAGTACTTACAACAAAAAAACCAACTAACTTTTATTGAAAATCTGCTATGTGCTTAGGAACCTAAGTGGATGGCAACAGTATTAATCAGAATAGAGAATTCAGGTGAGCAGTTTTGGAGAATGGAGAAGGAAATAATAGGCACGTAAGAAATGATGGCAACAATAAAATCACTACTAATAAATACTATAATTTGAGCCAGGTACTGTATTATCCTAGTACTCTGCACTGCTCTAGCAATCGTGTGCTTTATCTCATTAAGCATTCACCTATATTTTTTCTGGCTCAGTGTTTGGTACTACTGTCTACCTAGTTGTCCAAGCAAAAATCCTGGACATCATTTTTGCTTTCTTCCACTAATCCAAAACCATTGATTATCAAGTCCTACTCACAATCACTCTTCAATATCTCTCCAGGTAGTAAATTATCTCTCTCTACATTTTTACTTTCTTTATCACAGCCACCACTACCCCTCACAATAACATAACAACTGCTTTCTAGGTTATATGATCCCGAGTCTTCTCTCTGTGTATCCACACCTTTGCCATGGCCTCATGGTGAGCCAAATGTTTTTCTTCACCCTTTGTCACTGTGATATCCATAATAATTGGTAGATGCGAATTGATGAGTCTCTGGAACTTTTGAATCTGCGCATTGTAAAGTGGAAATAGTGAGTCAGTAGATTTTCTAATTCTTAGAAAAATGTTACGATAGAATAACCAATATAACTTTCTGTCATAATGGAAATATTCATCTCTTTGTGATTAAATGTAGAATTAATTACCTGGCAATGAAACACTTGAAATGTGTCTATTGCAGCTATAGGGATTGTATTATAAATGTTATTTACTTTTAATGAATTAAAATTTAAGTTTAAATAGCCGTATGTAGTAAGTGGCTACTATATTGGAGGGGGCAGTAATCTGTGAGATATCATTAATTTTCTTTTGCTCTTTAGCATCTCTGCTATCTCTGAGTGAACATGCCCAGCTTGCCCGCTGGCCTAAGAAGAATGAGAAACACATGGATTCGAACAACTCATGATGGGACCAGCCTGGATCAGCTGCCCTCCAACTGACCTGAAGCTACATTAAAGAGAATGTATCATTGCTATTTTAAGTAGCAAAGCTTGGAGGTAATTTGTTATGCAGCAAATCTTACTAACACACTGGTCTTGATTGTTGCTTACTTCTCAGTTCTTCACATCGAAATAAATGCATTTTTTTCAAACTGTAAATCTTGTCTCACCACTCTATTCCTTAACATTCAAGGGCTCTCCGCTATTCTTAATGTGAATTCCTAGGTTTGTGATAATGCCTCTACTTCCTTCAGCAGCCTCATAGTTTTGCCTTCATGTTAAAAGCCATCTCAACTTCTATCACATTCTGTACTTTATTTTTAGCTCATTTAACTCTTATTCTTTAAGTCTCATTATAAATTTATCTTTGGAAAGCATTGACTGGCCATTTCCCTTTGGGATTAGGCTTCCCTTCTTTCTGTTCTTACGGCACCATTGAGTCTTCCCTTTAGAAACTCTCATTTTCTGCATTACAATTGATTTTTTTTACTTGTCTCTCTTTCCCAGTATGCCATTAATTCCTTGAGAGACGGAACTGTCGATGATAGTAATTCCTATTCTAGAAGAGTGTCAAGTACATAGTATGTGCATAATACATTAATTCTGAATAAATTAACTACCATGTACATACTAGAATAAAGCTGAAATTCTAGTAATTGAAATTATAAATCGAATATCTCTCCTAAATTATAGCTATTTCCCATCATTCCAGACTTCAGTGTAAGAATACAAGAAGACACACACAGTTTTAAAACATAATAAAATTTTATGCAAACCTATATTTTATTATTAGACTTTGATGATATACACCTGGGCCTGACATACACTCAGTCACTGAGGGTGTGAAGGAAAATGAGTTTTGAAATCTGAATGCATGGATTTATTTTGTCTCTCACTAATTAAGTGGTTTTGAAAATGAATTTGAGCCTCGGTTTCTTCATCTGAAACACAGACTCATAATTTATCTTTCAGAGCATTTATATGATATTTAAAATGGAAAATGTAAAATAAATTCCTGGCTCCATACATGACAATAGGTAGGTATTCCAGATGTTTGCATTTGCTGATTTTCTCCCTTTGACAGTGGTAAAAGAAGACTGTTTTCCTATTTTCCTTATGTGTGCGTACTTTTCTCTGAAATCATTAGCCTCTTGACTACTTCTGTTCAATTTTATACTTTTGCTCAGAGTCAGAAGAACCAAGTTATTGTCTGCAAATATTTGGACCTTCTAATAAAGCAATGCATACTATTTTTGGAAATATGGAAAGATATCCGCAAAATGTTCCACCTATTTTATCCTTGACATTACAATCTTTTCTCTCTCTCATCATAGTAACTCTCTGCTTGCTCCTCTCTTCTACCCACAGAAGAATTCTCAAGTAGAATATCTGGGTTTGGCCTCCAGTACTCTTAGAATTCTAGACTTATAAATATTTACACTTATATATAAATATTGTTGTTTTTTATCATTTTCAATGATACAGTATTGCTGCAGTTGTTCTTTAAACAAATATAAGATTTGAAATCCAAACACCTAGGAATGACTTCTGGCTCTATGCTATGTGTATCTATTGGGTGAATTTTTTAATGGTTGACATTTGAGATTCAGTTTCTCCATCTGCTACAATGAGAATAATAATGTCTAACTCAGAGATTGTTCTGATAGCTAAATGAGAGAATATTTATGGAAATACCCAATATATTGCCAAGTACTCAATGGACCATAAATATGAGTGGAATCTCATTTCTGATGCACTTACTTATGGTACAGAAGAGCATTCTGTCCTAACTGCAGATCTAATTCCATCCATCGCCCAATACAAACATCTGACTTTTGATATTTTGGAGAAATATGAACTATCAGTGGACCTCGTTACACATTTTGTAAAATTCAGAAGTCTGGCTTAAATCATACAATTTATATAGGAAGATGAATAACCTCTTAGAAATAACGAGAGGTGAAAGTTTTATTCCTTATTTTCTCCTAGTATAATATGACTTACATATACACGTCATTGTGTATCATACATGTACAGTTATGTACCACATAACATTTTAGTCAATAACAAACTGCATATATGACAGTGGTCCCATAATATTATAATACTATATTTTTACTTTACCTCCATTATGTTTAGATATGCAAATATTTACCATTGCGTTACAATTGTCTACTGTATTCAGTGCAGTGACATGCCGTTAAGGTTCGTAACCTAAGAGCAACAGGCTATACCACACAGCCGAGGTTTGCAGTAGCAATACCATCTAGGCCTGTGTAAATATACCCTATGATGTTCATACGATGGTTCATTTCTCAGAATGCTGGTCATTAAGCAATGCATGACTGTATGAGTGAGTGTGTTGTCAAGATTCAAATACATGCACTAAATGTACACATCTTTCTATTTATAGACTAACGTGCTACCAGATTTAACATCACTACTTCTTAAAGCAATGTGTTTGAAAGCATGTGTGCAGTCCTGGGGGTTCTTCTGAATTTTAACCCATTCTACAATTGCACAGCAGAAACCTCACTGAAGGTGAACTCCTCCCACATTTGCCTTGTGTCAGCCTCAACTCTGGACCCCTTGATTCTATATCCAATTTATACTGTACCTATGCCACTCTGGGTTCTTCTGTATTCTGATCTCCTTTTTTTTGTTTTGTTTTGTTTTTTTCCAGTTTCTTATTTTACCTCTCTTCAGAGGTAAAAATACAAAGTAAGGACAAATGAGACATTTGGCTCATTGGTGACACTGTTGGAGAAAGTAATATTGGGGAAAATATTCAACATATCAGTTTACACTATCTTTGCAATATGAAAATTCTCCCTCCAGACAAAGGGCTAATATCCAGAATCTACAATGAACTCAAACAAATTTACAAGAAAAAAACAAACAGCCCCATCAACAAGTGGGCGAAGGATATGAAGAGACACTTCTCAAAAGAAGACATTTATGCAGCCAAAAGACACATAAAAAATGTTCATCATCACTGGCCATCAGAGAAATGCAAATCAAAACCACAATGAGATACCATCTCACACCAGTTAGAATGGCCATCATTAAAAAGTCAGGAAACAACAGGTGCTGGAGAGGATGTGGAGAAATAGAAACACTTTTACACTGTTGGTGGGACTGTAAACTAGTTCAACCATTGTGGAAGTCGGTGTGGTGATTCCTCAGGGATCTAGAACTAGAAATACCATTTGACCCAGCCATCCTATACTGGGTATATACCCAAAGGACTATAAATCATGCTGCTATAAAGACACATGCACACATATGTTTATTGTGGCACTATTCACAATAGCAAAGACTTAGAACCAACCCAAATGTCCAACAATGATAGACTGGATTAAGACAATGTGGCACATATACACCATGGAATACTATGCAGCCACAAAAAATGATGAGTTCATGTCCTTTGTAGGGACATGGATGAAGCTGGAAACCATCATTCTCAGCAAGCTATTGCAAGGACAAAAAACCAAACACCGCATGTTCTCACTCATAGATGGGAATTGATCAATGAGAACACATGGACATAGGAAAGGGAATATCACACACTGGGGCCTGTTGTGGGGTGGGGGGAGGGGAGAGGGATAGCATTAGGAGATATACCTAATATTAAATGACGAGTAAATGGGTGCGGCACACCAACATGGCACATGTATACATATGTAACTAACCTGCATGTTGTGCGCATGTACCCTAAAACTTAAAGTATAATAAAATAAATAAATAAATAAAAAAGAAAATGCAATCCTCTAGGCCCAGCCTTTTTTCTTCTCTCATCTACCTGATGGACCTTTCACAAGACACATCAGCTTCCTATCTGTTCATAACTAAGCCTATCAAGTTAATTTCACCCACTTCTTTTCATTTCAACTATAACATATTGGGTATATTAAGCATCTGTTTGGTAGCAGAGATTCTAAAATATATTCTCAGTGTGTAAACTACATTTTATGACAATATCTGTATTTGTTATTAATTTAGATATTATAGCTATTTTATTAATTGTATAATATAATTAAATTATAACTAATAATAAAGCAAATAGAAGGGCCAATTATGAAAACTTACTTATCCTTCTGTCCTTCATTACCTAACCATTCTCTACCTTCCATTTCTTCTTTCTTCCACACAAACTGTAATATACATATTTGTGTTTTACATCATGTCGAATTATTGGTTCTGTGATTAAAAGTAATTTATACCCAATAACTATGTGGATTTATGCATTTGATTTAAATAGATAATATCAAATAATGAGTGATATTCACTTTAGAGGGAAGAGTATGCCTTGGTTCTCCTGTAAGCCATAATATCTCTTTGGTACTTCACATCTCAGCTGTTCACACTGAGGACCACATCATCTGCCCTTCACTTGCAACCAATAAACTTTCAGCCCACAATATTCTGATATTTGAAATCTATGACTGAGTAAGAATTTGGAAACAGATGTTCAAATTTTGAAAATATAGAATCCAGATAGTTTCATGTCACTATCTTATAGTTGCACCTCCACAATATCTCAGATGCTCATGTGAGGAGGCCAAGTTGTTCATTATGATTACTCCTGTCTGTCTTTTGGGTCCTCTGTTTTTTTCTCTCTTTGCCAGCACATGCATACATTGTAGCCCATTCAGCTAACTGACATCTTCCTAACTTCCTTTTTCCTACTCTTTCTCCAGTTTTCTTGTCTCAAACTTAGAATTCATAGGATCCTAACCCCATCATATTGTCTTCTCTGAATAATCCAGATTCAAAGCGCCCTGAAGGAAGGCCATCTTTGGAAACTTCTAATCTCATGCTGTAAGAAGCAGTTTATTTTTAACCTATGGGACAGTTCTAAGCTGAAGAATAGTCTATGAAGTAAACAACCGCCCTGATAGGGTCTACTGTTCACAACCATGAAGGTTAAGTTATTTAATTACCCTATATCAACATTCAATTTACATAATGCTATGCTTTTTGTTGAGTCTGTTTCTCCTGGTCAGAACAAACTTCTTCTCTTCTTCAAACAGTATTACTCTAAAACGACCTATTTTTATCTGTATGCCCCCAACAGACTAAGTTTCACAAGAAGCAGGAAAACATCTTTATTCTGTATTGTACTCCTAGTTCTTAGCATGTTGCTTGGCACATTTGAAATGCTCAATGAACAGAGGTATGCTGAAAGTAATGGAACTGAAGCATGGACTCACTTTGCTTACAAATCAGCCTCCCTTTTTAGACTCTGGAAACCCCTCTGAGTCAGGAGCCCTATCACAGTCATGGTGAGTTTTCAAGGCCTAGCTAAATGCCTGTCACATGTAGAGTTTTGATAAATATTTTAAATTTGTAAGTAAATTTTTAAATAAATTAATGAATAAATGCGCACATGAGGAAAATCTGATAAATCAACATACGTACTCTGAAAGCTTAAAGAGCACAAAGGGTGATATAATTTAAGTAAACTGTTAATTAATGGGCCATTTCTCCCAGCATCATTTGAACGCCAATAGAGATAGGGTTTTGCAAAATCGGTTTAGTGTCAGGAGACCTAGTAAGTTCAACTATTCCCAGTCAGTCCATGGTTAAGAGCACATCAACTTCCCTTTACAGCCACCCTCTGTCAATAGAAGACTCTATGCTTTTCAAGATAGTAACATTTTCTTGAAATATTCAATTTCTCACCTTCTCATAAAGGAAAAAAGCCTTTTTTCTAGGACAAATATTTGATAGCTTGTTTGGATTACAAATAGATCTTGAAAAAGAGCTGAACAAAGATTTTACTGAAAACAGGGGGTCGTTTTCCTAGTCAAGGGAAGAAGTGAGCCTATCATTTTCTTCAAATGTATCCCTCAATGAGAAAAAACGATTAGCTTTGTTGAGTAAATTACATCCTGGAAAATAATGAAGGAATTTTTTTTTTTTTTTTATGGAGTCTCGCTCTGTTGCCCAGGCTGGAGTGCAGTGGTGCCATCTTGGCTCACTGCAAGCTCTGCCTCCCGGGTTCATGCCATTCTCCTGCCTCAGCCTCCCGAGTAGCTGGGACTACAGGTGCCTGACATCACGCCCGGCTAATTTTTTGTATTTTTAGTATAGATGGGGTTTCACCGTGTTAGTCAGGTTGGTCTCGATCTCCTGACCTCGTGCTGGGATTACAAGCGTGAGCCACCGCGCCCGCCCTGAAGGATTTTTTTGAGCTATTCAAAGACCCCTGGCTTCTAGAAGATCTAGGTCATTTTTGTCTATTCATTTTATCGTCCACTTCTATTTTAATATCTAATATGCCATGTCCTTCTTCAGAACTAGCACATCATCTCTCATGAATTTAGCAACTGCATCTAATGCCTTTAAAATGTATACATAGACTATCTATGCATATATAAATATACACCTGTGTACATTTATACATGTACACCTGTGTATTTTTATATGTATATGTACATATATACACACATACACACACACACATATATACTTAAAATATAAGTTGCTACCCAAACACCATAGAATGTGTGCAAAGTTGTAATGGGCATATTGTTATTCCATTTATTTCAGTGAGTTACTGAGTTACCACAAACGGAGATTCAGGCGAAGTTAAGTGAAGTCAGTTACTTTTAAAGTAGACAAATGAAATTCTAGTTGTGAATCACTGCTTTCAAAGTAAATGTTTGGTTTAATGATACTTTCTCATACACTTGTACCTCAATAAGTATGTAAATAAATAATATAACATAAATAATGAAAAATAAATATTTTCAGAAGATTTCACATATATAGACAAAGACTACCTTTCTGTTCATGTCTTACCAAAATTCTTACCAAGTCAATTTCTTTGACTATGGATATGCAAAATAATTCAAACCCCAAACAGATTAAAGCAGACAACAACAATATTAAAATATCAAAACACTTATGCATAAGGGAGAACATATGGTACATAGAGTTGCTAATCATTTTAAAATATTAACATTTTCTGTCCTCTCTGCTTATCCAGTTCCTACCTATAATCCAAAGCCCTTCCTGTGTAACCTTCACCTGAAAAAACTCTCTGATTGCCTAGTCATGTTATTTTCAATCTTTTAAAATTTCTTCTATTTTGTGACCACTGGCTTTCATTCTTCAAATGAATGTGCAATACTCCAGGACAGGTGAAAAGTTGGACTGGTTGTAAAAAAGAAGACAAGATTAGACTCTGGTCCCTTAACTGACCCCCTTATACATTTTAGAGAGAAAAAAGAGAAACTTTTTTTTTTTCTGTCTAAAAAGTTAGCCTTAAATCCAAAGGCAATTGTAAGCAACTTTAGGATTGGTAACTTTGAATGTTACTAAAAGTTTATCAGAATTTAAAATTTGAATATAGTAGAAGCTTCATAATCTTTGTTGTTAACTGATTTAAAAAAAATGAGACCCAGATTTTTTTCATTTATTTATTTTAAATTGACACGTAATATTGTATTATTTATAATGTACAATATGAAGTATATGCATTGTGGAGCAAATGATCTAGTTAATTAACATATGCATTACTTCCTATCATTAATTTTTACAGTGAGAATACTGAACATCCACTCTCTTAGCATTTTTCCAGACTACAAAGTATTATTAACTATAGCCTCCATGATGTACAACTGATCTCTCAAACTCATTCTTTCTATCTAACTGAAATTATGTATCCATTGACCAATCTACAGTTACTCTTATTGTATTTTCTCACTATCCCTGTGAAATTGTTATCATCATTCCATTATATAAATGAAGAAGTAAACTCACATATGGTTAAAGCAAACAACTATTTTTTTCCTGACATTTGATAACTTATGGAAGATTGGTTTCCTTCTGAAAGTCTCTGGAAAAGGGTATAAATCATTCTTGCTATAAAACTTGGAAGGTAAAATGAGGCACCCATATTAATTAAAATTGGTTTGGGCCTCAGAGGCTCTGCCTTCCCCCTCCTAGGTACTATATCATTTAAGCCACTAATGAAAATGTTTTCATGTGATGACTGTCATTTAACATAATATAGTCCCAGTTTATTAGGTAGCAATAGCCTCTTATTTACTTTGATGCTAACATATTTTACTAAAGCAGGGATACCTTGAAAAGAACACTGAATTTCGGCTTTAGAATTGGAAAGGAATTGTCTGTTGGAAAGGTTCTGCTCTGAGTCCACATGCTTGATTTGTAACATATCTGCTCTCTTAAGAAAGAGCATCATGTTGCTTGTTGATGCAAAAACATTAGTTTCAGGATCACATTTTTATGCATTAAGCATCTGGATTATGACAGGGCAAATCTTTGAAGAGTAGTTGTTCCAGCAAATTAGGCAATGTGGTTACATGAAAAGGATACCGGGCATTGACCTTCATCCGCCTCATCCTGGAATTGCCATGAGCTATTTGTAGGTCCCTGAGAGAGTCAGTCCATCTATCAGTTATCTCTTCTGCAGAATAGGAGGGTGGATTTGATATTCTCTGAAGGTCTTTATGGTCATGTGTCTAGTGATCCATTTTAGTGACAACTCAAAAGAAATAAGTACACTACCACCTGGTCACTATTCCTTAACATATTTAATAATTGCATTGTTTATTGAAATTATAGTTTTAAACCTGGTAGAATTCTGCGTACCTATTTTTATTTGATTAACAATAGCTGCTTTATGAAATATAGTCCTGTCTGCATCCTTTATTTCCTATAGATATGCTTCCTTCAGGGAGTTTCTGGGTTTACCTTAAAACATTAATAGATGACAAGCTCCTAGAGGGTAAGTAACAGTTTTGTAAATATTTGTACTCAGAATGACTTGGATAACGCCTGGCTCATCACAGCAACTCTGCTTCAGATCTTAAAAATAGTCTTAATGTGGCCATAACAATCAACTTGAGAAATTTTAGAAAAAGGAAGAGGAAAAGGAGAAAAAGGAGGAGAAGAATGGGGGTGTGTGGGGGAGTAGGAGGTGTGGAGAAGGAGGAAAAGCAAAAGAAAAGCACTTCAGCCTTTTGCATTTTGGTTTGGGAAATATTTCGTGCTCCTCTCAACTGCCTGGGTTGGCACCTTCCCTCGGGTTTTCTTTTGATGTCCATTTCCCTTGGAGATTGGCTTTTCTTTTCAGTGTCTAATCCACTTTGTATATGGAAATACATTCTAGGCTGGGCATCCCTGCTTTCTCCTGGCATATCCTCTTACTAAGTTACTTCTGATAACGACATTTTTTTTTTTTGGTAATTAAACCCAATAACAAATGATAATGGCTTCTTGATTGCAGGTCCCACATTCGTGAATGATAGTAGCCACCCGCTACTCCTTGCCCAGCTCTCTAGGTTCTCCTTGAAATGAGTCATCAGTCCTGTCAAAGAAAATAAAAACCATTCTAGGGCTGAGTGAGGAGGACCCCTTAATCCTAGGAGTTTCATGCAAGCCTGGGCAACATAGCAAGGCCCTATCTCAAAACAAGAAAGCAAAAAATGAAACAGAATTGTGAGGTAGAGAATTACCCCAGGATGAGAAATTCAGCAATGAAGAATGGAACACGGCTATCAAAGAAAGACCCTCTTAGGAGGTAAAATTTAAGCTAAGCTCTTAACAATGAGAAGGATTCATTCTCAGAAAATCTAGGGGCAAAGAACTATCAACAGAGGGAAGAAAGAATGAGGACCTAGGTACTGAGAGAGGTATGTGCTTGGAACATAAGAAGGATAAAAAGAAAACGAGTGCACCAAATTACAGCAAACAAAGGGAAGACAGTTTAAAGCCCAATGAAAAGTACAGGCAAAGGCCAGCCCACAGAGGGCGTTAAAGGAATTAGATGGTCTTTGGGTTTTACTAAAAGTATAATGGAAAAGTATGAAAATACTGAATCTTAAGAGAAAAGCCAAGGATTGAGAGCCACAAGGAACTTTGTGTCAGTTATTTATTGGGGTCACAGGATAGTCACTGGTTGATATCCCACCTCTGCCGTAAAATATATTGACATTCAAGAATAAACTCAATTTATTGTTTTTCATTAAATTGTAGATTACCACTGTATAAACTTGTGTAAATATATAATTTGGCTCTGTGGACTAATTCTTCTTCATCTGTGAGCCTCAGAATTGAAACAGGACAAGTTCTGGTGAATCCTTGAAAACTCTCAGACACCAGAATTCTTCATTTGTTCTTTAGTGAATGGATATTGTGGTATGAGTTTAAAGGGCATAAGCATGGGAGACATGGGCAGGCTTAAACTGTGTGGTATAAATCTGTCTGTGACAGGAGATTTTCCTAAGATAATCTTAGGTAGTAGGTGTTCACAGATGGAAATGAAGGGGCATTGGGGAATTTTCTAGCAGCAGCTGTCCTTGAGAGGGAGCCTCAGACAGTATCATAGGGACTCTGCATTTTCTCCCCATGTCAATCTCTCTATTTTCTCATCACAACTTCAAGAAAATATTGGCTAGGTTTTGATATTACTTTTGATTAACCATGTTTCCAGATAAACATATTAAAATTATCTTCCCTAGTTGGATGTTTCTTATATTAGTTTTATTTTGTTTTTAGCTTAGCTCATGAGTTTGTGATAGGCTGAGTAACAGACCCCAAAGATGTTTACATTATAATATCTGTAACCTGTGAGTATATTACCTTACACGGCAAAAGGGACTTTGCAGATGTGATTATGTTAAGAATCTTGAAATCTAGAGAATGTGTTCTAGGGAGCTGGAGAGTAGTAATAGCTAAGAGGGAAGAAATAGAGAAGGCAAAAGACTGAAGATCAGGTATCAAAATGAAATTCAATCCAGGGGAATAATAAAAGAGAAGTAGACTCTCTGTTCTGAGACCACAAATGGAGTTCATTGGTAAAGAGTTTATTAGGATATCTATCCTGTTTGCATATATTAAAATAAATTTAGTGATGCTAAGAATCTTAGCAGCAGATAGCATAGTATTTGGCTCTTCAAAACCCATGCAGATTTCACTACTTAGCCATCTTGATGTTGCAACTCAACATGCACAGATACCCACTGGATCAAATGATGTACATTTCTTCTGTATTTACACTAATAAAAGTTTGTTAATAACTAAATTAATAACATATGGTATGGACTCATATTGGATAATCCTATTATTAACCAAATGTCTGGTTATAGCATTAACAAACCATGCATGAAACTGCTGACTTTCCAAACAAAAATGAGATATTAACCTAAAGGTGAAGCCGACATAGGTTAAGCCATTTCTGGAATAATTTAGTGGCTGAACCATAATATTTAGATCAAAGAGTGAAATCTGATTCTATCCAATTTTAGTGGATATATATGAGTTCATGGTCAATACCAATTAAAAATAAACACTCCACATAACTTAATCTCTTTTTCAATGGGTCAGGCATTCATTTCACTGAGTTGTTAGTGCCAGCAATTCAATTAAAGGAAGAAAAAGAAAGAACTATGCATTGCAATAAACTTTAGTATTTGAAATAGCTTAATAAAATGAACATAATCTCAAAAGTGTTTTTCTCCTTCAATGTGCAAGTTTTAATTACTCCATTTTGTATTAAAAAACTTGTTAAATATATCTAATTGCCACTTCCAACTGAATGACGTTCTATGATTGCTGGGTCTTGCCTGTCTGTAAAGCACTTTAGGCTTGTATTTATAGGTCTTACAGGAAAGAACTGCAGACAATTAAGAGTGGGAATTAGTCCTGAATGCCTAGATGTCAAGGGAGGAATACAACGCTTGGAGGGGGATACAGCTGCAGATATTGGGCTGATCTGTTAGGTCGCTATTGTAAAGCACAAAGCATTAGGTCAGCGTCCCATAAATAATATACCTTCCTTTTATCTTTGAAAAGATCAGGTTTGAATAGCTATGAGAGTTGGAAGTTATTCTGATATACCTTATAAGTAAGCAAGGGAAGGCTAAACATTTTAATAATTATTTTGCTCATGTTCTTATTTTTTTATTGCAAAGTAGGACAAAGTTAAACAAAATAAAAAGTCACCCACAATTTCATACTCCTAATACAGCAATGTATTTTCTTATAATAACAATACAGGCTCATTTTTGAATACTTGGGAATTTCAAAACCAAAAAGAGGAAAATAATAAATTAAGTACTTACACAATAATTAAGACCTGTTTGAGAAATATATTTAGGATTTTGAAGTGCTTCTTGATTTTTCATGTACTCCATGAAAGCACAGTAACATAGATTAAGGCAGTCACCACTCCAAAAAATGCTGGGGGACTCCACAGTGTGGGTCAAGGCCAAGGAAATAGCTACTACTCCTGAGGGTAGGTTCAGCAAAGCAAGCAGGCATCCTCAGGCAGCAGCACTCTGAATTCTGAATGTCCATCCATGCCTCTGATGGACAGTGGTGCGGGGAGACAGGCGGTTATGGTGCACGAATGAATGCCCAAGTTCTTATGGAACTAACCAAGCGTGCAGAGTTTCCTGACAAACAGGAAAACCAAGTTCAAAGCAGAAAACCAAGGATACAACTTATCTGTGAAGCTGAACAAACTCTAAAAGAGAAAAGGTGGGGATAAAAAAATTAAAAATCCCAAGTCTCAGAACCAACTATTGCAAGATTAATTCTAAGCACTGTTGACTAGATATCCTGTGTCGAATGTGCTAAATGCATGGTGAGAATAGGCATGGACAGCTCTGACCTGAAACATAGAATATTCTTAATGATTACAGGTGCCTCTTTCCCCCATTAGAAAGTAAACTCCATGAGGAAGAGTTTTGTCTATTTACTGTGGTATCTGTAATGATTAGAACAACGTCTGGAATAGTAGCAGCTACTCAATAATTATCGGCTTACATCATTAATTAATCAAGCTGGTACATGTAAGACTGTCACATCACTAGATTCCCAGCAAAGTGTTACAAGGCAAATGAAAATTCAACCTCAGGATGGGGTGCAACAGAGCAAGCAGCATGAGAGTTGAAATCAGCTGACCTGATTTCTCAGATCCACACTTCCATATGTGGATAGTCATCAACACATTAATTAATTTATCTCAGCCTAAGCTTTCTCATTCATAAAAAAGAGCAATGGCTCTAGTTAGCTCTTTCTGAGATTGCACCACTGCACTGCAGCCTGGCAACAGAGCGAGACTCTGTCAAAAAAAAAGAGAAAGCTCTGAGTCGTATAACTGGTTACATCTCTGATTTTCTGAGGGGTCATTAGACACTTTTACTTAATCTTTGTTTTCTTGTGCCCCACTTTCCCCCTCTGTAAAATTTAGAGCGTAATCATATGTACCCTAAAGCATTTCGATGAAGAATAAATAAGCTGATTCATTTTAAAAACTTTGTATAACTTGTATTATTATCTGTTGCGTATGGACACTAAGCTAATCCTAGTTCTTAATTGTATTAGTAATTGTATTTATAGTTTATTATATTATGGATAACACTTTATGCAGATGGACTCTAGAAGGGCCCTGTGCCTCTCCTTTGGAGTTCTCCATTTTTATGTGATTATCATATTGTTGGTGCCCAGAAGAGTTGAAAGCACTTCGTGGGCAGAAACTATATCCTCCTTCCTCATTAATTTATCCTCCATAACAGTACAAAGCCTAGCACTCAGGAAACACTTAATAGATACTAATGAATTAGTAAAAGATTGTGAGAACATCAAAGATGATGAGGAGTATAAAATATTTTTAAAATTAAGGCCTATAATAATATTTTATTTCATTATTATTTCTAGGACCACCTTTTTGGTGTTTGGAGTTTTCCAGACTAATGAGACTTTTTTTTTTTTTGTTCTCTTCTCTATTCTCTCAGCTGTGGTAATAGTAATAAGTGCATTCATTAAAGTTTGAAAGAAGTTGTATGGAAAAGAGGGGAAAAAAGTCTTCAGACAAAACAGAGAAAAGAATGCATTGCTTTATTCTCCAGCTACGGAGTTCATCTAAAACAAACAGGAGAGCAAGGGCACAGATAAGGAGGTATCACGGTACAGTTTATTATTTGTTTATGTTATCAGGGCACATTTGGGGACCTCACTATTCTCTAGGTCGTAAGCTATGCAGTCTAGCTACAGAGAAGAAATGATATTCTTTAAAAGCCTGAAGAAATCATAACGTAATGGCAGACATAAGCAATTACATTTTAAGGTAAACGGTGTTCCAAAGACAGGGGATAAAGGAAAGGTGTGTCAGTCTGCCCAGGGAAAAGTTAGAAAAAGTTTCATTCAGTAAGTGATGCTTAAGATTAAGTTAAAGAATGAGTATAAATTTGGGGTGTATCCAAATTGGGTCAGGTATCAAAGTCAAGAGCCAGAGTGAGCTGGCATCTGCAAAAATCACAAATGTGTGAAATTAGGTCATGAGTGAGGAATTATGCCTACTTCAATATCATTGGAGCATAAACGAGGTGAAGATGAGTCAAGTGAGTGATATGTACTATGTAGTGGAGAGATTCTAAAGTGTCTTTCAAGAGAAGTTGATTTGACTATTACAAGAGTAAGTGTGAGCATGAAGAATAAATTCATTTTGATTTTAAAAATTGTAGATGGTTGATGGAAGAAATTTGAGGGCTGATAAAGAAGGTATTTTTAGAAATTAGATATTTCAGGATATATAACCTAATACTTTTTAAATTTTTGTGGGTACATAGTATATACATACATATGACACATGAGATATTTTGACACAGGCATGCAATGCATAATAATCACATCAAGATAAATGGGGTATTCATCACCTCAAGCACTAATCCTGTGTGCTGCAAACAATTCAATTATATTATTTTGGTTATTTAAAAATATACGATGAAATTATTATTGACTATAGCCACTCTGTTTTGCTATCAAATACTAAGTTTTATTCATTCTTTCTATTTTTAATACCCATCAACCATTCCCGTTTCTTTGCCACTCCCCAACACTACTGTTCCCAGCCACTCATAACCATCCCTCTATTCTCTTCAAGACATGTAAATCTTAATGAGATATTAACAATGAAGATGAAGAAGAGATTTAAAAATATGCAGGAAGCAGAACTGACAGGACATGGTAACTGGTTGAATACAGGAAACAGAACTTAGAAGATTGTTCTGTGTTAGCAATGAGATCATCTATAGGTAAAGATATTATGAATCTTTCCTGAGGACTGACCTTCTACCTGATTCACTATTGTCAATATGTGCAATTTTTTGTTTGGTTGGGTTTCTTCGTCCTTTAAGTTTTCATGCCCTTTGGGAAAACTCTCTCTGTATGTAGACTGTTAAGGAAGCAATTCCTTACACCATCCCTCTATTCATGCTCTCATTGTGGAAAACCAGGAACTTTGTCCTCCTTCTACTCAGCCATAATCAAAATTTGTTCTTTGGACTGTTATCTTCAAAAAGTATTAGGAAGGGTGCAACAGTTCTCCGGTGAGATTCATTGTAGTGCTTGTAGCAATAATGGAATGGTCCAAATTGTGCCTGTAATGTGGTATTTGCATATGGGTTTCTGCTTCTCCAACATGGAGATCCCTTGATTACTGTTCATATTTTCCGAGTTTTATCTTCCAGCCCATCCGTTCTTTGAGCTCCCAATATCCTTTTAACAAATTGTCTTTTTGATTAAAAGAACCCAAATTAATTTATCTTTCTTATGACCAAATCCCTGACTACTGTGGTCCCATTGCTTTCAGATAACCAAATGTGCTCCAATTTGCTGACACTTCTCTGTAATTGATGCCTATAATGTAATAGTCATTTAGCATACTGTTAATAGAGCAGAATAAAACAAAGCCAATATTCTTCTTAACCATCAAGGGTTTTTTAAATTTTTGTTTTTGAGACAGGGTCTCACTCTGTCACCCACGCTGCAGGGCAGTGGTACCATCTTGGCTCACTGCAAACTCTGCCTTTCAGGCTCAGGCAATCTTCCCACTTCAGCCTCCTGAGTAGCTGGGACTACAGGTGTGTGTCACCACACCTGGCTAATTTTTGTATTTTCTGTAGAGACAATCGAGTTTAACAATATCACAGTATGGATTCCAAATCAGTGTACAGTATTATCATTCCAGCTGCCTGCTATTAATGTTTCTTCTTTACTACCATTTTCAGAGGACCTTAGTAATGCCTGAATTCTGTTTGTGACCTTTATCTTTCTCCTTCCTTTATCAATAGAATGCCTTTCCAGATGACCTCTTTAGATGTCTTCTCACAACTATGTAGCCTCTGGTCATGTGACATAAAAAAATCTGATCTATAACACCTTCAAGCTTGGGCACTGCTCCATAGGAAAAATGTGTGCTTCAGACGGGGAAAATACACAAGTCTCTTCCTTCATACATTCTTGGGCTAGCCCAGCCCAGGGAAAACTAATTCGAAAACTAATGGCAGTACTGAAATCTGTATAAGTGATCAAGTGGTTATGAAAGGAGAAGTTCCTTATTAAGCATAAACATCAGAGGCTTTTTGCCCCCAACATCCCTAGAGAGATCTGGTGTATCTTCTCATAATTATGAAATTTGGTGGACCAATATTTACTGAAGGCTGATTATGTACCAGACATAACCCTATATGCTGGGATTTAGCCACAAGAAAAACAGAGAAGGTACTATGCTCATCCCCAAACAGGAGAACTGTTTTCCGCACATTATGTAGAGACTCTGAAAGGGGTAAAAGCTATTTTTCAATGACAGAGCCTTTGAGGCTAGAGAATTAAAATGAGTGTTACTCTTCTAAAAATCAGAGAAAACAAAACTTTTGTCACTCCTCTCTCCAAGAAGGCAGAAATAGAGTTTCTCATCCTGGCTCTGCAAAGTCCTAGGAAGCACTGTGAGGGGAGGGTGACACTCCAGGTGACCCGGCACCATTCCCAGAATGCCAAATGACAAATCTTCCACCCCTTCCAAAGGAAATGTGAGCGGGGGTAAATCAATGAGTATGTTTCAGAACTATAGTTTCTAACATAGGATTTACCTTAGATATAATCACAGCTGCTGCACAAAGTTCCAGAAAAGGCTTGTTGAACTCATCTACGATGAACTGGCTCTAAGAGCAAAGGCCGATGGTCTGACCGTGCTAAATGTGTGTGTGTGTGAGTGCGTGTGTGTGTGTGTGTGTGTTGGGGAGGGGGTGATGAGATATTTCTCAGCCACATTTAGACAGCTCAGCTCTGCTGTCAACAAAGAGTAAGGCTGAAGGAGAGTATGAATACATAAGGATTTAGCTTCCTAGAAATAACTCAGGGGTTCTCATCATACCTTTCATATATGATTTCATCATTTTCTTTAATATGCCCTTTTTGTGCCAGGCACTATATTAGCTATTTCATTGGCATTTCTTGTATTTTTTCATTTAATTATCATAACTATAGGGTAGTTACTAACTTGCATTTTCAGCTGAGTAAACTGAGGAACGAAGTGTCATTGGTTTCTCTAAATCACACAATTAGTCAGAGACAAAGCAAGATTTCAGTTCAATTCCAACTCCAAAGTATATGTTCATTTCGGCATATCCTTAAGCCTTATTTCAAAAGGAATATTGTTTTTTAGATAAAAGAAAAAGATTATATAGGTATTCATGAAGGACACAGACACATAAGCTCTGGTTCCTTATTTATACACACTTATTTGCATTTTCCAAACAGGGCTAGTTATTTATATTTAAGTTCTCCCACTGGAGAAAAAAATCACATTTTGCCTTTTGTGCCAAGCTGCAGAGTCGGCTCATTTCATTACATTTTTGTCTTCTCAGAAAGACACTATGCAACTGGAATTTCATCTGTATCAATAGACTGTTGCCAACTGTCGGAGATTGCTGACAGTAGATCAATTTTAATTTACAGCTCATCTTGAAAGGCCATTTAAATAGTGGTAATTAAGAAGCAAAATATGGGACTGGAAATGCAGCAAAATATGGACAGTTTTAAACTAATGAAGTGCTCCAAGCCCTTTCTCTACCAAGTCAAGATGTTCTGTGTGAAGTTTCTCTGCAGTATACATAATTATTTTTGTAGAGTTAAGGAAAATCATGAAGATCCCAGTGCCAGATGAAACTATGCCCACCTAAAGTGTTATCCTTTATATTCTGCACTTCCTTTTCATAATACTCCTCTCCCTTGTACCCCTTTCACTACTTGTATTCCCCATAGATATAATCACATAGACTAGAGCCTCTGCCCACCACACTTGCCAGTGTACTCCCACATATAAAATTCATCTGGGTTTATGGCTGGTGCTTAATACCTATTCGTTTAAATCACTGAGTGACAAAATAACTAAAGGGAGAGACCCTTATTTACATTTGTAAAGGGATCTACCCATTCAGGGATGCATCCCTCAGTTTTTAAATGAAACAGCAGTATCGAAATCATGTATGAGAATATTATGCCAGACTATACAAGTCCCAGCATTTCAACCTCGGTTTTTGTAGCTAGCATGTGTATTGGTTCTTACTAACTCTAAACCTTGTGATGACCTGTACAGTCTGTCTCCACTCTGTCTGAATCTTTGACTCTACCCTCTTTTCTTCATTTTCTTGAGGCTTAACCCCTGATTAGTATTTATACTGGGTTTCCAAAAGACAAAGATCTCTATTTTCACCATCTTGTAACTATCTCAATATACATCACCATTAGGCACTCGGTAAATCTTTCTTTTAACGGAAGTTCTGCCTTTCTCATGACAGACAGTGAAATGTTCTAGGACAGAGCCTTAGGGTTCAAATTCTAGCTGCTTTTATCTTTTTTTTTCCTGTTGCGCTTCTCAACAATATATGAGGGAAGCTGTTTTGAAGTCATTCTTGCAGAAGAGCAAACTGAAGGGCAAGGGGTTGTAAATAGTTTCGAGTCTCACTTTTGGAGAATGAATGTGACAACAGGAAATAAAACTGTAACCTTCTTGCACATAATGAAATTCAGTGCGTACACACGCCTATCACAGTACCAGACGTGTTATGGGAAATTAATGATAATGACCTTTATTTTTATGGTGTTATTTTCCTTAAGTAAATATGTCCATGAATAAGGTCATCCTAGTACTCACTTTGTGGTCAGCAAACACTGAGCATGAGCCTTAAGTATCTCATCTATTTTGGTGACAAAACATCTTTGCTCTTAGCCTCTTCATCTAAATATATAGCAAGATCTATCTTTTGTCTTGCTATAAATACAAGTTGTGTATATGTTTCTTAAATCTCATAATAGGTATGGATTCTCTAGTCAACTTAGCATCGTTTGCATGTATCGCTATTACTTTTCCCAACCAACACTTGCCATCTTGATAAAATACACTCACTCCTCACGCCAGCTCATATTCCCAGAATTAGCACACCAGGCCAGTAATGCTCAAAGCAGACACTTCTTCATCCTTCTACACCCCACTGCAATGCCTCCCTCTTCAGCTAAACTTGACTGTTTTCCATCATGAGATATGCTTTCTTTTGTTTCTTATTTCATAGAATCACTCATTTACATCTCTCTTGTAATACCTAACTAACTCTGTTATTTGCACACAAAGTTATTTTAATCATTAACAAGGACAGGAGTCATGTTATATTATTCTGAATTTTTAATGCTAACACATTGCTAGGTATAGATTCAAATGCTATAAATATTTTAAGTGAATGATCTATAAGAAAATGGAGTGTTGGATGTACAGTGTGTTCTACGAAACATTTCCATTTTTCAGTCTTGGCTTGGAAAAATGTTGGTTTGATGTAAGTAGATTTAGTCTCAATTATTTTTAATTGTTATATATAGTTATTCAATTAATTCAATACTATGTCTTGTAGCTCTCTTATGTGACCTATTTCATTTTCCTTTTTATTTGTATAACTTTACATTCATAATGTAAATTTTAAAAAGGTATTATAACTTGGATAAAAATCTTAATAATTTAAAAGTGAACTATTCCTCCCTCCGCATCACCACCCTATGTGACCTGAAGAGCAAACAAAATGGAGTGAAACAGCAAGTTATTTTTCCCCAAGATGCCTCTCTGGCATTGAAATGTTTTGAATTATTTATAATGTTTACTCAGAATGAAAAAGACATAGGATTTCAGTTCTTATAATGAGTAGAACAAAGTGCAAAGATCAAATAAAGTCAAAGAAAAAATTCAATAAATAATAAAAGAGTCATGTAAATTAGCATTTGTTTTTGGAATGTTTTGCATTGTAAAGTCATAGAACATGTTTATAGAAGCTTTAGGAATGAATAAAAATCTTCTCATTGACTGCACATTACCTCATTTTCCTTTATTATAGTTACATGAACCAGTCAATACCTCAAAGCATTTGGAACATCACCTTCTCCAAGGTGGACTTAAGAATATTTTGCTGGAAATCAGAGTCTACTCACCTAAATAAGATGAATAAATATGTTTAGGCCAAATACCAAAGGTTACTTATACCTGAATTTAAGCTATACATAGAACATATAGCAGAAAGCATCATTATAAACCAGGTCTGGGACACTCATTTTGATAAACAAACTATGAAGTCAGATATCTAGAAAAAACAGGAGCCAGAAAAATGATTACTCTCTCTCTATTGTCAAAAATAATGGTAAACAAAATGTATGGTCATCTGGTACCAACCTATATTTTAGAATGTTTTAGAAAGTGCCAACACCCTGGAAAATGTCCGGTCATTGCATGAGCACCCAGGGGCAAGAAATGCATTATTTCTAAGCAGGAGATAATATTGTCTTGTCCCTTAACTTAAAAAGAAGCTTCTTTATGGTAAGATAAAACCACGAAATGTGGTGGAGAGAATATGCAATAAAAAAAATCACAGAAATGGAAGTGGTGGTTTGGCTTGGCAATGTCCTGTTTGCATAATCTCAGACATAGCATGTAATGCTTTAAATACACACACACACACACACACACATATATTTCGAGACAGAGTTTTGCTCTTGTCTCCCAGGCTGGAGTACAGTGGCACCTCGGCTCACTGCAACCTCTGGCTCCAGGGTACAAGCAATTCTCCTGCCTCAGCCTCCCGAGTAGCTGGATTACAGACTCCCGCCACCTCGCCCGGCTAATTTTTTGTATTTTTAGTAGAGACAGAGTTTCACCATGTTGGGCAGGCTGGTCTTGAACATCTGACCTCAGGTGATCCATCCACTTTGGCCTCCCAAAGTGCTGGGATTACAGGTGTGAGCCACTGCACCCAGCCAATGCTTTAAACATTTAATGCCCTTTATATAATTTAAATCTGTTCATTTATAAAACCCCAAATTTTTGAACTTATAAAATTCCATCTGTTCTTCCTACCTTAACAAAACTCAAATGCGATAATATATACAAAAGTATAACTTGCCCTACATAATGTTATTGCTTACATGTTATTACCATCACTAATATTTTTTATCTTTAAGACTATAACTACCATTTATAGTTATTTGGACTATAACTATATACCATTTGGATCTATAGAAGAAAATTCTGTTTATCTAACACTTCAGTAAAAACTGAACTTGAATTACATTATTGGAATTTCCAAGAAACAAAGAAAGCAGATGAGGAGAAAAATCAAAACAAAAAGAAGCACTAGAAGAAAACCAGACACAACAAGTAGACATGAAGAAAGAATGCTCTATTTGATTGGAGTATCAATATGAAGAAAACAAAATGAAAGTTTAAAATAATCAAAGAGTGAGGCAAACATAGCAATACAGAAAAAAAAAAGCATTTTATTTCTAGTTAGGTTTATCTTGGGTGAGCACACTTTGAAGTAGTTGGCACACCCTGGATGAGTTGAAGCATAATCTCCACAAAAGTTACATGTTTAATTATCTGCAGGAAGAAAGTGCAGATAGGATTTAGTGATTCATAACCCTGCATTCTCCTTTTTGAATTTGCTGATGAAAAAAATTGAGAGGAATATTTAATGATGTGGTACATATTTTAATATATACTTGTGTGTTGATCTGAAGCCACATCTTTGACATAATGTCATTTTCCAGTTTTAATCCATGGGGATCCTCTAAGGTATTTCTGGAGGAATTTCTTACCTTAAAAGATAATATTATTCTGGATTGAAATAAATTTGTCTGCCTGCCCACTGAGAAAGATACTACTGATCGGTGATGGCTCTTCACCCATCTGGGAAATTCACAGTGACTTTAATGTCTGAGTGTCTGAGTGTGATGTTTCCAAGGATCAAATCCAAGATAAAACTTTGAATGTATGAGGTCTTTGCATACTCTCAGTATTTCATATATATCATAGCATCCCATCTTCCTATACCTAGACAGAAAAAGTTATTCTTGCAGAAATGCTAATTTCTTATGCATAAAATTTTTAGTAACAGTCATAATTATAGGCATATGAATAAAAATTAGCTATATGGTTCACAAATTAAGATGAATGAAAGAATAGCCAGAAAGTCTCCCATTCTCGAACTTTCCTATCAATTATCGAGATCAAAATCCAGATTTATTTTCTCTTAAGGCATTGTCCACTCTGTTAAAAACTATCTACTCTAGAGACAATCTTTTTCAGACAGAACATATATAATATCTTTCTTAATTAAACATAGCATGTATGGAACACAGAATGGTGTCCAAGACAGAGAGAATGGGGATGGGTAGAATGGGGATGTAATGACTGGTTCAGTGATTACAAATATTGGGGATTATTACAAATATTGGGGATTTATCCCAGCTCAATTATTCATATTTATTAGCCTATGACTCTGAGAATGTTTATAAATTCTATAAATCTCAGAAAACGTAATGCTAATTTATATACTGCCCAGTGGCCTATTATTAGAAATAAAAGACATTGCCTGTAGAAGAAATGTGTAAATCGCAGATGCCTACTCAAATACTGGTCATTGCTTTTAAAATCAGTATGGAGGTGTTGACAGGGAGCAGGGAAAATCTATAGATTGTGACTGCCTTCAGGAACTACTGCTTCATACCATTTGTCTTATTTTCTGTGGGAGCCTTGAGGATGGGGACCACATCTCATTTCTTTCAAATGTCCATTGAAGTTAGTAGAACACTCAACACTGTGTGTGTGCTCTGTAAGAAACTATATAACACTTCAGGTTAAAATAACAGGAATAATCTGCTAATGAACATTACTCTTTTCTCAAAGAAGAGGCATGCATTAAGCTAGAAGGTCATTTCTAGCTTAAAACATCTATAAAAATGATACCACAGTGGAAAGGGCACATTATTCCACCCTTAGAGACAGATTTTCTCCAGATGACAGGGCATTTGGGGCAATACAAAGAGCTTAATCCACCCTCTCAAACCCTGAGAGTCTAACTTGGATATATGTGGGCTTCAAATGAATGTATTTAACTCCATTTAGGGGTAGTCTTCATAGATCAGAAGTGAAATCAATGAAACACTAAATAAGAGATTAAATATGAAAATTCAATCAAATTTGATTGCATAACTCAATAAAATGTTAAAACTGAGCAGGTAACCAAAGTAAATCAGTAGATCTATGTTGGACATGTTCAGCCATAATAGGCAATAAACATAATGGCCACTTGTTTTTTCTTTTGTTTCATTTTAAAGAGGGAGTCACTCTGCCACCCAGGCTGGAGTGCATGATATAATCCTAGCTCACTGCAGCCCCAACTGCAGACTCAAGCGGGTCTCAGCCTCCTAGTAGCTGGAACTACTTGTGCCTGTCACCGCATGCAGCTAATTTATTTTTTTTCTTTTGTGTACATACAGAGTCTTGATTTGTAGCCCACTCTGGTCTCAAATTCCTGGCTTCAAGTGATTCTTTCACTTCGGTCTACCAAAGTGCTGGGATTACACGTATGTATTAGTTCATTCTCATGCTGCAAATAAATACATACCTGAGACTGGATAATTTATAAAGGAAAGAGGTTTAATGGACTCACAGTTACACATGGCTGGGAAGGCCTCACAATCATGGTGGAAGACAAAAGAAGAGCAAAGGGACTTCTAACATGGCAGCAGAAAAGGGAACTTGTGCAGGAGAACTCCCATTTATAAAACCACCAGATCTCATGAGACTTATGCATACTACCACTAAACAGTATGGGGAAACCACCCTCATGATTCAGTTATCTCCACATGGCCCTGCCCTTGACATGTGGGGATAATGATGATTCAAGGTAAGATTTGGGTGGGGACACAGCCAAACCATATCAAGGTGTGAGCCACCATTGCCAGGCAATAGACACTCATGGAGCATTTACTCTATGGCGGATATTCCACATATATTGTCTTTCTAAAAACAATCACGCAAGAAAACTATAAATTAGATATTTCTCTTCTGAAATTACAGCTTTTGCAGGTGGAACTCAGAGAGTCTGAGTGACTCGACCAAGGTCAGATAGATAATAGTCCAGGATTTAAACTCATGTCTGACATGTCAACATTTCTTGCTCTCTCACACTGGCAAATGGGTAGGACAAATGGGTCAAATATATCATCAATTCCTATCCATTTTCCAATGTCCACATTCATATATTCATTTTCTTTCTAAAATGAGGAGTCACAGTTTGATGGCTTATAATATGGACCCTGAAACCAGATTGCCTGAATTGTATGATATCTCCACCAATTGATATCTGCTATGACCTAGTGCAAACTTCTTACTGTCTTTTTTGACATCTCCTCCTTTATTAAATAAAAAAGTATCAGCCTTATAGGGCTATTTTTGTAATTAAAGAAGTTGCTACATTACACACACACACACACACACAGACACAGAAAAACATGCATTACGTTATTTAAATTTCAGAAAGTTTTAATTACATGGGAACAAAGAGATCATCTCAGCTCTGCAATCACATATTTTGCAGAAGAGAACTTTTTTTTTTTTTTTTTTTTTTTTTTTTTGAGGCAGGGTCTCTCTCTGTCGCCCAGGCTGGAGCGCAGTGGTGCAATCACAGCTCACTGCAGCCTTGACCAACTGGACTCAAGTGATCCACCTCGGCCTCCTGAGTAGCTGAGAGTACACGAGTGTGCCAGAAAATTGAAGGTTTAAAATCCAAGTGATAACTAGCTCGCCTGTGATTGTACAAAATCTCTATTAGACATCAAGTCTAAGTTCCTTTTCCATGAGACCCTTTTCCCTATCTTAATTCTATACGTCTGTCTCTGAGGGTTTAAGTCTCATCTTAACAAATATGTTAACTGAAAAGTGATTGTGAATGTTTGGAGAACAGAATGATACCATTTCTCAGTTGACACCATATATAGGACATCTTCGATTTAAATTTTAACAGTTTGGCAAAAAGTGAAAAGAGTGCAGACTTTGAGTACAAACAACCTGAGATTGAGTTCAGATACTGCCAGGAATTTACTATGTGAAATTGAAGAAATTATGTCTAAGCTTCTTCAGCTTATTAATAATAATATCTCTACATACCATTATTACTTTTAGCTTCATTTTATAAAGGAAAACACAAAGATAAGGAGTTGGCAGATGTCAAACAGCCAGAAGTGATAGAATGAGTGTACAAAGCCTGGTGGCCCTACATCCTCCAGGACCAATTCCTTTTTTGTTTCTTTCATTTTGTTTGTAATTGTGGTAAAATATATAAAGAATAAAATTTGCCATTTTAACCATTTTAAATGCACATTTCAGTGGCATTAATAACATTCAAAATGTTGTCCAACAATTATTAACTATTTCCAAAACATTTTCATCACCCAAACATAACTCATTAAGCAATAAATCACCATTTTTCCCCAGCCCATGGTAATCTCTAACCTATTTTCCATCTATGAATTAGCCCATTCTAGCATTCCATCTAAGTGTAATCACATAATATTTGTCCTTTTGTGCCTGGCTTATTTCATTTAGTGCAACGTTTTCAAGGCTTGTTCATGTTGTAGCATGTACCAGGACTCTGTCTCCTTTTTATGGTTGTACAATATTCATTGTGTGATTAGTTACAGCTACATTCTGAACCACCATAGAAAACTATAGTATATCATGTAAGGAGGTAATAATAGTTGTTAACTTTCAGGAAAGTTATAAAAGTTAAATAAGCTACTGTAAGTAAAAAAATTCACAAAGCACAATATGCATTTTAAATATTATTGTTTCTCAATGTTTATTCTTAAATTAAGCCTTTTTTCCATCATAATATAGAAAAACACATCTGTCACTAATGGGAGGTAAGACCTTGAATCGCAATATTTTAGGTAATCATTTTTTTCATCCTTAACAGAGGGTAGAGGATAGTATTTGAGGGGGAAATCTGCTCCTGTTTCTCAAGAAATAGTCTAGTTTAAATACTTAATCTTCTGCTAAATAATTTGTTGTTGTTGTTGTTGTTGTTTGTATTTTTGAGATAGGATCTTACTCTCTCTGCCAGGCTGGAGTGCAGTGGTGTAATCATGGCTAACTGCAGCCTCAACCTCCCAGGCTCAAGCAATCCTCCCACCTCAGCCTCCCGAGTAGCTGGGATTATGGGCATGCACCACCATGCCCAGCTAATTTTTGCAGAGACAGGGTTTTGTATATTGCCCAGGCTGGTCTCAAACTCCTGAGATCAAGTGATCCACCGACCTCGACCTCCCAAAGTGCTGGGATTATAGGTATGAGCCACCGTGCCCAGCATGCTAAAGAATTTTTATTTTTACTTGGATTATTTACTTAATCTCTCTGAGCTTTAGCTCCTAGCTATGCAAAGGTGGGGAAGGAATCGCTGATCTTTAAAGCACCATCATCAGTTTTAACGTGGGTTGCTTCATCTAAGGGATGACTAAGATGAACTATGCACATATTAATGTCTACAGACTAACTTTTAGAAAGGAAATATTAATTATTTTGGAAATGGGTCCTATATCATACCGCTTCTTGGAGAACATTGGGATAATTATCAGAACTCTTTTGAGAAATAAGTGATTTTGGATTATTCCCAAATTGGGACTGCTGAGAATATCTGCAGCCTATGGCAATTAACTTAATTGAAGCACTTAAAGTACATTAATTAATTAATCTTCAAATTCCTCCTATAGAATGGAACATTAAGGAGGAAATCAATTTATCAACAAAAATTAAGAGATGATATGATTTGTTCAAGGCCATGAAGTAAGTCATGGTCCAGATTTGACTGCGAAGGCAGGGCTTCTAAAGTCCAAGCTTAGCCATTAAGGATCTGTACAAAATAAGACTATTAATATTTCTGATAGAGGCTTCAGCCACTTCATTGATGGTCTTGAGGCCTGTAACACTCAGTTCTGAGTGCTTTTCTTGAATTTTATTTTCTACAGAAGTCAGTCTTGTCTTCCTTCCTTCTCTCTTGTGGAGCCACAGGTTTCCACTGGTTATGCTATCAGTTGGTGAGAGTATGCAGGTAAAAAAAATCACTGCTAGGCTCCTACCCTTGGGAAGCTTACATTATAAGGAGAAAGACAATTTCAAATAGAACATCATCACTGCTAAACGGAGATAGGTACGTAGAGGTTGACACACCAGGAAGAAAATTGCCTTTCAAAATAAGTACTGATCAATAACTTCTATTGAGTTGCCAGTCACATGTGGCACATTCAGATTTAAGAAACTATGCCCTTGTGTCAAATTAGCTCTATTCCTGGACTAAGTGTCCTCAATTATCTTGCCTTAGTGGCTTCATATATCTCCAACTTTTATCTTATGAAAGAGCTTCCTGGAAATTTCCATAAAAGCAAAATAAATATATCATAACATGACTCACTAAAGCATTTCAAACTAGATCTGCCTATTTGGGAAGCCAGAATGTGAAGATTTATACACTATGATTATCGCTATCATCATCATCACTTTAAAATCTTCACTAAGAAATCATAACGTTCCTGATATTGTATGCATGATCATTTTATGATGATGATTTTAGACGCTTCAGAGGAAGTTATCTAGAAACAATATGGTAAAAGGACTTGCCACGGAGCTGAGGTTTTGACATTTTGGCTTTTGCATTGTTTCTCATACCCTACCTGTTGTGCACACGTTTCCCCTGTGATTCCTGAGGATCAGTGCATGAACTCTGTTTAGCATCAAAGCCAATCAACCCAGGAATTTCATTGTTGCTATCATGCTTATGTCTTAATAACATTAGCATTGCATTTTGATTTTCTGTATTGAGGAATCTTTTGACATCTGAGAGTATCCATATACTGTCAAACAAACTCTTGTGAGTTATTGGACTGAATGATGGAAACACTAGAAAGAGGCCTAGGGGCTTTTGTTAAGATCTTTGGAAAAACTGGCTTGAGGATTCAGAAGCTAACTTCACTAGGGAATATGCAAAGTGAGCATAAATGTGCGGTAAGAACAGGAGAAACCCAGACCATGTTTACACCTAAGGGACCACTGCCCAGCCAAATGTTAGAGGAACAGAAAAGAACAGGATACTGGTGAACATAGAAGAAAGAACTTTGACAATGAGACCATGACACAACCATCCTTGATCAAAGCTTGGCAGGCTTTAAAGTACACATCTGGCCAGGTGAAACTAGTGTGAAAGAATCAAAGCTCTTAAGAGGATCACTGAGCTCTCTGGGGAAATGGAGATCTCTGCAAACTGAAGATGGCCACAGAGCTGTGTGTCTTTGGAGAACCTGGGTAAACCAGAGCTGATGGTCTGTGCTGGCCTATGGGGCTCTGCCTGCAGAAGGGCCCAGGGAAGTGAGTAGGAATCTTGGCTATTTCACAAATGCTGTCCCACGTGAGTCTCCTGGCAACACAAGGAGAGGAGTATGGGGGGGAATCATGATCTCCTTTTTACTGAAGAAAAGAATGGCTCAGAGAGCTAAAAGGAGTGAAGTTACCCAGCAAGGCTGTTCCAGACACAAGACTAAAATCTGATCATCTTATTTTTAACCCAGGGCACTGTTTACCCCAACAACAAGTCCTCTCTCAAGCCTTGTTCTCAATCATTCAGAATGATACCTCCCTTTTAGCATCTGTTATAACTCGAACTCAATTTTACCTGAGAAGTGGTGAGTTATTTCCAAGTCTCATACCATAACCATATTAGAACCTATAAAAATAATCATAATAATAATGATAATAAATGACAATGATAATAATAGCAGTAAAATCTCATGTAATATGTACCAGGCCCTAAGTATTTTATATGTACAGAGATTATTTAACTTAATCACAGTAAGTGAGGAAATATATATTAGGATTATTTTCATTTCATAGATTGGGATGCTGAGACTCGTGGAGTATATTTTCATGTTCATGGACACAATAAGAGATAGACCTAACGTTTTGAACCTAGACTATTTTTGCATTAAAAGCAGGGATCAAAGTGTACTTATTTTTGTTTTTTCAATGATGTAAACCATGATTTGTGATTATATACTACCTTTTATGTCTTTATGTGCTCATAAAAGCTTGTGTAAGTGAAGCATAGCTTGATACTTCAACAGCACTGAGTTAATTGGGGAGACCAAAGTTGACAAGCAGAGGTTTAATATACAATCCGAGTATATTATCTGCCTATATCTGGATGTGGAAAAGGTGAAGAAGACGTGCAGAGGAGAAAGAGCATACATTAAGTCCCTTCTAGGCATTAGGCAGGTTGGTCTGGTGGCAGGGAGGGGCAGGGTGAAGTGGACAAAAAGAGAAGTTGCAGCTTTGAAGTTCAGACCTGGGCTTGAGTCTTGGCTGGCTACTTGGCTTAGTTCTTTTTCTTATTCGACAAGATATGTAACTTTTCTGTGTCTCATCCTTTTCATTTATGCAATGAACATAACAATCAGTATCTCAGAATCATATGAAAATTAAATCAAGTAAAATATGCACCAGCCTTTCGAATGCTCCACTATTTCTCTGTCCCGAGTCACATCATCACCACATTCACATGAGGCTTGTTTTGTTTATCTAATTTTTGTTGATTGATTTTTCGCAGACATCTGAAAGGCAGTGACTATCTCTGTTGTAGTGATGAAGTAAGTTAGCATTGTTAATTACACACATCGAGGGTCAGGAGCAGAAAAGAGTCCAGATTTGGCCGATTTCAAACCCCAAAGTCTTTCCATAATATGTTAAAATATACCCTCAGCAGAGTTTTCTAGGACTACTCTATAGAGCCTTTTACGTAATCCAGAACCTATTGTCACCTCATCTTTAGTTTGGATTTCACTCTGTTACTTTTCAACTCTCTGTTTAAAGCCATTCAATAAGTAGGGCCAAAATTCCATACCAAGGCTTAGAAGGACCTTTGTTGACAGTTCTTTACTTACATTTTTAGCTTCAATTTCAGCCTCTTTTGCATTTGCATATTAATAGCATAAACACCCAGTGACTTATTTTTTCCCAAATGCACTAGCTATATTTTTGTCTCTGTATTTTGGAACAGAGTTTTTACTAAGCTTAGAATAGATTCACCTTCACCTAGGCTGCCTGAACTCCTACATGTCCTGAAAAATTTAATTCAATATTTCTAAAATTTACCAATTCAAAAACACAAACATTAAGCAAAACAAATAAACAGACAAGGAAAAAAAACAAGAAATCTTGTGAAAAACATATTTTTGGACCTGAACTAAGTAAATTTGAATCAAAACTTCCAGAAGAGGTACCTGTAAGCCCTACCTTTTACAAGAACTTCAATCAATTTTAAGATCAGATAAGTTTTAGCACTACTTAAATGAAACAAAGTGAATGTTGCACTACAGTTTTCTGTTTGAAGTCTCTCTCTAATGTGTGGTGTCCTTTAAGAGTGTAATAGAACCTTATTCATCATTATATCCCTAGTTCATTGCTTATAAAAGCCCAAGTCTTCAGAAATTATTTCCTGAATAAATGAATTCATGAAAGAATGCCCTTGGACTTACATAATAAGCAGATATCTCAGACGACTTATGGAATCCTTGCAAGTCATAATGAGTAAGCATTCGACATATTCTGTTGCTGATTTCTGATATTAGATCTTAAAAAAATTTACAGAACAATTTTTTCCTAGATCAACAGAAATTCCTCTATTTAGAGAAGTTTAACAATTCTGCAGCACCTGTTCAGGTTCAAATTTGTTTGAAGAAGTCATGTCTATATACAGTTATACAACAACCAAGATTCAATGTGGATATAGAAACTTAGATTTGATGTATTTAAATTCAATGTGAAGGACTTTCCTGGCATGAGTACTAAATGATTATGGAGAAGAAGAGTGGTAGTAAATCAGCACACCAGAGAAAAGATAAAGACAACAGAGAGAAGAGATTCAGACCAATCTAATATTTCTGGAATTTATACTGTTATCACAAAGGAACTCTTCTATTCAAAGTTTTATGTATCCTCATTGCTTTCAGAATGTATTCCATACTCTTCATTATGGCATATTAGGTCTTCCAAGTCTGGTCCAATCAACTCTACAAGCTTCATTCTATTTCATTTTTATTACTCATCAAAGAACTACTCATAGGATCCTCCGTTCTTCCCTCTCTGAACTGTTCCATGCCTTATGCCAAAGAAAAAAAAAAAGTTGGGCACTAGTTAATGGTGGTAAAGACAGATGTTATTTAGTGACCATTACTATGGAATAGAAGAATGTCTGGTATAAACTGAGCTCAAATTTGCCAAAACAAAAAGCAGGAGACATTTTAAAAACTGAGGTACACTAAAGCAGAGGCACTGGAGAGCACAGAGTGGCAGTTTTATTCTTGTGAACAGCTCATATGGGTTCGCTAATTGGCACACACGGGGGGGGAAACACACTGGCTGCCCTGTGGTGACACGAGATGGTTGTACAAGTTAGAGCAAGGCTCCCACCAAAATATGTCCTTACCTTCCCACAGGGACTGGGAAGCTGGAGTTATCCCCTTGAATGTTCTCATTTCAAAGAGACGGCTTTGGGGTCCTTGAAGAATCAGTTCTGGGTGATAAAAGATTTACTTCTCAAAGAAGCAGAAAAGGGGTTTATAATTGCAAGCTTTCTAAAATAACAGTTAAGGGACCTATAGGCCTATCATCAGGTTTTTGCTGGAATAAACACCTGATTATCCTAGTAGCTTTGAGCTTCCTTTGGCAGGCATTTTAAAGGGGGCTGTAGCAACTAAGGTCACAGACTTAAGGTGCTACATAGTGTGCTTGAGTTTGGTTAAGTCTCTTAGTACAGGAGCTTGGATGGGTCAATAAATGCTATGAGTTTTTGCAGTTTTTACTTGCTCCTGGGATACTCTTCACTTCCATTTTCCCCAAAGAGAGTATCAGGCCTTTCTATGGTTGTGTCTACATTATCAAGTGAAGTGTCTGAAAGATGCCTGTGAGACAAAAGAAATAATTAATTAGAATGTCCCCTAATGTTCACAGAGTATACAAAATATCTTCATGTCCATTAATAATGGCGTTAATTGCTGTTATTAAATAACTTCTGCATGCCACATGATTTACTTGCATTATCTCATATAATTCTCACAACCACTCTTTTGAGATAGTCATTGCATCTTTATCTTGCAAATAAAGAATCTGAGAGTCAGAGGCACAAATTTTGTTGTCCAAGGGCATTCATTTAGAACTCTAGAGTTGAGAATATTTAATATGTACCTTCATAGCATTATTCTCAGAAAGCCACATTGCCATTCCACATGCTATATACAACCCATTTGCTGCTAGAAAAGGAGTTGGTTTTACATTTTACAAATGACATAACCCACCCTTAACATACACAGTATTCCCAAGATTACATAGCTAAATGGTAAAGGTATAGGGACTCAAACTGATGAATTTCTAAACTCCAGAAACTTTAAGTGTTAAATACACCATTTCTTTGCAATAATTTCAACTGAGTTAAAGAACATCTAAACTGTATATAACCTTTTATCAGTTTTATGCTTATGACTGGTGCTAATGGAAAATGTAAATTTCCTGGCAATTTACAGCAGATTTTACATTAGTGGCAGTGTTCTCATAGTCCTGTTATCTCAGTTTGTCTTAAACATTTATTACTAATTTGACACCAGTGATATTCTAATTAAAGTTCTTTCTCTAACATGAAATAGAGTATTATATAAAGCAGCAAGAATGTTTTCATTACATTTAGATTGCCAGATATTTCACGGGTGGTTTACAATAAATGTTGGAAGCAATTTTGTTTATTTGTTTAGGAAATCATCATTTCCATCATTCTTACTCAATATTACAATCCTGCATTTTCTTAGCTAAGTTTTGTGTTTCATTAGAAGCTCTTTTATGCAACGAGTTTTTGTTTAGGCACAATTGTTAAATAAAGTGAGTATTGAAATTGCTTAATTGCCTGAAAAAAGATGTTAGATTTTTCCAAGCATGACCTATGCTATCGTCAGAAAGATTATTAAAACTTTCATATTTAAGGAAAAAAAAGCAGGCTTTGAAGATAAAATTAGGTCATTCTGAACTCTTTTTACATAATCAGTATCTAAATAAGCTCCACGCAGTCACTGACCCTTGTTGATTCTTCTTCCTAAATACATGTTACAAGTGTCTTTTTCTTTTGTTCATCTACCCCACTTTCTCCACTCTAGGTCACTGGCTTGTTTTCAGACTGAACAATAAAACTGTTGGAAGTTTAAACAGATTATTGATGCCTATATCCAACTCCAGCCATTCTGATTACATTGGTATAGTGTAGGACCAGAGAATTTCAGTTTTAACCAGTTTTGGAGTGATGTTGATGCTGTTGGTCTAGGGATCAAACTTGGAGAATCACTGTTCTCATTTCTTGCTACTGAGTATCTGTTCCATGGAACAGCAACTTTAACATTACTTGTTAGAAATACAGACTTTGGGTCCCCATCCTAGACCTACTGAGTAATAATCTGCATCTTCACAACATCCCCAGGGGACTCAAGTGCACAAGAAAGTGTGAGCAGCACTCAAATTAGCACCTTAGTACTCTGTCATCTCGGCTACTCATTAGTTTCTTTGCCATTTATTCCTCCCCATCCCCAAAGAGATCTTCACATTCCTTCCTCACATGCTTATACAATCAAAGCGATGATCACAGGACTAAGCTGATGAATATATGTCCATTTCTTCCTAGGTTAACATTTAAACTCCTTTCTTTGTCATGCAAGGTCTGCCTTCTTCCACTGGCTCCCCAAACCTCAGGCCCTGAGGGTTCATTCCATGAATACAGGCTTCCGTACTCTGATGTTTTTCATAAGCTGTTCCCTCTGCGAGGAACAATCTCCGGGCCATTGCCAAACACCTATGTACTACAGCAGCCTGGTTGAGAAAAGCAACCATACAATATTTTAAGTAAGATGATGGTAGAGTCGAAAGAAAACAAACTTCAGCAAAAATCAGAGATATCTTATGAATCTGAGTTCTGTTCCTTCCTGGATTTACATCCTTGGAAATTTAATTGACTTTCTTTCCCTTTTCTTTTATTAATCTATACAATGGAGTCAATGACATAACTATTTTAAATGAGATGGTATTCATAAAATTTTGGCAGCTACCTGACCTGCACATAGTGGTTACATAATGAGTGTCAGCGTATCCCATCACTCAAAAGAGAACTAGATACACAATAAGCGCTTAAACATGCAAATGTGCTTGATGCACTGCCGATCAAAGGAGAGTGCATAAAAGCAAGAGTAAGACACCAGACCTACAAGAGTATTTTGTTAAGCTGTCTTTTTTAACCATGGATATTTAAAATATCCCTTACTGAACCTTTGCACTGACCCAATACTTTTCTTATTAATTAAAAAAAAAAAAGGAAAAATGACTGAATTAAGGAAGATTCTTTACTAGGAGCCAAAAAAAAAACCACAAAAACAAGTAGAGGGAAAAAAAGGAACACCCCTTCAATTATGTTTTGAGAAATCTGCAGAACGCTTAAAATATTTTATATTTCATATTAAATATTCCATTTATATCAGAAAAGTTCATAAGTCCCAGTGAATACCCCTGCAATTAAAACATTTAACTGAAGAAAAAGGGTATATTTTGGCTGCTGAAATTTAAAGTTGCTTAATTTTTGATTATATAATGTTACCTTCGACTCCCACAAAGACCTGCCCTACTTTAGAAATATTGTATTGTACTAAAAAGTCTTTTAACTCCAGCTCTCAAATTGTAAATAATATATAAGCATTGCTTAAAAATGGTAAAATAAAAAATGAATCAACCCATTTTAATAGTCCACATGAATAATTATTGGATCAATAGTTCATAGTATACAACTGCAATTAAATGTACGCAATAATTCAGTAAAATGTTCATATTTTATACTTTAAAGTCATTGAGGTAATAAAATGTAACCTCTAATCTGAGATCATTCTTCAGTTATAATGAAGCATATATACAAAAATACATACGTATCCTAACTCTTCAAATATATTTGATTGTTTAAAACTTCTTGTTTAGAAAAATAACAATGTTTAACCCTTTTATAGGCTACAGTCAATTTGCGAATTCTTGATTCTCAGCATAGTAAAATATTTAGATACATTTAGAATTTTAAGGTAGAAATGTGTAGAAAAATGTTGAATATAGTTTACAGCCAGATATTTTGGCATCAAAAGCAAACAATTTCAAAGTTAGTTGATAACTAGTTTATGTTAAAAGATAGAAATCGCTTTTCCTTTCAAACATTTGAGTGCATATTGCTGGCCTTAGATGAGATGAAGTCACTATATGCTTATTCTCACAGACCCAAGCAGGAAATGTAGGCTCAAAGCTATGTCTTGAGTGAAGAGTTAGTGTTGTGCTGTAGAGCCTGGCCTGTGGGCAAGCAGCATCAGAAACTCCTGAGTGCTAGTTAGAAAGCCAGAATCTCAGACCTGACCCAATCCTTTTGAATTGGAATCTGCATTTTGACTGAAGCCTCACTGTTTTGAATGCACAGCATTTGGGAAATCACTGCTGAATAGCATGGACCTTAACCACTCAAACTCCAGATTCATTCTGCCTGCACCAAGTTTTGGGTCCATTGCTTTGCAATGCCTTGCAACACATAAAGGATCCAAAACTAATAACTGCTATTATTTGATCAGTGAAGAGAGGGCAGTTCTCTCTTCTCATGTCACAAAAGTCATTCAGAATCCGTAAGAAACTTAAACTAACAAGCAGAAAACAAACAACATCATTAAAAAATGAGCAAAGGACATGAGCTGACACTTCTCAAAAGAAGACATACATATGGCCAATAAAGTATATGAAAAAGTGTTCAATATCAGTAATCATTAGAGAAACACAAATCTCCACACCATCTCACACCAGTAAGAATGGCTATTATTAAAAAGTCAAAACATAACAGATGCTGGGGAGGTTGCTGAGAATAGGAATCCTTATACACTGCTGGTGGGAATGTAAACTATTTCAGCCACTGTGCAAAGCAGTTTGGAGATTTCTAAAAGAACTTAAACCAGAATTACTATTCCACCCAGGAATCTCAGCAATATATACTAGATATATGCCCACACAAATATAAATCATTCTACCATAAAGACACATGCACATGTATATTTACTGCAGCACTATAAATGATAGCAGAGACACAGAATCAACCTAAATACCCATCAATAATGGATTGGATAGAGAAAATGTGGTACAAATACATAATGGAATACTACACAGCCATAAAAAAGAATTAAATTATGTCTTGTGCAACAACATAGATGCAGCAGGAGGCCGTTGTCTTAAGCAAATTAACATAGGAATAGAAAACCAAATGTGGATATTCTCACTTATAAACAGGAGCTAAACATTGAGTACACATGGACACAAAGAAGGGAAGAGACACCGGGGCTTACATGAGGGTGGAGGTTAAGAGGAGGGTCAGGAAGAACAAACTACCTATGAGGTACTATGCTTGTTCAAGTTCTCATAATTTCCAAGTCCTAACCAGTAAAACCAGAATATTAACACAGCAAGGTTAATGTTAAGATCTAATGAAGGAATAATATAGAATCACTTTGTAAACTTTAGAATTCTGCATAGATATTAGCTGTTAATATGGCAGCACAGTTGATAAATTAATATGGGTTCTGTTGACATGGGTTGGGGTGCCACATCCATATTCCATCATGTCACTCCTCTTCTCTAAACCCTTTTGAGGATCAAATCCAAATGCCTTGCCATAGCCCTCAAGTTTCTCCATGAACGGAGCCCTGGATCTCTCATCTTCTACCCATTTTCCCTGTTCTCACACTCCTACAGCCAGATTTGTCTTGAAGATTTTCCATGAAGACAGCAATTTTGTACTCTCAATCTGTCCCTGTTTTCTCACTGTCTAGGAGTGAAATGTACTCTCCTCAGATATCAACATGGCCTCTTCATTCAGGTCTCTCTGAAAATGATACATCCTCAGTCAAGGTTTCTATGATCTCTGAAATCAAGCACTTCACTCGCTACCACACTTTATCCACTTACTCTACTTCTTCACATTTCACTGAATTTATTGCTACCTAACATTATAATTCAAAGTTCAATCAGGAAAGCAGAGAACTCTCTAGTTATTTTAAGAAGAATTTTGATAGAGAAAATGCATGCAAAACCATTGGAAGATCTGGGAGAACAAAGATTAGACAAAGCCTTAGACGACTTTCAGGAAATTTAGAAGGACTGAAATTGCAAAGAAGGTGCCAGCGAAACCACAAGAATGTGCGTGCACAGGAGATAGCCTGGTCACTGCTGGAAACTCCACCTTAGCTGTCTGCCCAACTGACCGCCTCAACTTCCATGGATGATTATTTTCCTTTCATCTACTTTTCCTGTTATCTACTCTCCAGATCTTCTGTAAGTGCCTACTATTGGTGGATAGAAAAAATAGAAATAATATCTGGCATGCAAATATACTTATTTTCTGTCTTCCCTGCTGAAACATGAGCTCCATGAGAACAAGGACTTCATCTATTTTTGTTTTGCTATGGTCTAAAAGAAGAATAGTAGCAAAAAAATCAGTAGGCACTCAAAGAACAAAACTTTATTGAATGAATGAGTGAGCAAGTGAATGAAAGAACCCTAAAGCTGGAATCTCCATCGTTATCTATGCCTTATTCTTTGGTTGGTGTGCAAGCCGTGCAAGGCAGAGAAACAACTGTCCGGGGAGTTTGCTGTCCCTATTCCCACCCTGAAAGTACCTCCAAGCACCCACATCTTCACACATTTCTCCCAGGTTCCTGGGAGAATTATACCAATGCTAGCAGGACACTGGACTGAGTCAAAAGACTTACTTAGGCTTCTAGTCTGGTCTACATTTTTGGTTACTGGAGAGAACTTAGAGAACACACTTTACTTCTTTGAGCCTCATTTCGTTTTCTGGAAAATGATGATAATGAATGCTGCCTGTTTAGTTCACGGTTTATCGGAACAGTCATTTGAAATGATGTATTTTGCTATTCATTCATTCATTCATAAAACATTGACCAGGCACTTACTTTATTCCAGGAACATTAGAAAAGACTGGGTATATCAAAGTGTGTAGAACATCAGCCTCAAGCCTGAGACACTCATTACTGTATAAGCAGACTTCATGAGCCTATGTAAACAATCAGTGAAATAAAGCTGACAAGAGTGGGAATAGTAAGAACACACTCAAAGTGGTGGACAGCGCAGAAGATCAGGTATTTACTTCCACTAAAGGAGTCAGCGATGTAATTTGTGGTGGCATTTCAGCAGGGTCTCCAGGGATATGCCTAGTTTTGTCAAGGGGTGAACCAGAAGCAGGTGTGTGCTGCTGTAAAATACTATAAAAGTGAAAATTTTAAAAACCAAGATAAAATGTTTGAATTTGGGTAAACAGTATAGTTCTCCAAAGGCACTGGTGAATGTACTCTATGTTTAACAATGTATGTCTCTATGAAAAGGTGTGTGTGTGTGTGTGTGTGTGTGTGTGTGTGTGTGTGTGTGTGTATGTGTTATGTAGCACAGTGAATGCAATCCCTAAGAGATAGACTGCTTGCATTTAAAAATCTGGTTCTACCACTTATTAGTGTGTGACTTTTGGCCACAGACTTAAATTGTCTGGGCATTTTCCTCATCTGTAAATTTGGAGTAGTAATAGTATGTGCCATACAGAGCTGAGAAGATTATCTGAGTTTATGCACACAAATTTCTTTTAATAGTGTCTGACTGTTGAAGAGAGTAAACACACAACTAACCCAGCTATTATTACAGTAGCTACTGGACTACCATTATTATTATTATTATTGATATAATTTATTTGTCTATAAAATCTGTTCTGCCCAGTCTGAGGGCTTGGGATTCATAAGCGTCTGAAATAACAGCTTCAGTCTGGACCAATCTGTTATATTATCTTCCTTAATAAATTGTCACCACTCAGGGCCAGATGTTAACACAGCCTCAATCCAGCCCTGTGCATCTCCCTGGCCTGGGCCAGCTGTGCTGGGTTCCCTTCACTAATCCACACGGCTCAAATTTGTGAGAATCCCTGCTGGAAACTTTCTCTTCTGACTCTGTCATGTGCTGATAAACTCTTCGGCAAGTTCTGTTTGAAATGTTTTGGTCAGTTCAGCTCGGATAATTGCATGCAATGATATATGGGAAAGGGACCTGGAGAGCATGTCACCCAGCATGTTCACTTCACAGATGGCAAATCTGAGGACCAGAGAGAGAAGGAGCCTTGCCCGAGGTCACAGAGTTAATTAATGGAAGGTATAAATCCAGAACACAAATCTGCCCAGTCCCAGACCAGTACTCTGTTTCATTATGTGTCCTGCTTCTTAATTACATGCTGACCAAAGCAATGAAACATACCACAGCACTAAATATGTGTTAGGTTGACATCACTATGGTTTTTAATTCTGGTATCAGGAAACACTATCCTGTTACACATGTTGGTTTTAATACCCAGGTTTAACACCAAGAGTGCATGGATTGAGGGAATCATAACACACACATTAACAACAGTAATGGTGGGACTGACAATTATTACATGGCACATTACTGTTCACAAAGTATAGCATATACATTGTTTTAATTGTTTTCTCTTCATTATAAACAAATACAAATTTTGGCACGCAAAGGCAATTCTATTATAGTCCTGTTTTCAGAAGAGACAGATCTTCCCTGTTTTTCTAGGCTCAGGCCAAAGACTATCTTCAATATGAAGTTTGTGCTTCTGTCACCAGGCCAGAGGACAAACTTTATCTGAACTCTCATAACCTCCTGGTTAACTAGACTATCCTCTCATCTTAAGTAGTGTAGGCTGGGGTATGTTTGTGTGTATGTGCGTGTGTGCACGTGCACATGTGCACGTGTGCATGTGTGTTACATTGAGTAATTAAGAAAATTTCTATTGAATAGGTTCATTTGTGTGGGTAAAATTCACATACTGATATTGAGTAGGCATTTAATAAAGTTTCCAAAATCCAACACTTGAAAATGTTTGTTTGTCAACCTATCCTCCCTTCTCTCCCTTCTCTGTTCTCAATAAATTACCTTAAGACTCATCCCACTGATTAAGACAAAAACTAGAGGCTATCGTGGTATCACTGTCCCTCAACCATGACATGCAAACATTGCAAAATCTGTCAGTGAAACTCTAAAAACACATAGAATCTACTCACGGTTGTTTATCTCCACAAATATTGCCCCAGCGAAAACCTTCATTTCTTTTTTCTTTCTTTCTTTCTTTTCTTGTTTTAAGACAAGGTCTCACTCTGTTGCCTAGGCTGGAGTGCAGTCAACCTCCCGGGCTCAAGTAATCCTCCCACCTCACCCTACCAAGTAGCTGGAACTACAGGCGTTACCACCATACCCTGCTAGAAAGTCCATTTCTTGTCTTGTTTACTAGCCTCATAATTTCATTGTCACTTCCTATTATATGATATTTCTTCACTTTTTAAACTTATTTGTAATAGTAAAATTACATTTTTACAGTTCTGAATTTTAACAAGTTTATACAATCATATAACTACTACCATAATCAAAAAACCAAATTGTTTCACTACCCCCAAAATTTTCCTCTTGTTGTACTTTTGTAGTAAATTCCTCCTCCACTCCACAGTCTGCAACAATCACTGATCTTGTTTTCTGTTTCTATATTTTTTCTTTTCTAGGATATCATACAACTGGTGTTATCTATTAAAGTCTCGATTTTCTCACTTAAGAAAACAGATTTCAGATTCATCCATGTTGTTTTGTGTATCGATAGTTTTGTTGTTTTTTATTGTTGAATAGTATTTCATAGCAGACATGGGTCACAGTTTGTCTATCTATTCACCAGATGCAAGGTATTTGGATTACTTCCAACTGAAAATGATAGTGAATAAAGTCAATGCATACATTCACTTACGGGATTTTGTGTGAAAACAAGTTTGTATTTCTCTTTGGTAATTTCCTAGGAGTGAGATACCTGGGTCATATGATATTTATATGCTTAACTTCAGAATGGCTGTACCATTTTTGTGCTCACTAGACAATGTACAGTATTCCAGTTGTTCTGTATTCTTGCTGAGACCAGGTAATTTAAAAATAATAGAAACTCATTTCTTACAGTTTTGGAGGATGGACATTCCAAGATCAACGTATTGACAGGTTTGGTGTCTGATGAAGGCCCAGGTTTTGCATCCCAGATGGTAATTTGAATACTGTGTTCTTACGTGGTAGAACAAAAGAGGGTCTACTTAGGTTTCTCCAGCCCTTTTATAAAGTTCCCCATCCCATCTATGGCTAATCTCATGGCCTAATTACTTCCTAAAGACCCCACCTCTTAACACTGTTGCATTGGGGATTATGTCTCAGCATAAATTTTAGAGGAGGCACAAATATCTAAACAACCACAATATAGTATGTAAAATAACTACATGTACATATATGTCAATATATGATGTTGAACATCATTTTATATCATAATATATATTACACAATGTTGAACATATTTTATGTGACTACATGCCACCTGTATATATTCTTTGGTGAGATATTTTTCTCAAATCTTTCATCTATGTTTTAATTGGGTTATTCATTTTCTAATTATTGAGATTAAAAGTTTGTTATATATGTACTTTGTCAGCTATGAGTTTTGCAAATATTTCCTTCTGAGTCTTTGTCATGTCTACTTATTATTATAGTGGGGCCTTTCAAAGAGTAGAAGTGTTACATTTTAATTATATTTACTTTTTTCTAGATCATGTTATTTATTTCATATTAAAGATATATGATTTGTGTTCTTTGCCTAAGACCACATTTTTTAGTTTTAGGTTTTACAGTAAAGTTAATGATCAATTTGTAGTTTTTTTTGTGTGTGAGATACATGATATAGATCATTTTGGGGGACATATATATGATATATATCATATATTATATCATATCTATCATATATTATATGATAAATATATTTATTTATCATATAATATATGATATATATCATATAATAACTGTCTCTGATGATATAATATCAGATATATATCATAAAATATTTGATATATATCATATATATCTGATATTATATCATCAGAGACAGTTTTATTTTCTCTTTTCCAATTCATACCTTATTGATTGATTGATTGATTGCACTTTTCTACTGCCTAGGACCTCCAATATTACATTGAATTAAAGAGGTTAGAGAAAACATCCTTCCTTCATTTCAATCTTAGATTGCCATCTAAGAATCCTATGTTTTCCAAGTTTATCCCTGAGCACTGCTCTACCAGCAGCCCACAAGGTTTTATATATATATATATATATACATAAATTTTTACTCAAACTTTTTAGTTTTAATTTTGAATTTTTCTGGACTCAGAATTTTTTAAGAAGTATATTTAACTTTGAAATATTTGTAAACTTTTCAGACATTTTTTTGTTACTGATTTCAATTATAATTCTGTTTTGGTAAAAAGCTATAAACTGGATGTTTTCTAGTCTTTTAAATTCGTTGAATTTTGTATTCTAGAATAGAGTCTATCTTGACAAATGTTCAATTTTGTGAACACAGTTAAGTGCAAAACTGTGCACTTAAAATAAGTTATCTCTTGTTGCTTTTGATAGAGCCACCTATAAAAATCCAAGGGATCGAGTTCATTGTAAATATTGTTCAGATCTTCTATATCCTTCCTATTTTTCTATCTATTTTTGAATAATAACATTTATAATGAAAATTGCTGGATTTGCTTCTTTATACTTTTAGTTCTATCAGATTTTACTTCATGTAATAACCTCTCTTGATAGGTTCATACACACTTATAAATTTCTTGTATTCTTGGCAAATTGGCTATTATATTACTATGTCATTTTTCTTTTTGTTCCTAGTAATTTTTCTTGTTATAGAGTATAATATTTCTAATACTAAAATTTACGTTCAAGTTTTATTTTGACAAGTGCCTTTTTTCTTTTATGGTATCACATTTTCCTTCTGGTATAGGCTGAATGCTGACTACCTTCAAAATTCATATGTTGAGATCTAATCAGCAATGAGATGATATTTGGAGGTGAGGCCTTTGGGGGTGATTAGGTTATGAAGGTAGAGACTTCATAAAGAGGGTTAGTTTCCTACAAAGCAGGCCCCACAGAACTCCTTTGCCTCCTTTGCCACATGAGGTTACAGCAAGAAGACTGCACTCTAAGAACAGGAAATAGACCTTCACCAGACCCTAATCTGTGGGTTCCTTGATCTTAGACTTTCACCAGACCCTAATCTGTGGGTTCCTTGATCTCTTCAACTTCCCAGTTTCCACAACTGTAAGAAAGAAATTTTGTTGTTAACAAGTCATTCATTCAGTCTATGGTAGTTTCTTATAGCAGCCGAATGGACTAAGGTACTGTCTTTTAAAAACGCTTATCTTATCTCTATCTTTATATTTAAAGTGAATTATTTTGTAGAAAGTCCACTGTTGGGTCTTGCGTTTTTTCCAAGTTGGCAATCTATGGCTTTTGGTCACTGTATTTAGAAGAATTACATTTATTTCAATATCAATATGGTTGCATTTAGGTCTGCCATTTCATTATTAGTTTATATGTCTTTTGCCTACTCCTATGTTTTCTTTTGAGAACTGTCATGTCTTTTGCCCACTTTTTAATGGGGTTATTTGTTTTTAGCTTGTTGTATTAATTTAGATAGAAAGAGATAGAGAGAGAGAGAGAGATAAAGATTCTGGATACTAGATCTTTGTTGGATGCATAGTTTGTGAATATTTTTTCCCTTTCTGTTGTTTGGCTGTTTACTTGTTGATAGTTTCTTTTGCTGTGCAGAAGCTCTTTAGTTTAATTAAGTCTCACTGTCAATTTTAGTTTTTGCTGTGCAGAAGCTCTTTAGTTTTATTGTCTCACTGTCAATTTTAGTTTTTGTTGCAATTGCTTTTGAGGACTTAGACATAAATTATTTCCCAAGGCTGATGCCCAGAATGGTGTTTCCTAGGTTTTCTCCTAGGATTCTTAGAGTTTGAGATCTTACATTTAAGTTCTGTTAACTTTCACATGTAATGAAAGATAGGGGTCCAGTTTTACTCCTGTATTTGACTGGCCAGCAATCAAAGCACTATTTATTAAATAAGTTGTCATTTCCCCATCGCTAATTTTTGTCAACTTTGTTGAAGATCAGGTGGCTGTATGTGTATGGCTTTATTTCTGGGTTCTCTAACCTGTGTCATTGGTCTATGTTTTTGTGTGTGTGTGTGTTTGTTTTGATTTGTTTTTGTACCAGTACCATGCTGTTTTGATTACTATAGCCTTATATTATAGTTCAAGTTTGGATAATGTGATGCCTCTGATTTTGTTCTTTTTGCTTGGGATTGCTGTGATATTCAGACTATTTCTTGATTCTATATGCATTTTATAATAGTTTTTTTCAAATTCTCTGAAGCAAATGACCTTGGTAGTTTGATAAGAATAGCATTGAATCTATAGCTTGTTTAAGAAGTGTGGCCATTTTAATGATACTGATTTTTACAATCCATGAGCATAGAATGTTTTTATATTTGTTAAATCTATAAATTCTTTCACCAGTGTTTTATAGTTTTCCTTGTAGAGATCTTTTATCTCCTTGGTTAGATGTATTCCTAGGTATTTTTTGTGATTATTGTAAATGGTATTGTGTTGTTAATTTGGCTCCCACCTTGAACATTATTGGTTTATAGAAATGCTGTTGAATTTTGTACATTGATTTTGTATCCTGAAATTTTACTGAAGTAATTTACCATTTTCAGGAGACTTTTGGCAGAATCTTTAGGGTTTTCTAGGTATAGAATCATATCATCAGTAAAGAGACATAGTTTAACTTCTTTTCCTATTTTGATAGCTTCTATTTTTTTTTTCCTTTTGCCCAATTGCTCTGGCTAGGACTTACAGTACTATGGTGAATAGGAGTGGTGAGCGTGAACATCCTTGTCTTGTTATAGTTCTCAAGGGGAATGCTTCCAGATTTTGCCAATTCAGTATGATGTTGACTGTGGGTTTGTCATACATGGCTTTTATTGAGGTAACTTCCTTTGATGCCTATTTTGTTGAGGGTTTTCATCACGAAGGGATGTTGGATTTTATCAAAGGCTTCTTCTTTGTCTATTGAGATGATTATGTAGTTTTGTTTTTAATTTCGTTTATGTAGTAAATCACATTCATTGATTTGTGTGTATTGAACCAACCTTGAATGTCAGAAATGAAACGATTTATTATAGTAAATTCATGTGCTGGTGGATACAAAATACTAGTTCACCAGTATTTTTGAGGATTTGTGTGTCTGTGTTCACCAGGGATATTGACTTGTAGTTTTCTTTTACTGTTGTGCCTTTGACAGGTTTTGGAATCAGGGTGAGGCCAGATTTATAAAATGAGTAAGGAGTCTCTCCTACTTGAAATTTTAGATTAGTTTCAGCAGAATTAGTACCAGTTCTTCTTTGTACATCTGGTAGAATTCTGTTATGAATCCATTTGGAACGTTTCTTTTTGGTTAATTTTTTTTTATTATTGGTTCAATTTTGAAACTCAATATTGGTCTGTTCAGGGTTTTAGTTTCTCCCTGATTCCATCTTTGGATATTGTGTGTTTTCAGGAATTTATCAGTTTCCTCTAGATTTTCTAGTTTATGTGATACAAATCTTCATAATAGTCTCTGAGGATGTTTTGTATTTCCGTGGAATCAGTTGTGACATCACCTTCATTGATTTTAATTGTGCTTATTTGGACCTTCTGTGTATTTTTCTTTATTAATCTAGCTAGCAGTCTATTCATCTTCTTTGTCTTTTCAAAAAATCAATTCTTGATTTTGTTGTTTTTTAATATGTATTTTGGGTCTCAATTTCATTCAGTTCTACTCTGATTTTAGTTATTTTCTTCTGCTAGCCTTGGGGTTAATTTGTGCTTGTTTTTCAAGTTCCGGTAGGTGTGATGTTAGATTGTTAATTTGAGATCTTTCTGACATTTGAGGTAAACATTTAACACTATAAACTCTCCTATTAACACTGCTTTTTGCTGCATCTCAGAGATTTTGGTATGTTGGATCTGTGTTTTCATTTATTTCAAAAAAATTGATTTCTGCCTTAATTTACTTGTTTACCCAAAAGTCATTCAAAAGCAAATTGCTTAACTTCCATCTAACTATGTGGTTTCAGGAGACCTTCTTGGTATTGATTTTTTATCACAGTGAGGTCCAAGAATATGATTGGTATGATTTTGATTTTTTTTAATTTATTGAAACTTGCTTTATGGCTTAGCATTTGCTCAATCTTGGAGTATGTTTCATGTGTAGATAAAAAGAATGTATATTCTGTAGTTTATGGAAGAAAGTGCCCTGTAGATGTCTATTAGCTCCAATTGATCAAGTGTCAAATTTAAATCTGGAATTCTTTGTTAGTTTTCTGCCTCAGTGATCTGTCTAATGCTGTCAGTGGGGTGTTGAAGTCTGTCACTATTATGGTGTGGCTATGTCTTTTCATAGGTCTAGAAGTAGTTATTTTATAAATCTTGGTGCTCCAATGTTAGGTGCATATATATTTAGAAGAGTTAAGTCTTGTTGAATTGAATTGTTTATCAGATATAATGCCTTTCTTTGTATTTTATTTTTCTGTTGTTGGTTTAAAGTCTGTTTTATCTGAAATAAGAATAGTGACCCTTGCTTTCTCTTGTTTTCTGTTTGCTTGATAGGTTTTTCTTCAACCCTTTACTTTGAGACTATGGGTCTCATTACCTGTGAGATGAGTCTCTTGAAGACAGCAGATGCATGGGTCTTACTTTTTAATCCAAAATGCAACTCTGTGCCTTTTAAATGGGGGCATTTAGATCATATACATGCACAATTAATATTGACACATTAGGTTTTAATCCTATCATTAATTTTTTTGCTGGTTGCTTTGTAGTTTCCATTGTGTGATTGCCTTATAGGGTCTGTGGGCTATGTACTTAAGTGTGTTTTGTTGTAGCAGGTATTGTTCCTTCATGTCCTTGTTTAAAACTCACAGAACTCTTGAGAGGCTGGTCTATTGATAACAAATTACCTTAGCACTTGCTTGTCTGGGAAATATTTTATTTCTCCTTCACTTACGAGGCCTAGTTTTGCAAAACAAGAAATTCTTGGTTGGCATTTCTTTTCTTTAAAAATGCTGAAAAAGGCTCTCAATCTCTTCTGGTTTGTAAGGTTTCTTCTGAGAATTTCATGGCTAGCTTGATAATTTTCCCTTAGTAGCTAATCTGACCTTTTTCTCTAGCCACTTATAAGGTTTTTAATATAGCATTAACCTTGGACAGTCTGTTGACCATATGCCTTGGTAATGTTTATTTTGTATTGTATCTCTCAGACAGTCTCTGTATTTCTTGTGTCTTATCTACCTCTCTAACAAGATTAAATAAATTGTCCTGAATTATTCCTTCAAATATGTTTTTCATGTTGGTTACCTTTTCTCCTTCTGTCTCAGGAATGCCAATAATTAGTAGCTTTGGTCACTATACATAATAGCATGTTTCTCTAAAACTTTGCTCATTTGTTTGAAATTTCTTTTTTTTTTAATGTATGTCTGACTGGATTAGTTCAAAAGACTGGTCTTCAAGTTCTGAAATTGTCTCTTCTGCTTGGAGTAGACATAGCAATGCTGCACCATAATCTATGCCCAGGAAAGGTGGAGTGGCTCAAGTTGCCGAACCAGGTAAGTGGGTACTTCATATGCTTAGAGATTTGCCTGGGCATGAAGCATAGAGAGCTTTGCTTAGAAGTCTTCCCAACTAAATATCAAAGTTTGTCAGTTTCCAATAACATGTTCCTCATTTCATCCTGAGACCTCATCAGGATCACCTTGAATGTCCATATTTCTAACAATAATATCTTCAGGGCAATCTAGGTTTTTACAACATGCATCTCAAAACTCTTACAGGCTCTACCCATTACCCAGTTCCAAAGACACTTCTACTTTTTAAAATATTTGTTATAACAGCACTCCACTTCTTGTACACCAGGATCTCTGCACAGGAATGATAGGGTGACTCAGGCTGCTAGTCTATGTGAGCAGGTTCTCTGAATATCTGGATACCTGCCTGAGTGTGGAGCAGAAAGGGACCCCCTGCACCAAAATCAATATACAGGAATGGTGAGGTGCATCAGGCTGCTGATTCCAGTGAGAGAGTGCTCTGCATGTTTGGAGAGATGTCTGGGTGTGGAGCAGAGAGGGCCCTTTTATAACATAGTCTTCGTACAAGAAGGGTGTGGCCCCTTAAGTTGCTAGTCGAGGTAAGAGTGCATTGGAATGCCTGGAGTTCTGCCTGAGGGTGAAACAGAGAGGGCCCCACTGCACTGTGATCTCAGGAAAGCAGGCTGGGGGAACCAGCAATAACACACACAAACAGGTCCCAGCTCGTCAAACAGGCCCTGGCTGCAAGTCTCATCACCCAGAAGGAACTGAAGCTGTAGCAGCTCTCCTTCTGCTCAAGGCTTGTGATGGGGGAGACCACAATTTCACCACCTTCTGCTGAGGTGCTTTCCACATTTCTGGTGGTGAAGGCTCCTACCCCTCTCCAGAGCCCAAAACTAAAATATCTGTGTGGCTATACTGCCAGGTTGACAAAAAAATGGCTAAGTTTGTACTCACTTGGGTTAAAAATGGTGTCTTTCTCTCAGTCCTGGGTCTATGAAAATGCCTGTAGCTTTTCCTGGTGTCTTTTCCTCTCAGTGCTTCTAATCCTGTCTCCAAGTTATCACCACAGAGTGGGAGAAGCAAAGAGCTCTCCCTCAGCCTGGGTTGCTCAGATCTCCATGAAAAGTGAGTCACAGAGGGAGGTTCTCTGCCTCTCTCATGTACCAGGGCTTTATTTACTTGTATCAGCCAAATAATGTCATGGAGGGTGTTTGCCCATGTTCTTCTCCCTGGGATCTGGGATGTCTTTAACAATTCCTGTGGATTATCTTTATCTTCTTAAATTAAAGCTCACAGAGTTGATTATCATGTTCTATCTTGCTATTTCCATATGGCTGAGGCATGCTGAAAGCCTATAATCCCGCTGTGATTTTAAAGGCTAGTGGTAGGGCCCAATCATTGGAGCTTCTCACAAAAAATGATTAGGTTGCTGATCATCATTTGAGAGAATCATGCTAAGCAACACTCAATAACTTAGTTTAGTTCATTGTAGGAGGAGTTCCTCTGTGTCGTGTACTATGTTTTTTTCATTTATCTCTGAACTTGTATGGAGATTTTGTCAGTATTACAGCTTGTTTTCCCTCCACATTTATGTGTTGAAGCCCTAACTTCAATGACCTCAGAACGAGATTGCACTTGAAAACAGAGTATGGCCTTTAAAGAGGTAATTAAATTTAAACAAGATTATCTAGGTAGGTCCTAATTTAATCTGATAGATATAATTTGATAAAAAGAAAAAAATTTAACACAAGAATGGAGACACCAGGGATGTATGTGCACAGAAGGGCTACCATGCAAAGAGGCAGGAAGAAGGCAGCAATCTGCAAGTTGAGAAGAGAGGCCTCAGAGAAAACCAACTCTGCCAGCACCATGATCCTATGCTTCCAGCCTTTAGAACTGTGAGAAAATAGATTTTTTGTTGTTTAAACAACCCAGGATGTGGTATTTTGTTTTGGCAGCCATGGCAAACTACAGCTTAGTATTTAGAAGTAGAGTGCTGCTACAACAAATACTTTAAAACGTAGAAGTGTCTTTGGAACTGGGTAATGGGTAGAGCCTGGAAGAGTTTTGAGATGCATGTTATCTCTCACCACCACTAGATTACCCTGAAGAAATTGTTAGGAATATGGACATTCAAAGTGATTCTGATGAGGCCTCAGAAGGAAATGAGGAATATGTCATTGGAAACTGACAAACTTTGATATTTAGTTGGGAAGACTTCTAAGCAAATGGTTGAAAGCTCAGCCTGGATTTTCTTTGCTGACTTTAGCAATATCAGAGGAATAAAGATAAACTGAATGAAATGTTAAGCAAAAAGGAACCAGAACTTGAAGATTTATAAAATTCTTAGCCTATCCATATTGCAAAATAGTGAGAAATGTTATTCAGATAACATCAATGGTTTGGTTGAAAAATTATTTTTATAAAGAGACTACAGGTGTAATTCAAGCATCTAATCAGGCATATTATCAGAAGCCAGAAAATAGAGATGGAGTTGCAGCAGAGGAAATGCTGCCAGCTTAATCTGAAGAGGACAAAAAATGGAACAAAATAAACAAAGACTGTCAGATTTGTGTGATTCTACATGACAGGCTAATAAAACTATTTGGCTTTGAACATGTGTTATCCTTCAATAAATGAAAAGAATGACCTCAAAGATGGGGTTCTTTCCTCCTCGGTTCCAGAGGCTGGGTCTACCTTTGTTGGAGAATTCTAGCCCCTGTTGTTTTAGCTACTCAATCCTTGGGATTCTGTTATGGAAGCCCTCCAAAAATAACATGATGATGAATTCAATTTTGTCCTCACAAAAGTTATGTCCAAGACTTGATCCCTGATGTCTGTGATTCTGATCTTATATCAAAATAGGGTCTTTGTAGGTGTCATTAAAGTAAGGATGGAGATGAAGTCATACTGGGTAGGACTTCAGTCTATCAACAGTTTCCTTACAAGAGACAGATAAGTAGCAAACATGGAGACACAGGAAATAAGGCCACATGAAGACAGAGGCAGAATTTGGAGAGTACACTGCCACAGCCAAGGGATGCCAGACACAAGAAAAAGCTGGGGAAGCCAAGGAGAAATTATCTCCTGCAGGCTTTGTAGGAACAGTGGCCTTGTCAGCTCTTGATTTTGGACTTATGACCTCCAGAACTTAGAGATAAATTTCTGTTGTTTTAAGCCACCCCACTTGTGATAATTTGTTATGACAGGTCTAGGGAACTAAAACATATTGCCTGAGGTTACACAACCATTTGTGCAAGGTCAACTTTTTAATCCTAGTCTGTTTGATGCCAAAGACCTTGCTTTCACCACTACATCATAGCTTCCTTTCAGTATTAGTTTTTATAAAAGAACTTAAATAACATGAGGTTACTTCCCCTTTCATCATGCTCACATTTTCATTGATTTTATGTGTCATGCACAATGAAGAAAAGTGTGAGTGCAATAAATGAAAAACCACATGGTTTATTCTCAGGGGGCTGCCAGTCTGGTAGTGAGAACAGATGATAAATATGTATTCTGATAAACATGTAATTATCAATAATGATACTTACTTAAAGTAATCAACAGTAAGCATGGTAAAATACATGGGACTGTGAATGGCATATTGATAGAAGATTTTTTTATTGTCAAAAAATTAGATTCATCTTCCAGTCTAAAATTAGCCTTTGAGTAGAAACTAGCTTGACCTAATAGTCAATTCCTTTTCCTAACACAGAAGGGCCCTTGTGAACTTGCTCCTTGTTTTGTTTTGTTTTGTTTTTCTCATCTAGCCACATCTCCAGCTACTTCTCATGTCATAATATCCACTCCAGCTAAGCCAGGGTGTGTGTAATTACACACACCATTCTGTTTCAGGCCTCCTTGCCTCTGCTATATCCTCTCCTGTATTGCTTGTGATATCACTATCCCCAACGTTTACTTCCATTATATCTGGTCTCACTGTTTTATAATTACTTTTTAGAGTATGTTTTTCTTACTCAGATTAAAAGATCCTTAAGATTTGACTTAATATCCTACCATCAGGTACCAACAGAAGTGGGAGAAGCAGTGGTAAGTGACTTCTGAGCTTTGGCCTCCGTGTGGCAGGCCTCCATAACTGTTTCAGTACTGACTGAGTGGTTAAGTTAAATATTAAAACCCAGTGCCCTTATACAAAGGCTGAGTTGTAACAAAAGCCCATCAGGAGTTTTTCCTAGGCCTCTCCTGGGCCCTAAATCATGACCAAATAACGAAGGAATTCTTAACAGGACCCATTAAGGGTTAAACAAGTTTTATTGGGGGTCTGAAGAAACTCCCCAGGCCTCCACAAACAAATTTATTGAGGGTCTGAGGGAACTCTTCAAACCTCCTGGATTTAGCAAGGGACAAGATAAGGGTAATCATTCCAGCACCTGGACCCATTTAGATTAAGTACATTTACTGAGGCTCCAGAGGAAGGTCTTCAGGACTCAGACTTTAGTTATAGATTAAAAGAAATTGATCACTTATGTCTGCAGATGAATGCACAATTAGATGTAGACATATAGCTTAGAAGGTATATAAGTTCTGGAAAACTTTGTAATTTCAAATTGGTCTGGTGATAATTTCCAGGCCTTGTCCCTGTAACCAGTTACAGAAATAAAAACTCTCTTCCTCCTCAGTTCATGTGCATCTTGTTATTGGGCCACAGGAAATAGCAGCCCGACCCTCAGTTTGGTTCAGGAGTCCTGAAGCCCTAGATGCTCTATTAAAGAGCCCAAGATAATGGCTAGTCACGTGTTTTGAGACCATATTTTATCACCTATTTGTAGTCAAGCTCCCAGATAATGGCAGCCACAACGGTGACCTTAGGAAAGCCCAGTAAAACAATTTTCATTCTGAACCCAACCTGTATTGCTAAGACATAGAATTGAGAGAAATGGCAAAATAGTGGTTAAGTCACTAAATTTTGGTTGGGTTGGTTTATTATAGAGCAATACATAAGTGGTGCATGATCCTAGCTAGTTTAAGCAAAGAGTGCTTATTAAAACAACTAGGTAGTTCATAGAACCTCCAGGTAGGGCAGAGAAACAGCATTAGATGCTACCCATTCAGGAAAATAAAGCCAGGAATAGCACAGCTATAAACATCATTATGCTAGAAGACTGGGGTGGCACGAACACCACTGTCATCACCACCTGCCACTAATCAAATTCAGGACAGGATATGAAGAGCTCTCATCACAGCTGCCCTTTCTGACACCCTGTCGAGAAGAACACTCTTCCCATTCACAGATACTGCTTCATGTTATTCTCCTCCTTATCAGCCTCTTGTATGAGTTCTGATTAGCTAAACCTATGTCACATTTACATATCTTCACACTAAAGGAGTCTGAGGAAGCCAGAGGCAGTTGTTGTTTATTTGGCAGTAGTTTCTCCCCTTAATGTGAAAAACTATCAAAATATGAAGCAGATTTTGAAAGACTCCATAAGCCAAGAAGATGCAACGACGAAAGATATCTACCATGCCCATTTTCACGTTTACTTAATACATGGGCTTCAGAATAACTAGACTATATTTCAAGAAATCTGAATTGTGGATGCTTTATGATTATTGTATTTTCTTATGCAAATTTACGTTTCTGAATCCACTGGCCATGTTAACCATCATACCTCCTCCCTGATCTTTGACAAACCCTAAAAGCCATTTCTATTCACCATGCTTCAACCTATCACATCAAGATCAAATGTATAGTTTACTGTGCACCAAAGTGATAAAAATTAGGTGCTAAAGTCTGTAAATTTATCTGAGATAATGTCAGAAAGGTGTTATTTTGAGTGGCAAGATTGTACAGTGATGATGCTCAGAGTCTTTAAAACTAGCCTCTTGAGGTTCAAATCCTAGTTCTTCTTCCTACAAGGCTATATGACCATGGATAACTTATTTAAACTTTCTGTGGTCTAGTTTTCTTTTAGTCTATAAATTTAGGTTAATATCAATAACTATTAATATATGCATGCCCATGTGCACACACATGCACACACACACATATATATACAGTACACATACACAAAAATATACACACATACATACACACATAAACACACATATACACACATGCATACATATATGTGTATGTGTATATATGTATACACATATAGTAAGACCTATGAAAGTGTTAACTATTAGTATTATCAGTTATTATCAATAATCTTTAAATTCCTTTGTTTTAGAAAATGAGGGAGGCACTAAAAATAAGAACTCAATTATGACTCTGCAAACAGATTTTTTATATTGCAATAGTAGATCTGATATGTAAGAGCTTTCTTACCAATTTTCCCCTCTGTAAAATGTACTTTTCTTGTAAGAAATTAAATAAATTAAATGTTATGTGCTAGCATTATATGCCTAGACCATAAGTAATCAATTCATGCCTGTGCAGAATACTTCTCTGAGTGGCTTTGGGCCACCCCAGTTCTTCCCACCTTCCTTACCCATGGTTCTTAAGAATAGCTGTGGAATGTGCTGGTAATGAAACACCCTGAGGTAAGGAGGAACTACCTGAAATAGCTTTGGCCCTGTTCCTGTCCCTCCTAGGGAATGTAACATCTTGAGATAGAGGGAAATTGTCCAGGAGAGTCTGGGCTTTGTGCCTCTCTCACATAGGAGCAAGATGTCCTTCCAAGCTTTACCTAGGGAGTCGCATTACCTCTGACGTATGTAACTGAAGGTGGACTGCTTTTCAGAGGATCCAGTTGTGGTACAAGACACTCAAGACTGCATCCACCTTGGGAAGCTTTCTTGAGCCTTGAGCAACTGCTTCAGAGTGGATCCTAGGCTTCTTTTGTCCCTGTACATAGTAAACGAGCTTTGTATGACTTGTTGTGTGTGAGTGTGTTCTGTCTCATCAAATTCAGATAAGTAGTTAACCAGTTCCAGTAAACCTGCTTCACAGTAAGTAGTGGTGTTTACAGTCATACACACGTATATTGTTAAAAAAAAATGTAGGAGGTATTTCCCCCAAGAAAGACATGTGATTGCAAGCTTGTTTTATTTTCCAAATCATGCCATTTTATTTTTGCTGCAATTCTGTTAAGTAGGCAGTGCAGGAACATATAAACTCATCATAAACGCGAGGAAACTGCAGATCAGAAAGGTAACGTGGCTTCTGAAAGGTTGCATATGGCTATAATGATAAAGCACTGATCTCCTTATACTAAAGTTTATACCTTTTTGTATCCACCAGCCTACCTGGAGTAAACCTTTCCTTCCAGCTAAATTTAGAATCTAGTGTCCAGTGCATACATGTAACAATTACTGAATTGCAGTCTAATTTTACATTGTTTCGAACTCAAATGGCATGTGATCCAATTCAATGAAGACTCAGGATCAACCAGCTGAGGGGCATTTATATGACAGCAACTGAAAGCCAAAAGGTTTAAGAATGCAGATTAAATCTTAGAACAATGATTTTCAAATTTTATGGTTCATCAAAATCATCTGGATGGGCTGTTAAATGTGTTGTGTGGCTCCATCTTTCAAGTTCAGATTCAGAGGCCTGTGGTGGAATAGGATAATTTATATTTCCATCAAGTTCCCAGATGACACAAATGCTGTTGGTACGGGGACCACCCTGTGAAAATCAGTCTTAGAAGCATCCAGACCAGCTCAATCATTTCAAAAATAAGAAAACGAGTTGAGAATTGAGACATATGGTAAAGCTTACGTGGGAAATAGACTGAAATAAAAATTTGTATAGAGGAAACTTGTTGAGGATTGTTTTCAAAAACACTGAGGAAGTGAAAGAAAAACCCTAAGGAGGTGAATACAATGACATTGAGTAGAACAAGAAGTTGAACTGCAGTGATATTGCAACATAGGCCTTAGCTTAGCCTAAAGAGGATGTGGAAACTGGCTTGAGCCTTCAGCATAATCTCCAATTGAGAAAACGGTCTGTGCTGTTGCATACCCATTTATTAGCCCCATATCAACCAGGTTTTGAGTGTGGAATACCCCTATTTTTCTGGCACATGGGAGAAGGAGTGGCTGGATCCCAGAGGGAGACTGTCAATGGTGGGAAGAGGTAATGCATCAAATATTGCATCACAGTCAGGAAATAGCTCTGACGACCCTTCCTGCAAGACACTAGGGAGAACATAGGAATTGGATTTGGAATGTTGAACAGATTGCCATGTCCACCTGCGTGTCAGCTGTTTGAATTGAATAGTGGACACTAAAACTCTGAAAATAGTCTGATGAAATACATAATTAATTGAAGTTCTCTAGACTTGAGTTTGAGTTGATACTCTACCATTTATAAGCCATGTGACATTGGGTTACTCAATAAACTTTTCTGGCCTGTTTTCTGACTTGCCGGCAATATTTAATATTAGTGGTGATATGCCTTTTTAAAAGGTAAAAGGCTTTAACATGTTTAGTAAATCTTAAATATTGATGTTATCTGAGATTGTTATTGGATAAAATTCTCTTATAAACTCACCAGCTGATAAAATTAAACCTCTGTGAGGTCTCTCTTCTTCTAGACAGGATTTCAGCTGTCAAACATGTCCAAAAATATATATGACCAGGTTTAATCCAAAGAAATAAAGCAGCAAGAATGAAGAAAGTAAGGAAGCATGTATTTTACCTTTTAAAAATGTAATGTTTTAGCAAAAGTACTATGTAAATAGTTTTATCAGTGCTTTATTACATTATCTAGTTCTGTGTAACCAATGATCACAGTTTCTGAGGGTCAGGAATCCGAGAGGAGGTTAGCTAAACACTTCTGGCTCAGAAACTCTCCGCAGTTGCAGTCAAGATGTTGACCAGGTCTCCAGTTACCTGAGGACTTGACTGGGTCAGAAGGACCCATATCCAAGGTGGCTCTTTCACATGACTATTGGCAGGAGACTTCAGTTCTTCAGATATTTAGCAACAGTACCACTTAAGTGTTCTTAAGACATCATTCCAGAAAGAATGAGCCAAGAAAGCAAGAAATAAGCTGCAATGCATTTTATGCCCCAGCCTCAGATGTCATACTTCATCATTTCCAAAATATCTTATTGGTTACATAGATGAGCCCTCTCCAGTGAAGGAGGAGATTACCAGGGAGGAAAGAATCACTGGGAGAGACAGCTCAAAGGCTGACTATGAACAATGTTCAATGAAGGTATGCTTGGGTGGCCCAAGACCAGAGACATCTCATTCCGTCTAGAAATACCTGTCCCATTCCCAGACCATCTGTCTATTGTTGGGAAGAGAGAATATATAGAGCAAAGGATGATACATCAACATCTAAGGAGAAGCTGCCTTGGAGGAAATCACTGGCAATAAAGAATTCTGCCTTATATTGAATAGGAAATTTGGATTGTTGAAGAGAGTATTAATCCATATTGAACCTGCTTTTCTATACAAATTTTAAATTAAAAAGAAAGGCTTCCTTACTTCCTTCATTCTTGCTGCTTTATTTCTTTGAATTAACCCTGGTCATATATATTTTTGGACATGTTTGCCAGCTGAAATCCTGTCTAGAAGAAGAGAGACTTCATAGAGGTTTAATTTTATCAGCTGGTAAGTTTATAAGATAATTTTATCCAATAACAATCTCAGATAACATCAATATTTAAGATTATCTCTTTTTGAATGTACTTGTCTTTTCTTTTGGACCACAGAGTGGCCTTTAATTTATAGCAAAGAGACAGGCTGAGTTTTCAGAAGAGACATAATTTTAGAAAGAGGAAAAACAGTGTACATAAAAAATAGCTATTTGCCTCATTAATCATTTTTATTAAGAGTCTTCCTGTACTAAAATGAACAGCCTGTTAAGCGAGAAAAGGCTAAATGTCTAAATCTTACTTTAATGGTGATAAAACATATTATTCATAGTAACAACCCTAAGGTTATTTTTATGTGCATATAATGGTTGTGCTGATCTGCTTTCGGGACATAATAATCCAGATTTTCCACTCAGCAAGGCATCTTATTCATGTAAATTTACTGCATATATTTGGAAATACATATCAGCAGTGAATACAATCTAAATTGCCAGGAATAATACTGAAAACATGGGCCTAAATTAGAAGAGAGGCTAAATATAAAGGTGGCTATAATGAATGTGCCTACCTGTGACTGCTAAAGTAGGAGACAGAGCCCTAGATTCAAGTCAGAAAACCTGAGTTCTAGTTGCAGGCTCTCTTTTCAGTAACTGTGTGATTGTGACCTTGGAGAAAAATGTTTGACCCAGGTGTGTCCCTAGATTTTTCATCTCAGAGTAGTGGTGTTATTTCTACTAAACCTAGCTATACTGGGTATTATCTGTCAAAGTTAAACTCTTCTGGGGGAGAGAAATATGTGAACTTTATTCACAACATAAATAACTTTTTCACCATATTCACAATTTTTTAATTGAAATCTGGTAAATATCTGCTGTCTAGAATCTAATGACCTTGTCTAGAATCTAGGAATATAGTAGTGAGCAACCATATATATTACACTCTTGATATGGTTTGGGTTTGTGTCCCGCCCAAATCTCACGTGGAATTGGAGGAGGGGCCTGGCGGGAGGTAATTGAATCATGGGAAAGAACCTCCTCCTTGCTGTTCTCATGATAATCAGTGAGTTCTCAAGAGATCTGGTTGTTTGAAAGTGTGTGGAACTTTCCCCTTTTTTTGTCTCTCTCTCCTGCTCTGCCATGGTAAGACATGCTTGCTTCCCCTTCTCCTTTCACCAAGATTGTGGGTTTCCTGAGGCCTCCCAGTCATAATTCCTGTTAAACCTGCCGAACTGTGAGTCAATTAAACTTTCTTTCTTCATAAACTACCCAGTCTCAGCTAGTTCTTTTTTTTTTTTTTTTTTTTGAGATGGAGTCTCACTCTGTCGCCCAGGCTGGAGTGCAGTGACACGATCTCGGCTCACTGCAAGCTCCGCCTCCGGGGTTCACGCCATTCTCCTCAGCCTCCTGAGTAGCTGGGACTACAGGCATGTGCCACCACCCCCGGCTAATTTTTTGCATTTTTTAGTAGAGCCGGTGTTTCAGCATGTTAGCCAGGATGGTCTCGATCTCCTGACCTCATGATCCACCCGCCTCAGCCTCCCAAAGTGCTGGGATTACAGGCATGAGCCACCGCGCCCTGCCTCAGCTAGTTCTTTATAGCAGTATGAAAGAGACTAACAAAACTATATATACTACACTATGTATATTGCTATATATATAGGTAATTTAATCTTAAATAAATATAATGTAAATATAGATATATTTTGTATGTATACTGTAAGTGTGTGTGTATATATATATATATATATATATACTATATAGAGTGCAATGGAGATACAGAGAGTATATAAGATTGCAATGGAGAAGTTAGAGAAATAATTCAGGTTACTGGAAAAAAATATTAAAGGTGTCATGACCTAGGGATTATGAAATCAATGAAAATATAAATAGGGCTCAGGAGAATCTAAGATGTTTAGGAAAAGCAGGAAGTCTCAAATCCCATCCTCAAAAAGCAACAGAATCAGTTAGCAGAGCATAGCTACTGTGAAAACCTTTCTGCATGTTCTACAAAACAAAATCTTTTTCAAACTAGGGAGAAATTGTTTAATCAAAATAATTGGTTGTGAATAACTTCCTAGATAAAAATTGTGAGAAATGGACCCAAAATATTAAAGTAGGTGTCTTTGGACACACAAGAATGAAGGGCACTGAGATACAGCAAGAAACTACAATTCATCAAGACAGCCAAAGATAAGTAAATCACAAGACAGCTAAAAAGAAATACAGCCCCTTTATATAAATAGACCAAGGAAAGATTAAGGCAAATGTGCCAGGTACCTTCCATTTGCACAGTGCTCTGTAGTGCACATTGCTATTCACCCTCTACTTGAAGCTTTTAACAATAAAATTGAGGGCATTTGATCTCATTATCATTTGTGAAATGAGGATTTTCCTGATATGAAACAGTAGCAGATGACACACAACTCACCAGTTCTGAAGCAACTGAGCTCAACCTTAAAACATCGTATTTTTCATATTTTCTACCTTTTCAACAGGTTCAGCTTATAGTTTCATTTTGTAACCATATAAAATTGGGGATAGTATCACTGTTAAACACATTGCCCAACTTTAGCCCTCAGTCCCATCCAAAGTTAATTCCCTCCCTCCCTCCCTCTCTCTCCCTCTCCTTCCTTCCTTCCTTTCCTTACTTCCATCCTTCCTACCTTTCTTTCTCTCTTTCTTTCTTTCTTTGGAGATGGACTCTCGCTCTGTTGCTCAGGCTGGAGTGCAGTGGCACGATCTCAGCTCACTGCAACCTCCGCCTCCCGGGTTCAAGCAATTCTCCTGCCTCAGCCTTCAGAGTAGCTGGGACTACAGGCGCATGCCACCACGCTTGGCTAATTTTTTGTATTTTTAGTAGAGACGGGTTTTCACCTTGTTAGTTAGGATGGTCTCCATCTCCTGATCACGTGATCCACCCGCTTCAGCCTCCCAAAGTTCTGGGATTACAGGCATGAACCACCACGCCCGGCCTAATTTTTGTATTTTTAGTAGAGATGGGGTTTCACCATGTTGGTCAGCCTGGTTTCAAACACTGACATCAGATTATCTGCCTGCCTCGGCCTCCCAAAGTGCTGGGATTACAAGTGTGACAAAGTTGTTAATTTCTAGAAGGGGCTCATATCCTATAACAACTACTCTTCCAATAGTAAAATCTTTGCTAATACACCTGCTAGTTCATGTGATGCCCTAGGAGTGAGAATTATGAAAACTATGTCTTTCGTTTGCATGTTTCCCACAGCTTCTTAAGTGTGATATGCCATTTAATTATGGAGCTGTGATTATTCTCATGTTATAGATTTGAAATTTTGAGAAATAAATAAACCAGATGGTCAATTTAAGATATTAGGACCATATTTTGAATATGTATCTGTGGGATTCTGTATTCTACATACTTAAAATAAGAATGATGTAAAGATTTTAGTTCAATGTTTTTTGTTGTTAACTATGATTATTATAATTACATTTAAGTAATTAATGTGAAACAATGGAATACAAAAGATTCATGTAATAAAAAAGATTTTAGTTTAAATTTTAACACTGTTATATAACAGTTGAGTTGCTGTGGGCCATCGTTTCTTCCTGAACCTCAGTTTACTCATTAAGTGGTAAAAATAATGGCAAATTCAAGATCTATTTTATGAATAAGTAAGATAAATAAAGTATTTAAGATAGAGCATGAACATAGGTGCACAATCAGTTGTAACTGATATGGTTTGGATGTTTGTTCCTTCTAAATCACATGTTGAAACATGATTCTTAATTCTGGAGATGAGGACTGGTGGGAGGTGAGTGAATCATGGGGATGGATTTTTCATGAATGGTTTAGCACCATCCCTTTGGCGATAAGTGATTTCTCTTTCAGTTACTCACAGGATGTCTGGTTGTTTAAGAGTCTGAGACCTCTCTCTCCTCACTCTCTTGCTCCCACTCTTGCCATGAGATGTGCCTGCTCCTGTTTCACCCTCTGCCGTGAGTAAAAGCTCCTGTGGCCTCACCAGAAACCAAGCCGACGGTGGCATCATGCTTTCTATATAATCTGCAGAACCCTGAGAAAATTAAATCTCTTTTACCTAGCCCCAAGTTTGTTTTTATAGCAATGCAAAATAGCCTAATACAGTAACTATTGTTATTTTTTAAGGTGTACGAGCATTTACTTTTTACATGATTTTTATCTCTATTTTGCCAGGTATACCTGGGGGAAAACATCATAATGCTGTGGTTAGACATCTGACCTTGAAGCTACACATCCTTCACTCAAATCCAGTCCCACTGTCTATAATCTAAATGACCTTGAACTCTATTTCATATCTATAAAATGAGATTAACTGTAATTTCTTATGCATCAAATTTTTTTGATTATTGAAAAAGGCAGTGCAGGAAAACTAAAAGATGCCCTATAGATAAAATTATAGATAAAAATAATCGTAAATGTTTGATAATATACCAGTCTCATCTAACTGATGAAAGAATTATGATGAGATTAATAAGACTAAATGAAAGAGCCTAGATCTTGGGAATATCCAGCTGTAAGTAAAACCTATATTTGAAAGTGCCCCTATTGCTAGCCAGACATCAGTAAGATAGCAGAATATGGGATTTATGCACTTGTCAATTTCTTGCTAATCAAATTGACTTGATTATTGAACAAGGAAATATCAGTTTGAACAACTATCCATGCACAAAAATACAGTAACAAGAACTAAGGAATCCAGGTGAGAGATACAGTCCTTAAGTGGAAAAGAGAATTAAGAAAATACACATTGAAGAGAGAAGGAAGATCATTTTTTACATTACACATGATATCCCTTCTCCGAGCCTGGGCAGCATATTGTAGAGAATGATACCCTTTGTATGGAGAAAGAAGAGTGAAGTGAGCATCAGATCTTGTTGTGAAATCCAGCACCAGCCTCACCCCAATGAACCGTAGCACCAGGCAAATCCAATAGCCCCAGGCCCCAGGACTGTTCCAGCACCAGGCCAGTTCCTGTGGCTTCAGGGTATAGGTTAGGCCCTATGGACTTAAGACCCAGGCCAGCCTCAGGGACTAAAGCGCTCAAGAACTGTCCCTGCAGACCCAGGTCCCAGGCCTTCCCCTGCAGACCCAAGCGTCAGGCCTACCCCAACACCAGGCTAGCCCACATGACTCAGGCTGAAAGAATGTCTCAGCACAGATCTCTGTGGATTCAGGCTTAAGTCCAGCTCCTGTAAACATAGCCTCTTGACAAATCCCCACATACTTGGGTACATGGTCTATGTCTATATGGATGTATCCAGTTGCCAGGCTGACTCAAGCGAACCTGGGTCCTAGGCCAGCCCCTGTAACTCCAGAATTCAGGTCTGTACTCACAGACCCAACTATCAGGCCCACCCATACAGAACCAAGCTCCAAAACCACTCCAGTGGACGAGGCTCACCCCTACAGAGCCAGGCACCAGACTTGCTTCCTGAGTTTACCTGCAGCAAGCTTGACAGTAGACCTCAACAGTCAGCCTACCCATAATAATATCTATATAGACTTACCGGTGACTGGTGACATTGTCTTTCCCTGACAAAGCCAATCTGTAAATCGTGGAAGAACGGCTTACTTCTTCAAATGCACAGACAAAAATGTAAGGACATAAGGATTATTAATGAAAAGAAAAATACAACACCACCAAAGAAAGAAAATAAAACATGGGTAGCCAGCCCTAAAGAAATGCAAATCTATGAACTGTCTCACAAATAATTTAAAATAATAATTTTGGAAGAGTTCAGTGAGTTACAAGAATACAGATCAACAAATAAATATTAGGAAAACAATATATGAATAAAATTATAAGTTCGACAAAGAGATATAAGCCATAAATAAAACCAAACAGAAGTTCTAGAGCTGAAGAACCTAATGACTGAAATAATCTTATAGAGTGCTTCAACACTGGATTCAATAAAGTGGAAAAAATTAGCACGCTTAAAGAGTTTATTTGAAGTTGCCCAACTAGAGGAAAAACAACAAAATGAATGGAAAAGAGTTATGAAATTTTATGTAATGTACAGAACATGATAAAGATATCTAATTTATGCATTATGAAAGATATAGAAGGAATAAAGAAAGATAAAGGTAAGAAAAGCATATTTAAAAAAATAATAAACTTTCTGAATCTGGAGAGAGAAAAGAACATCCACATCCAGGAAGCAAAATATAAACCCCAAATATATTTGTACAAAGAGATCTTCAATAAAACACATTATAATCAAATTCTCAGAAGTAAAAGTCAGAGACAGTTTTGAAAATAGCAAGAGAAAAGCAACTTATCACATACAAAGAAAATATGTAATACTATTGGCACATTTCTCAGCAGAGACCTTGAAGACCAAGAGAGATGGAATGACACATTTGAAGTTCTGGGAAAAAAACAAATAAAAAACTGCCAATAAGAATACTACGTCTGGAAAAGCTATTCTTTAGAAATGGAGAAATAAAGACATTCCAGTACAAACAAAAACTGAGGCAATTCATCACCACTAGACCTATGTTACAAAACATGCTGAACACAATTCTTCTAGTTGAAACAAAATGAAGCTAACAAATAACAATAAAACATATAAAATTATAAAACTTACAGTAAGATAAGAGAATACTCAAATTTGGAATACTCTAACAGTGTAATGCTGGTGCACAAATCACTTTTAACTATTATATAAAGTTTAAAAGACAAAATAACTACAGATACAATAATTTGTTAATGGTTGCACAGTATAAAATGATGTAAATTGTGATATTAATAGTATAAAATATAAGGAGAGGAGAAGTTAATTTGTGGTATGTTCATATAGATTTGAAGTTATCTTAAAATTGACAATTATAAATATAAGTTGTTTAATTTCAGCCTCATGGTGACCATAAAGAAGAAAACCTGTAGTAGATATACAAAAGATAAAGAGAAAGGAATCAAGGCATACCATTATAAAATCTTTCAAATCACAAAGCAAGACAATAAGAGAGAAAAAAAGGACTACAAAACAGTACAAAGACAATAAAGAAAATGGCAGTAGTCCGTCCTTAACTATCTATAATTACTTTAAAGGTAAATGGATTACATTTTTTAAGAAAAGATACAGAGTGGCTTCATGAATTAAAAGTAATAATAATAAGACCCAAGTGTTATACCACCTATAAGAGTTTCATTTAGACTTAAGGACAGACATAGGCTAATAATGAAGAGATGGAAAAAATACTTTATACAAATGGTATCAAACAAAGAGCAGTGTTGGCCACAAATATTAGGCAAATATACTTTGATTCGGTAACTACAGAAGCAACAAAGAAGGTCATTATATAATGATAATATGGTCAATCATCGAGAGACTATGTTAATTATAAATAGATAGGCATTCCATGTTGAAACATCTAATATTATAAAGCAAATGTTAATGGAAGTGAAGGGAGAAATAAATAGCAATAAAATAATATTAGGGGACTTCAATACCCCACTGTCAACCATGAATAGATGATTCAAATAGAAAAATCAATAAACAGCAGACTCAAACAACATCTGTAGATCAAATGGAACTAACAGACATATACAGAACATTTTATTCAAACAACAGCAGAATGCACATTCTTTCCAAGTACATATAAAACATACTTCTGGATATAGTACATGTTAAAATATAAACAAGTCTTAAAATACTAAGAAGATTAAATTTATATATATATTTACTTTTAAGCACAATGTTGTGAAACTGAACATTAATAATAGAAGGAAAATTGGAAAATTCAGAAATATGTAAACATTATATAACACATTTCTGGGCAACCAGTGGTTTAAGGAAGAAATCAAAAGAGAAATCAAAAAATATCTTGAGATATATGAAAATGAAAATACAACATACCACACCAATGGGATGCAGCAATGACATTCTAAAAGGATATGTCATAGCAATAAATGTATATATTAAGGAAAAAATCTGTAACAAACAACCTAACTTTACCACTCAAGGAAATAGACAAAGCAGGACAAACTTAAATTAGCAGAAGGAAAATAATAATAAAGACCAGAGCAGAAATAAGTGAAACAGAGACTACAGTAACAATAGAAAATAATTAATGAATGGTTGATTTATTAGAAATATGAACAATATTGACAAAATGTTAGCTAGACTAAGAAAAACAAAAAAAGAAGACTCAAATAAGTCCATAAACAAAAAAGTAGACATAAAACTGTTACCACAGAAATGAAAAGGATTATAAGAGACTACAATGATCAATTATCCACCAAAACTTGAATATTCTAGAAGAAATGGAGAATTTTTTAGAAGCATTTAACCTATCAAGACTAAATCAGGAAGAAATGGAAAATATGAACAGGCCAATAATGAGTATTGAGATTTTATCAGAAAGCAGAACCTCCCAAGAGAGAAAAGCCTAGAATCTTATACTTCATTGGTAAATTCTGTCAAACACTTAAATAAGAACACCAATACATCACAAACTCTTCCAAAAAGTTGAATAAGTGGGATCACATCCAAACTTATTTCATGAGCCCAGCATAATTACAGTGACATGAAAACAACACAAGGACAAAACAAGAAAATAAAATTACAGGCCAGTATTCCAAAGAAGACAGATGTTAACCATCTCAACAAAATACTAATAAACTGAATTGTACAGCATATTAAAAGGATCATACACTCTTATCAGGTGAAGTGTGTGGCTGGAATGCAAGGATGATTTGACATAAGCAAATCAATAATATTTTACACCATATTGATAGAATGAGTGATAAAAGAACATCATCATCTCAATAGATACAGAAAAGAATCATTTAACAAAATTAAACAGTTTTTTATAATGAAAACTGTCAATAAATTAGGTATAAATGTGCCTCAACATAATAAAGATCACGTGTGGCAAGGCCACAGTGGATATCACAACCTATAAGAAAAACTGAATGCTTTTGAGATTAGAAGCAAGTTAAGGATTCCCACTCTCTACATTTCTATTCAATACAGTACTGAAAGTACTAGTAAGAGTAATTAAGAACAAGATGAAAACTAAAGAGCATCAAAATTTGAAAAAATAAAGTAGATTTTTTGAAGAAAATTTTATTTTATATAAGAAACCCTAAAGGAAATAAAGAAAAACCATTAGAACTAATGAACTAATTCTGTAAAGTTGAAATATGCAAAAATCATAAAATCTGTGTATCTATACACTAACAACAAATTATCCAAAAGAAATTAAGAAAATAATCCCACTTATAATTACATCAAAAATATAGTAAAATACTTAGGAATACAATTAACCAAAGAGCTGAAAGATCTGTATACTGAAAACTATAAAACATAGATTAAAGATATTGAAGAAACCACACATAAATAAAGAAGATATCCCATGTTTACACACTGAAAGAATATTGTTAAAATGTCCATACTCCCTAAAGTGATTTACACATACAATGAAATGCCCATCAAAATCTTAGAATCTGACCTTTTTTTTAAGAAATAGGAAAAGGACCAACAATTTTTATAAAATCCCCAAAGACTCCAAATAGCCAATGCAACTATGAACAAGAATAACGATGTTGGAGCCAAGAAACTCCTGATTTCCAAATATATTACAAATTTATAGTAATCAAAACATCATGATACTTGTTTAAAATCAACATATAGACCAATCAAAGAGACCAATAGAGAGCCTAGAAATAAATTTATACGATTACAGTTGATTGATTCTCAACAAAGGTGCTAAGGACACACAATAGGAAAAAAATAGTCTCTTCAATAAATGGTATTGAAAGAACTACACATTCACACACAAGAAAATTAAATTGGATTCTTTTCACGCAACATAAATAAAAATAAACTCATAATAGTTTCAGGATTTGAATATGAGTCCTGATTTGTATAACTGCTAGAAGAAAACAGAAAATGTAGGATAAAAGCTTCTTGACATTGTTCTGGGCAATCATTTTTTTGTACATTATCCCCCAAACTTGGGAAACAAATGCAAAAATAGACAAATAGGATTAAATTAAGCTAAAAAGCTTCTGAAAGAAAAGGAAACAACAGAGTGAAAAGATACATACAGAATGAAAGAAAATATTTGCAAACTATACATCTGATAAGGGTTTAATCTCTTTTTTTCGTCTCCTGACTGCCCTGCCTTCCCCCACTTAAGGGTTTAATTTTCAAAATATATAAGGAATTTAATAGCAAAAAAAAAAAAGCAATTATAAAATGAGCAAAGTATTTGAGTAGACATTTCTCAAAAGAAGATACACAAATAGTCAGCAGGTACACACACACACAAATCACTCAATATCACTGTCACAATCAACTGGAAAATATAAATTAAAAGCACAATAAAATATCACCTCACAGTATTAAGATGACTAGAATTTTAAAAAAAGTGTTGGAGCCCTTGTTCACTGTTGGGATTGGAAACTGGTATAGCCATTAGGAAAGTCAATGTGGAGGTCGCTCAAAAAATTAAAAAGAGAACTATCATATAATCTAGCAATTCCACTACTAGGTATATATCCAAAGAATATACAGTCAGTACCTAAAAAAATTCTACACCCCCATGTACACTGCAGCATTATTTTCAGCAGTCAAGATAGGGAATCAACCTAAGTCTCTATTGACAGATGAACGGATAGAGATAATGTGGTCTGTATATACAGTAACATTATTTCACCTCTGAAAAGAAACAAATTCTATCATTTGTGACAACACAGATGAGCCTGGAGGATACTATACTAAGTGGAAAAAGCCACAAAAAACAAATGCTGCAAAATATCACTCATATATGGAATCTAAAAAAATCAAACTCATAGAAACAGAGACTGAAATGGTGGCTACAAATGTTTGGGGAATGGGGCAAGTTGGGAGATGTTGGTCAGAGCATACAGTTTGAGTTCAGCAGGATCAATACGTTTCAGAGATCCAATGTACAGCATGAGGACTATAGTTAATAATACTGTACTGTATACATGAAATTAGCCAAGACAGCAGTTCTTAAATGTTCTTACCACCAATAAATAGGTAATTATGTGACATAATGAGTATGTTGATTAGCTTTATTGTAGTCATTTTTACAAAATATATGTATATAAAAAATCATGTACAAAATAAACACATAAATTTTTTATTTGTCAATTATGCCTCTGTAAAACTAAAGAAAAGTAAGTGGCTTTATTGACCCAAGACTGGTCTCAGTGAGTAACTCAGTTATCCTTTCTGATATTCCCTGCTTCACCTACACCTAAGAGCATTCTGTAGTTCATCCATCATAAGGCACAAGAACATTCTAAATGAGAGTTTATGTCCCATCTGAAAGCTTTTGTGAACACCTGTGTTGTGCCAAGCACTGTGCTTGGAAACATGTATCCAAAAGAGAAAAAGACACAATATCTATCCTTAAAGAGCTCTTGGTCCACCAGTGGGAGAAACAGAACAAACAGTTACAACGTCATGACATTTGTTCTCTTAAGTAAAGTCATAGAAACTGCTGTGTTTCTATGTCAAAAACAGTTGACTACCAGCAATTTTAATATTTCAGCCTTATATATATGAGGTATATATTGGGGTCTATGGAGTAGATTGTTATAAATTATGACTAGAATTATTGTTCTTCTGGCACATATTTATAGAAAGCACTGTAGGGAATCACAGAAGTGAGCTTGAGTTAATCAAATATGAGAAAAGCAAGCTGTTGAATGGAATTCTATTCTAGCTTCATAATGCAGTTGCAAAGTAATTCATCACCAATAGGGCTACTCATCCAACTTCCTTGAACACATGGAAAGACAGGAGAAGGTAAATATAAGTGTATGTGTGTGTATGGAGGGGGCTGAGGGCTGAGTTTACTGCGGTCGTGAATTTATCAATGTGGAAGTTCCGTGTGATATTGCTCCCAGTGAGAACTGTATGTCTGTTAATTTGCTTTCTATAAAGGAGCTATTTTTGAAAATCCCTTGAGGATTCAAAGTAAATGCAAATGAGTGGTTTGAAAAATCTAAGTGCCTGGGAAAAAAATAGGTGGAAGGGGTATTATTCTATTTTATGCGTATTGATATGAATGCCAGCTGCCTGTCTGCATCCTGATAGCCTGTTGCCTTGAGAGTTTTTAAATAGCTTTAAAACAGTTTACTTTCACATCGATATGATTTTCAGGAAGTTTTATTCATTAAACGTTTATTTGTTCAATATCAAAATCCATGGGGACATAATGAATATGCCTATGTATAAGCGTGTATCATAGAGCTTTAGCTATTTAGGCCGAAAAAAATGTTTGTATAAGGAAGACTGTTTTCTATCTAGAGGGCAGTTTGCCAGGATGTGTGGATTTTAACCATTAACACTAATAAAGGCATAGTAACCAACAGTTAGCAAACATCTGCTACGTGATGTCAAGTGCTGTGCTGGTAGGCTTATCTCTTTAACTCATATCAACTCTCTATAGCAAATGTGATCACTGCTTTTCAAATGATAAGTTTCAGGTTATGTCTGTACTTCAACCCCATGCCATAGTGTTGAGTCATTTGTCTTTATAGTCTTTATTAAATGTCAGTTAAGTGAATAAGTGAGTGAGCAGGTTTGCAAAATAATGAATGAATGAATGAATGAATGAATGCATAAAACCTCAATTTTTAGTGAAGCAGAAGCCCACAGAGCCTGGAAAGAAAACCTGTTAACATTGTAATACTTTCCTTTGTCCAGTTGAGGTGAATTTAATAATACCACCCTAATTGTTCCTGGGTTGATTTATATGGAATTACTCTGTTCGATTACTCACACTGTCTTCATAAACAACAGAAAGTTATTTCCCAGAGTTTGGAGACTGGCAAGTTCAAGATCAAGGTCCCAACAGACTTGGTGTCTGGGGAGTGCCAATTTCCTGGTTCACAGATGACTTGTCACTGTGTCCTCAAGTTGTGGAAGACGCAAGGTTGCTGTCTAGGGCCTCTTTTATAAGGGTACTATTTCCATTTTTGAGGGCTATGTCCATAGGACCTAATCACATTCCAGAGACCCCACCTCAAAAGATCATTACGTTGGGAATTAGTTTTCTTCATATGAATTTTTGGGGAGATATAAAGTCTATAGCAATAGTATTTTAGGAGAAAGAGAGTCATAAAGGCTTGAACTAAGGTGGTATAAGCAAACAGACATGGCTAAGTCATTTGCAACTTTCCTTCATTTCTGATTTGCAAAGCAAGTTTGTACACATCATCTCTTTGTATTTCCCCAATAAACCTCAGAGGTTAAGATTTCTCACTTCTTGAAAATGAGAAACAAAGAAGTCACATAACTTTCCCAAGGTCATGAAGCTAGATTGTAGTTATGTAGCTTATAGCAGTAGTCTAATAATGCCCATTAAATGGAATGTTTGTGTCAAAATGAAGTTTCAGATCCTTGTCTCCCTATGTCAAAATTTTTTGTGTTTGTGACATTTTTTATTAGATAATGAAGAGAGCATCTACCAGTCCAAACAATGTGAAAAGGGAAGAAAGAGGTTTTAAGCACGAATGACTGGGGGTGGGGAAAGGGACTAGAGAAAAATTAAAGGTGGTTAACATGAAAATAGGAGTATTTTAAGAAGAGAAGATTTTTTTTTTTTTTTTTTTTTTTTTTGAGACGGAGTCTCGCTCTGTCGCCCAGGCTAGAGTGCAGTGGCACAATCTCGGCTCACTGCAAGCTCCGCCTCCCGGGTTCACGCCATTCTCCTGCCTCAGCCTCTCCGAGTAGCTGGGACTACAGGCGCCCGCCACTGCGCCCGGCTAATTTTTTGTATTTTTAGTAGAGACGGGGTTTCACCGTGGTCTCGATCTCCTGACCTCGTGATCCGCCCGCCTCGGCCTCCCAAAGTGCTGGGATTACAAGCGTGAGCCACCGCGCCCGGCCAAGAAGAGAAGATTTATGAGACCAATTAGAGTCTGGTCGATTTGGAGTCACCAATGAGCTATCCAGGTGAAGATATGTAATAGTGAGATAGAAATTCAGCCCATAAGATTATGGAAAAAGAAATTGATACTAATCACAATGACAAAATGGGGATTTCTGAAAAAAATCATATGAGATTTCCAAGAGCAAATGTATATAAAAAGATAATTCGATAATTGTATTTATTACCATTTACTATTATTTATTATTTATACTCAGAACATCAACGTTGGTGAAAGATTTAAATTCAGGGTGCTGTATGGATAAATTTGTGCTCTATGTGTATGCATGTGGGTTTATAAGAGTGTGCAGCATCAGAAAGAACATTGTATTCAGTGTGATAAGTGACACTGTGTGCTATCAGTGGTTTGTATTTTATCTGAATTGGTTTCCTCCAAGAAGCTAAATTACTGCTTCACAAAAACCCAGAGATATAATGCCGCCTGCTGAATTTGCTTCCAAGCTTTAAAAGTCGTCTCTTCTAGTGATAAAGTACGCCTCAGACATCCACAGTCAACAATGATAATCTGCAGTAAGTTTTTTAGAGGAAAGCCTCGACAAAAACTCAGACAGTAATAGACAACACAAAGGATTTACAATTGCCAGCCCCGTGTTCTGTTAAGTCTATCACCCTAATTTGTTCCTGGGTTGATTTATATGGAATTACTCTCTTCCATTACTCACACTATCCTTTTAAACAACACTAAATTCTGAGGGGAAAACTATTGCAACAAGAAATACATTAAAAGAATGAATGGTCTCTTCACAATGAACTGGTGGATTGTTACTTAAAAGAGTATATTTTAACATTTCTCATAAGGCAGATCAGGTGGTAATAAAACAGACTAACTGTCCATCCACGGATGAATGTGTATATAGGCACAGTGGAGTGCTATTCACCCTTAAAAAAAGAAATAAAATATTCTGTAATTGGACAATAGGTATGAACCTAGAAGACATTAAATAATTCAATCACAGAGACGAATGCAATATGATCTCACTTATATGTGTAATCTATAAAAGTCAAATTCATAAAAGTAGAGAATAGAATGGTGATTACCAGGGGCTGGAGGTGGGGGTGGATGAGGAAAGGGGAGATATTGGTTAAGGGGTACAAAGTTTCACTTAGATGGGAGAAATAAGTTCTGGTGATCTATTGAATAGCATGGTACCTATAGTTAATAATGTGTTGTGTATTTCAAAATTACTACAGAAGAATATTTTAAATGTTCTCACCACAAATAAATAATAAATATTTGAGGAGATGGGAATGCTAATTACCTCATTTGATAATTTCACAATGTACACATGTATCAAAACATCACATGGTACTCCACAAATATATACAATTCTTATTTGTCAATAACATAAAACTTTTGAAAAGTGTATATCTTAAGCATTTATCTATGTCTAGACATCATTTGCTCTGGGGTTGGCTCATGAATGCAGTGCTCTGGAAACTGTCCAATTTTCCTCTTTTAGCTGGAAGCTAACTTGACCTGGAAGAGAGGGAGAAAGAGTGGGTGGAAGTGACTTAGTCTCTCACCAGCTATTATAGAGGAAGAAATTGGAGAGAAATGACAAAACACACCTCCTCAAAAAGATTATGAGAACTATCCCATTGGTGCATTATTTCCCAAACTAGTATACTGTGTATTCCTTGGTTCTACAAGGTACACCCTTCCAAAAATGGCTCTTCTCTTTGGGTAAGTCTGAAACGACTGATTATTTCACTTCCTTTTGAGCTCTTCAAAACGCATTAGCATATTAAAGTTGTAGAAAAGTCCTACAATAACAAAATCTATTTTACTTTGTTTAATCCAGTGATTCCCAAGTTTATTTGACCATGGAATTCATTTTTTACCTTATTATGTATTAGTATATGGCAATTCTGCTGTGCACCAAATCATACTTTCAGAAACAAGACCAAGCTCTAGACTGGAGGCCCCTCCAGGGCAGAGGCTACTCCTCTTGCATCTCTGAATCTTGGCACAGTGCCATGTAAAAGGTATACACATCCAACAAATTAATTAGGAAGTAATCAATTTTGTAAATTTACCAGTTGTGTTTTTAATATAAAACAAACTAATCTGTGTTTCACAAGAGGCCACAAAATTTCTGCAAATTTACAATCTACTTAAGCAATGAAATGATCAGAAAAGTATGTCTGGAAAATTTCATTATGAAGATAGTTGGAATTGTATTATAGAACAGAATTGAGAGTGGACAGCACAGGGCTGAAAACACAGGGTTTTTAATCAGCATAAAGAGTAGCTCACTAGAGCCAAACAAGTCATGATTTGGAATTAATTCAGAACTGCTTCGCCCTCAATGTGTGGTTTCCTCTGTAGGCCCATATCATTAAAAAATATCCTTAGCAATTGTCACCACTCACCAGTGGATGACATCTTTCAAAAATATTAAATCCCTTTAGAAAGCAGAGGTGCCTGTTTATTTAATGTAAGCATACGTTCTTTGTTGAAAAAGTTAACCTGAGTGAATTCTTCTTCCGTATAAAGAGTTATTTGTGGTGCAATGGATGTGGAATTATAAGACAACAAGGAGAAGATAATGTACTTATTTGAATGTCAGTATGACCAATACCATTTATGTCTACATTTTCTTCTGAAGTATCCTGAGTATGTGAGCTTTGAAAAATAAAGGAAAGGTACTAGGTGCAATGGATTTCACAGTAGCAAAGGACATAATCAAGGTAGCGCTGTCACTTGTCATTATCAGCTGCATTCACAGAACAATATATTTTAGTCCAAAGTGATTTCAATGCAATATTTCCTATGCATGGCCTCTGACATTCACATTATTGTTTGCTTATAACATATTTCAGTAGGCTTTTCTGCATCTATTCATCACCATCCCCTTTTCTCCTATTTTTATTAATTTTTTTCAGGATGACTTTATATATGTATGACCCTAAGAAATATGTGCAGGAAGTATCTTAAGGGAATTAACATTTATTGAGTGTGTTACGTGGTTTGGATGCTTTATTTAAAGTGTCTCATTTAATCCCCAGGAAATCTTATGAAAAGCTTAAAAGAGGATTGATTAATACCTAGCATAAGTTCAAATAACTACTTTATGGGAGCACTAGGAGTGACCATCATTCTAATTATTTAATAGTCATACACTACTTATTGTACACCTGCCTTCCTTTGAGAAAATGGTTCCTCATCCATTCGTAGCAATGACATAGATTCAGAGAGGTGCAGGTAAAGCTAATTCTAACTCCTTAGATCCAGATGAAATGTTTTAGTATCCCAGTATTGAAGTATATGGAATGCACACAGTTACTGATGTCTGTAATACCAATGCTTTAGAAGGCCAGGGTGGGAGATCAGTTGAGGCTGGAGGTTCAAGACCAACTTGGGCAACATAGTGATACTTTGTTCAAAAAATTTACAACATTTTTGTGAAAAAAATTTAAAACATTAGCTGGGTGTGTGGTGCCACCTCTAGTCACAGCTACTTTGGAGGCTGAGACAGGAGGCTCACTTGAGCCCAGGAGTTTGAAGTTACAGTGAGCTACAATCAGGCTACTCAACACTAGCTTGGATGACAAAGGAGGATCCCGTCTCTAAAGCAAGAACAGAAGCGTATGGTTCAAGTGAGACACATGAACTGAACACAGTGAATCCGAGTTTACTCCCGGACACACAGGGAAAAGACGGCCTGTTTTTCTCTGGAAAGAATGAAACTGGAGAAATAAGTTTAAGGTGGGCTTAAAGCTGAGTGATGCTTCCTTGCCATTATTTATTTTTTAAAAATCTGTCTGAAAATGAAATAAAAGCAAATAGAGTCAGGAAGAGAAGGGAAAGAAGAAGGCATCATGTCAATGTCTGAAAACATGAATCCACTTCTACCTGAAACTGGCTTTAACCATTAGACTTCCCAGTTATATCAGCCAATATTTTCCTCTTTTATTTAAACTGATTTGAACTGGGTTTCCCTCCATTGTATGTGAAGTAACTTGATGAATACAGATTGCTGAGCCAATGCCTCTTTAACAGTTTTTTTAAAAAAATTCCTCTTTTATAAATTTTAATGTTTGGAACAATTAATTTAACTTAAAACACATTAGCAGAGGGCTATAATGCAGAATGAGCCATAGAGCCACCATGGACACTCAGAGGTGATAAAGCACATGATCCTGGGCCTTTAAAAACTTATAAAACTATTTTGTGAAAGAGAAACAGATAGGAAGGTAGACATCAATGATGTAAGGCAGAGTGTAAAGTTCTACACTATTAATTCAAAATGCCATGGGAATCACAGATAGGAAAAAGAATTCTACTTGGATATTGCATATTTAAAAGAATGTTTTCTGAAAGGACTAGGATTTTATCTGGGTTTTGTAGAATGAATATGATTCAAATACAGTTCAGAAAGTGATATTTCTGCCTGGTGAGGCATTAAAAAAAGGCATGCAGGCTGAATAGTGCAGAACATGTTAAAAATTAGGGTCTGGGCACAGTGGCTCACATCTGTAATCCCAGCACTTTGGGAGGCCAAGGCGGGCAGATCGCCTGAGGTCGGGAGTTTGAGACCAGCCTGATCAACATAGAGAAATCCTGTCTCTACTAAAAATACAAAATTAGGGTGTGGTGGCGCATGCCTGTAATCCCAGCTACTTGGGAGAATTGCTTGAACCCGGGAGGCAGAGGTTGTGGTGAGCAGAGATCGCACCATTGCACTCCAGCCTGGGCAAAAGGAGCGAAACTGTCTCAAAAAAAAAGAAAAAAAAATGAATGAAATCTAGGATATTATACAAATGGTCATAGGAGCTTGGGAAAATACTTGTTGGCAGGCAGTGGAGTACTCAACAAAGGTATAAGCTTAGCAACAGCAAGAGCATCAGCAGGCTTGGAAGGGGCCTTATGTTCAAGGCATACTATATAGGAAAAGTTTTCCTAAGCAGCACAGAAGAAAACATAGACCTATGTGACTCAATCACTGGGGTAAGAATCTTTCTATAATAAATACAGGCCTTGCTGTTTTAAACTCCAAGGCAGCCAGCAAGTTTTGAGTGTATAAAAACGCACTAATGAAGTTATAGCTTAAAGTGTTCAGGCCAGGCCTTGCTGTTTTAAACTCCAAGGCAGCCAGCAAGTTCTGTGTACAAAAATGCACTAACAAAGTTATAGCTTAAAGTGTTCAGGCCAGGCCTAGGTAGGCAATTAATGACAATTCCATTAAAACTGAAAATGCCTAAGCTCATTAAAGTGGCATATTATATAATTGCAAAGATCTTGTTCTCATTTTAGCACTGAAATACCAGAAACATAAGGCTCCAAAGAAAAAATCAAATTACAAATGGTATGCATATCTAGACCCTTACCCAAACCATTCCCTATCCTGAAAAATGATTAATAGATAAAGCAAAAATCAGGCATGAATTGAGGACTTATCTCAACAAAGTTGAAATATACTTGCTATGGATTTTGGACAACTGGAAGAAAGGGACAATATCTTGAGTGACACAAAAGCAAGAAAGCATTTGTTTTCTTTGTCCCCCATCTGTCGTGCTTTATTCAGATATCATTGAGTCTATGCTATGGTATTTGTCAATGATAAAAGAGGCTCTGGGACCATGGTATTTTCTGGATAGCTGTTTAAAGAGTTGGGCATTGGTTTCTAAATTCAGTGGATATAAATCCAATGCTTTGATACTCCTGAGTGTGCATTTCACTTTTAGGGATTATTAAAAAATGATACTCATAAAAGTAGGTATTATATTAATATAACCACCAGGAATACCATTCCACTGGAGAAAGAGCTCAGGTGGTAGTTGCTAAAGCGACCCCCCCACACACACACCTAACCTGTGTATTGACAATCTGGCACTCTTGCTAGCTAAAGCTGAAAAGAATAAAAAGTTAAAAATAGTTAATTTTAGACTAAAATTTAACTCAACACAATTTGAGTTCGAACTTCAATAACTTCAGACTAACATTCTTGAACTTAAAGTGCAATGGGAAATAATCTTTCAACTTTAATTTCTGTTGAGAATTTCACAATTAGAGACAGTTTACATTTAAATTTGGCATATATCTATTTTTGGCATTTTTATTGTCTGAGTATCATTGTGTATTGTATTATAGTATCTTAACTTTTCAACATTTTATTTTATGCAGAATTGTTGATAGACTGTATTGGACAATGCAGCTAGATTTAAGTTGGGATTGGAAATGGAGTAAGAAGTGACTTTTTAGTGATGTGTAAAGTGACAGTGGAATTCATATAATTAATGTCCCATCTGGCACTTTTCAGAGCCTTCTGGGGACAAAATGTAAGCTACAGAGCAGTGCTTTCAAAAAGGGATTTCCAAGGAGCAGTGGATGTCATTCTTATGTTAATTTTCCACTGATGAAAACCCATGCCCAGCAGTCCAGCAACCCAAGCCTTCTGAACAATGAAGAGGATGTTTTTCCTACCCCTCCACCTTTGCCATTCTTTTGTCTTATTTCTCAATTGTTCAGAGCTTGGGGAAGAAAGGTTAATGCCATTCATAGTGCAGTCTCAGATTCCAAAATTATTAATCAGATGAGCGTAATTTTTAGAATCAAATCTAATAATGCTGGAATCAAGGATTATTCTTTAAAAATAACAGAAAAATATTTTTAAGACATCACTTTACCAAAATGACAGGAAAAGGGAAGAATCTTTTATATTTTATTTGTAAATTAAAATTAAACAATGATGTTAAAGAAGTACACTGTAATAGATCTGAGTTGCAGGCATTATGCAACCTTTTACAGACCTCCTGGGCCACTCAGTTGATCTGTTAGAGTCTCATCTATAAAATAGGAATGATGATATGAGACTGGGCTGAGATTGGCATATTGGATAAGGTGGTGTTTTTAGGTATATTCAAGCTAAAAACCTACAGCTTGATTATGCATACATTGTACCCATTAGTATCCTGAGTAGGATTGTCTAAAAGAAATACAAATAGAATAACTAATTTAAAGCTTTCTAAAAGCCATATTAAGTAAGCAAAATAAAGCAGATAAAACTAATTTAATATTATATATTATTTGACTTGATATATTCAAAGCATTATTTTTAGTATTAAATTCTTATAAAAAGTATAATATTCTAGATTAGTTTTAAAATTGTCTTTAAAATATGACATGTATTTTATACCTCCAGCACATCTCAATTTGGACTAGACACACTTCAGGTGTTCATGGCCATATGTGGCTAATGGCTTCTGTATTAGCGCATAGAGAAATTAAGGCAGCTGGGGAAGAAAATTAGTACTAGTTTGATTGGAGCAACATAGGTAATATTCTCAAGTTGATGTCATGGTTTACAACTCCCATAGTCAATCATAACGTGGCTAAATTATAGAACAGTCATAAACTTTACATCTGGGTCAAACTCGAGAGGTCATCTGATCTAACCCTTTTGATTTTAGTTGCAGGAATTATGCTCAGGAGAAAATACGTGACCCACCAATGTCACACAGGGAATTGGCAAAAGGGCTGAAACCAAAAGCAAGGCCTCTTATTTTCCAGCTATGGGCACACTACACAAGATGGCTTTGGGGTGTCTCCCTTCTTTGGACCCCGTGAGAGCATTTAACTTACTTCTGAGTGACAAGAAAGAAAACAAGCAGTAATGGTGTTTCCACTTATGCTGGCTGCCTTATATGCTGTGTTAGTTCTTGCATTGCTTTAAAGAAATACCTGAGACTGAGTGATTTATCGAGAAAAGAGGTTTAATTGGCTCACTGTTCTGCAGGCTCTATGGGAAGCATGATGCTGGCATCTGCTCAGAATCTGGGGAGGCCTCAGGAGACTTTCAATCATGGTGGAAGGAGAAGGGGAAGCAGGCATAGCTTACATGGCCAGAGCAGTAGAAAGAAAGAGAGAGGGGAGGTGTCACACACTTTTAGGCCATCAGAACTCATGAGAACTCACTCACTGTGTAGTACCTATATAGGAGATGGTGCTAAACCATTCATGAGAACTCTGTCCCTATGGTCCAGTCACCTCCCACAATTCCCCTCCTCCATCAATAGGGATCACAATTTGACATGAGATTTGGGCAGGAACACAGAACCAAACCATATCATATGCATTCACATATCTTAGTATTTTGTTCTGTTTTAATGACAAATTATCCTTTTAGAAATGAAAAACACTCGAGATTTTTTTTCCTCCTAAAATGGGTTATTCTACAGTGGATATTTTGTAGCAGAGGTAGCCTCACCTCATCCTCCTGGAAGGCAAACATGATAAATACCATACTTGTATAATTGAATAGAAATGTCTTTTCCATTTTCAGGTTTTAAAATCTTCCACCTGCCAACCTCAATATTCCATTACCATCAACTTCTGCATTTCATTTATCCTGCAGATTAGATTTGCAAATAAGAATTGTGGATTCTCTCTTTATTTTAAACTAGGCTTTTCAAGTACTGCATTATGTTCCATTGAGCCACGTTTCAAGATGTGGAAATAAAACTCAATGAGAGATAGTCATAAACACTGTCTTTAACCTCTAGAATTATAGTGATATGTGGCATTACAGGAATCCTCAACATGACAGAAAGTCGTAAGATGGATTATGAGGTAAAACATCTGATGGAAGGAGAGAGTGTAATGGTGGGTTATATGAATGTAATAAATGGTACTCCAGAAGAGATATGTGGGAACTCTGAAGTTTAATGCAGACAGGTGCCCTTAGCTGGGTCAGCTGGGAAACGAAATCCTCAAATAACCAGAAGCCTCCTTCTAGCAACACCATCGTCTTAATGTGTGACCTTAGGCAAGTCACTTACCTGCACGGTCCTCACTTGCCTAGCTTTAAAATGATGCTCATAATCTATACATAACCAGATAATGTTTACGAAGAGCTCTGAGATACTTGGATGAAAGGCCCTATTTACATGTAAAATAGTGTTATTATTCAAATCCCCCCCTCTGCTAAATAGTCTGTAGCAGGTGTATTAAAAGAGAGCAAATGAGGAAGGAGAAAAAGGAAAATTGGCTCCTTAAGGGATGCAAATCTGATTATCCCAAATTGACTCGTTCTGAAAAGGGGGAAGAGGGTAGATCTGCTGCATTTAACCATTTCCAAACAGACTTTACTTTGAATAAGCGAATAAACAGAATGAGACCAATCTGTACATTTTCCAATCATGAGGGAAAAAAACATCTGAGATAAGAATAAGTCTACTAAACTTCTGAGCATAATCCCCCTAAAACCCCTAAAAACAGTTTCAAATACATGCATGTGGCTTCCATTAATATGTAGCACTATAAAAATTTAAAATACAACTATTTCACCACTTTCTTCTTGACTCGTAATGTGTAATTTTATATCAATAAGATATAAAATTGGGAAAATAGTCATTGACCCTACCACTGTTCAATTAACAAATGACAATAACATCAATGTTAATTTAGTTGCATGTATACACATGATTGCCCTGGCCAGAACTTCCAATACCGTGTTGAATAGGAGTGCTGAGAGAGGGCATCCTGGTCCTGTGCTGGTTTTCAAAGGGAATGCTTCCAGATTTTGCCCATTCAGTATGATATTGGCTGTGGATTTGTCATAAATAGCCCTTATTATTTTGAGAAATGTTCCATGAATACCTAGTTTATTGAGAATTTTTAGCATGAAGGGCAGCTGGATTTTGTCAGAGGTCTTTTCTGCATCTATTGAGATGATCATGTGGTTTTTGTCATTGATTCTGTTTATGTGATGGATTACATTTATCAGTGTGCATATGTTGAACCAGCCCTGCATCCCTGCGATGAAGCCAACTTGATCATGGTGGATAAGCTTCTTGATATGATGCTGGATTCAGTTTGCCAGTATTTTATTGAGGATTTTCACGTCAATGTTCATCAGAAATTTTGGCCTGAATTTTTTTGTTGTTGTTGTGTCTCTGCCTGGTTTTGGTATCAGAGTGATGCTGGCCCCATAAAATGAGTTGGGGAGGAGTATCTCTTTTTCTATTGTTTGGAATAGTTTCAGAAGGAATGGTATCAGCTCCTCTTTGTACCTCTGGTAGAATTCGGCTGTGAATTCCTCTGGTCCTGGCCATTTTTTGGTTGGTAGGCTATTAATTACTGCCTCAATTTCAGTACTTGTTATTGATCTATTCAGGGATTTTACTTCTTCCTGGTTTAGATTTGGGAGGTTGTATGTGTCCAGGAATTTATCCATTTCTTCTAGAATTTTTAGTTTATTTCCATAGAGTTTTTTATAGTACTTTCTGATGGTAGTATTTCTGTAGGATCAGTGGTGATACCTCTTTATCATTTTTTTATTGCATCTCTTTGGTTCTTCTCTCTTTTCTTCGTTAGTCTGGCTAGCAATCTATTTTGTTGATCTTTTCAAAAAACCAGCTCCTGGATTGATTTTTTTTTTAAAGGGATTTTCATGTCTCTTTCAGTTCTGCTCTGATCTTAGTTATTTCTTGACTTCTGTCAGCTTTTGAATTTGTTTGCACTTGCTTCTCTGGTTCTTTTAATTGTGACGTTAGGGCATCAATTTTAGAGCTTTCCTGCTTTCACTTGTGGGCATTTAGTGCTATAAATTTCCCCTAGACACTGCTTTAAATGTGTCCCAGAGATTCTGGTACATTGTGTCCTTGTTCTCATTGGTTTCAAAGAACTTCTTTATTTTTGCCTTCATTTCGTTATTTGCCCAGTAGTCATTCAGGAGCAGGTTGTTCAGTTTCCATATAGTTGTACAGTTTTGAGTGAGTTTTTTAATCCTGAGTTTAGTTTGATTGCACTGTGGTCTGAGAGACTGTTTTTTATGATTTCCATTCTTTTGCATTTGATGAGGAGTGTTTTACTTCCAATTATGTGGTCAATTTTAGAAGAAGTGCGATGTAGTGCTGAGAAGAATGTATATTCTGCTGATTTGGGGTGGAGAGTTCTGTAGATGTCTATCAGATCCACTTGGTCCAGAGCTGACTTCAAGTCCTGAATATCCTCGCTAATTTTCTGTCTTGTTGATCTAATATTGACAGTGGGGTGTTAACATCTATCACTATTATTCTGTGGGCACCTGTGTCTCTTTGTAGGTCTCTAAGAACTTGCTTTATGAATCTGGGTGCTCTTGTATTGGGTGAATAAATATTTAGGATAGTTAGCTCTTCTTGTTGCACTGATTCCTTTACCATTATGTAATGCCCTTCTTTGTCTCTTTTGATCTTTGTTGGTTTAAATTCTGTTCAATCAGCAACTAGCATTGCAACCCTTGCTTTCTTTTGCCTTTCATTTGCTTGGTAAATATTCCTCTATCCCTTTATTTTGAGGCTATATGTGTCTTTGCACATGAGATGGGTCTCCTGAATACAGAACACTGATAGGTCTTGACTCTTTATCCAATTTGCCCATCTGTGTCTTTTAATTGGGGAATTTAGCCCACTTACATTTAAGGGTAATATTGTTATTTATGAATTTGATCCTGTTGTTATGATGCTAGCTGGTTATTTTGCTTGTTAGTTGATGCAGTTTCTTCATAGTGTCGATGGTCTTTACAATTTGGTATGTTTTTGCAGTGGCTTGTACTGGTTGTTCCTTTCCATGTTTAGTGCTCCCTTCAGGAGCTCTTGTAAAGCAGCCTGGTGGGGGCAAAATCTCTCAGCATTTGTTTGTCTGTAAAGGATTTTATTTCTCCATCATTTATGAAGCTTAGTTAGGCTGGATATGAAATTCTGGGTTGAAAATTCTTTTAAGAATGTTGAATAATGGCCCCCACTCTCTTCTGGCTTGTAGGGTTTCTGCAGAAAGATCTGCTGTTAGTCTGATGGGCTTCCCTTTGTGGGTGACCTGACTTTTCTCTCTGGCTGCCCTTAACATTTTTTCCTACATTTCACCCTTGGTGAATCTAACGATTATGTGTCTTGAGGTTGCCCTTCTCAAGGAGTATCTTTGTGATGTTCTCCATATTTCCTGAATTTGAATATTGCCCTGTCTTGCTAGGTTGGGGAAGTTCTCCTGGATAATATCCTGAAGAGTGTTTTCCATCTTGGCCCATTCTCCCCATCACTTTCAGGTACACCAGTCAAACATAAATGTGGTCTTTTCACATAGTCTCATATTGGAGGCTTTGTTCATTCCTTTTCATTCATTTTTCTCTAATGTTGTCTTCTCGCTTTATTTCATTAAGTTGATCTTCAATCTCTGATATCCTTTCTTCTGCTTGATCGATTCGGCTATTGATACTTGTGGATGCTTTATGAAGTTCTTGTGCTGTGATTTTCAGCTTCATCTGGTCATTTATGTTCTTCTCTAAACTGGTTATTCTGGTTGGCAATTCCTCTAACCTTTTTTCAAGGTTCTTAGCTTCCTTGCATTGGGTTAGAACATGCTCCTTTAGCTCCTTTAGAGGGTGCTTGCTTCCCCTTTACCTTCCACCATAATTGTAAGTTTCCTGAGGTCTCCTCAGCCATACAGAACTATGAGACAATTAAACCTGTTTTGTTTATCAATTACTCAGTCTCTGGTAGTTCTTTATAGCAGTTTGAAAATGGACTAATACAACAGTTCTGGTGGTGATGAAATCCCTCAACTTTGGCTGGTCTCAGAAACTATTTCTCCTTCATGTTTGAATAATATTTTTACTGGATATACTATTGTAGGGTAAAACTATTTTTTCTTTCTATACTTTAAATAGGTTATGTCACTCTCTTCTGGTCTGTAAGGTTTCCACTAAATTGTCTGCTGCCAGACATATTAGAGCTCTATTGTATGTCATTTGTTGCTTCCTCTTGCTGCTTTTAGAATCCTTTCTTCATCCTTGAACCTTGTGAGTCTGATTATTAAATGCCTTGGGGCAGTCTTCTTTGAGGTAAATCTGCTTGGTGTTCTATAAGCTTCTTGTACTTGAATATTGATATCTTTCTCTAGATTTGAGAAGTTCTTTGTTATTTATTTGAATATGCTTTCTTTTACTCTATCTTCTTTTCAAGGCCAATAACTGAGAATTTTTCTTTTGAGGCTATTTTCTAGATCCTATAGGCATGCTTCATTGGTTTTTATTCTTTGTTTCTTTTGTCACCTCTGACAGTGTATTTTCAAATAATCTGTTTTCAAGCTCACAAATTGCTTTTTCTGTGTGATCAATTCTGCTATTAAAGAACTCTGATGCATTTTTCAGTATGCCAATTGCATTTTTCAGCTCCAGAATTTCTGCTTGATTCTTAATATTTCAATATCTTTGTCACATTTATATAATATAATTCTGAATTCCTTCTCTGCGTTATCTTGAATTTCTTTGAATTTCCTCAACACAGCTATTTTCAGTTCTCTGTCTGAAAGTTCACCTATCTCTGTTTCTCCAGGTTTGGTCCTTGGTAACCTATTTAGTTCGTTTTGTGAGGTCATGATTTTCTGGATGGTGTTTATGCTATCAGATGCTCTTTGGTGTCTGGGCATTGAGGAGTTAGGTATTTATTGTTGTCTTCACTGTTTGGGCTTTTTTGCACCCATTCTTCTTAGGAAGGCTTTCCAGATATTTGAATGGACTTGGGTGTTGTGATCTATGCTGTATCGGCTTTAGGGGACACCCCCAGCCCAGTAACACTGTGGTTCTTGCAGACTCATAGAGGTACTCCCTTGAAGGTCTTGGACAAGATCTGGGAGAATTTTCTGGATTACCAAGCAGAAACTCTTGTTCTCTTCCCTTACTTTCTCCCAAACAGGATCTCTCTCTCTCTGTTTTGAGCCACTTAAAGCTGGAAGTGGAGCAACACAAGCACCCCTATGGCCACCACCACTATGACTGTGTGGGGTCAGATCTGAAGCCAGCACCACACTGGCTCTCACCCAAGGCCTGCTGTTACCATTCCCTGGCTATTGCCTATGTTTTCTCAAGGCCTTGGGGCTCAACAACCAGCAGGTGGCAAAGTCACCCAGATCTGAGTCCTTCCCTTAAGAATGGTAAAATCCTCCAGGCTCTGGTTGGGTCCAGGAGTGCCATCCAGGAGTCAGAGACTAAAGTCAAAAACTTAGAAATCTACCTGGTGTTTTATTATACTGAGGTTGAGCTGCCACTCCTTCCCACCCTTCCCTCCCCTTTCCAAAGGCAGAGGAGCTTCACCCTGTAGCCACCATCACATCAGGCCATGAGGAGTACTGCCAACTGCTGCCAATGTTCCCTTAAGGCCCAAAGCCTCTTAGGTCAGCTTGTGGTGAATGCTGCCTGGCCTAAGACTCACCAATTATGGCAGTGGGCTCCCCTCTGGACCTTGGCAGGTCCAGAAATGCCATCCAAGAGTCAAGTCCTGGAATCGGGACCCCAAGAGTCTGCTGCTTGGTGCTCTACCCTCCTATGGTGTTCTCTTCTCCAAAGCCAGAAAATCTCAGGTGCTCACCCAAGGCCCTCGACATAGTACCTGGGTATCCCTGGTGGTTATTTAGTGCCCAAGGGCTCTTTAATTACCAAGTGACGAATTCTGCCAGGACTGGGTCTTTTCCTTCAAGCCATTGGGTTCCCTTCTGGACCAAGGTGTGTCTAGAAATGTCTTCTTGGAGCTAGAGACTGAAACAGGGGTCTCATGACTTGGACCAGTACCGTATCCAACCGTGGCTTGGCTGGTACCCAAGAGGCAAGACAAAGTTCTCTTCACTCTTCCCTCTCTTTTCCTCTAGCAGAAGGAAAGGGTATCTTTTTTTGAGTTCCAAGCTGTATAGCCTGGAGTTAGGAGATAGGCGATGCCAGCATGCCACTGGCTGCCTCAGCTGGCGTCACAGTATGTCACATGCTGCTCCCGTCCACGGTCTCTGAGCCCAGTCGAGCCCTAGGACCCACCTAAGACTTGTAGTCTTCATGGCCTGGACTGCCTTTTGTTTACCTGGAGACACAAACTACTCCAGCTGTCAGTGGCAAGGTTTGGAGGACCTCAAGATCAGACCACTGAGATTGGTGATTCCCCTCTGGCTAGGACTGGTTTAAATGCTCCTTCCATGGGCAAACATCAGCTGATATTGGTCTTGTTTTCGTTTCTGCTCCAAAGGGAAAACCCTGACTTCAGTGCCTCACAATTGCTGTGTTCTCCCTCCTCAGTGCTCTGAGATGCATTCTGGGGACTGGGGGGTGTAGGACATTCAAGACTATGTTTTCTATCTCTCCAGTGCCTCTTTCAGCAATACAAATATAAAACCAGGTACTATAAAAGCTTACCTAATTTTTGGTTCTTAAATGATGGTGTTTTTCTATGTAGGTAATTGTTAAATTGGTGTCCTTGTGTGGCAGGGAGCAGGGGCAATCAGTGGAGCTTTCTATTCCACCGTCTTGCTCTGCCTCCTCTCTGCCAGCTTTTAATGAAACTATCTGTGAAATAAATCACAAATATTTAGGGATGTACTTTAAAATTACCTGAGAATGAAGAGGAAGGGATGGGTGGGGTGCATAAACACTACATTTGGTATCTTAAGACACAGGTTATATTTCAAAGTTTTTCCAGAAAAAAATGTGCTGGATGAGGTCCAAAGAGCTTGAGACAATACAATGTCAATCTTTTATTTCTAGAATGAAAGGTTTCCACCTAGCATCTTGAGGATCTGTTCTAGGTCTTACATTCTGCCATTACTGGCTTTTTAGCATCCTCATTGTTGTTGTTAATTTATTTCATTCTCTTTTATCCCTTTATGCATATCTGCATATTAGCTTCTGCAATCCTTGTAATAACCCCACAAGGTAAGTGTTACTCCCCCTATTATTGCAGATGTGGATACAAAACAGGAGGGTTATGTTACCTGGCAAGGTCACACTAGAGGAGCAGAGGGAAAAGAATTTTAGCTAGTTCCAGGTGATCCTTACTCATAGAATTTTCCCACTGTACTAGACTACCTTTTAAAAACAGTGTTGTTCCACAGATCTCTCTCACTTCTGTGCATACCTATTTGGCATTCTTCACCTTGACACTTTTGTTAACTGTTTTGAAACAATGAAACGTGCATATAGAATTTGGTAGAATGAAAATTACTTCTTTGAGTGGCTTTCTGCAAAGATCTTGGCCTGTCTGAATAATTACTGTTGAAATTAATGTCATCCTGCTAACCCCTAAAAGCACCTGACATTCTATCTTTGTGACTAATTATTTTACAGAAGGTGCTTTAATTGCAGGATGTAGGAGGTAGTTTCTATAAATGCTTAACATTACAAGGGGACATGATCTGCAATCTTCAGATCATTAAACTACCAGGAATAAGCATGCTTTGGGGACCAATGGCGTTTGTCAAAAGAAGCTCATGTGTTCTGTGGAGGGCAGGAGGCTAGGCCCAGGAAAAGCAGCCTGATAATTGTCCTATGCTGAGTGCTTTTAATTATTTACTAGAAGGAAGATATGGGCAATGCAGGCCTTCTCCAGAGACATGGCTATTCAAAGAACAGGATATATAAAATCACTGAGTGAACTGAAATCGATGTCTAAAATAAATTCCCCAGGACAATTGCAGGTATTTTGCAACTACCACAAAATAAAAGCTGAGGAAGCTGGCTGAAGTTATCCTGTCGGAATTGCAGTATGGTTATTTATTACTTATTTACTGCCTGTCTCACCTATACTAACATAAGCTCTGTGAGAAGCAAGGGCTTCCTCTCCACTTTGCTCCCAGCTGTAACCTGTCATCTAGGGTGAAGCCTGGCACAAAATATGTTATTAAATTAATGAATAAAGGTCACTGGGTGGGAATAACCAAGATCTTGGTTTTAGACCTTGATCCAAAACTCCCTTGGTAGGGATTATTGTAAGATTTTATGACCCTTAAGGACTATGCAATGACAACACTGACATTTTCAAAATGTGATTTGTGGACTGCAGTATCCAGACAAGAGGGGTAATAATTAAAATGCACCTTGTGTCAGTCTACACTAGATTGACATGTTCAGGATATTTGGGGATAGGTTCTTAGAATCTCACCTGTAGATTCTTAAGCAGACCACCACTTCCAAGCCAACCACTGAACTCAAAGGCTGGATTTGTTTGTTCATTAATCTATTTCTCAGTCAACATATTTTCAATCACTTATTTAATCCATATTTACTGTCTTAGTCCATTTGTTCGTTAGTGTCACTATAAAATAATACCTGAGGCTGGGTGACTTATAAAGAAATCAGGTTTATTTGGCTTATAATTCTGAAGGCTGTACCAGAAGAATGGCACCAGCATCTGCTTCTGGTGAGGGCCTCAGGCTGCTTCCATTTATAGCAGAAGGCAAAGGGAGCTGGTGTGTGCAGGATCTTATGGCAAGAGAGGAAGCCTCCCATGGGAGAGGTGCCAGGCTTTTTGTTTTTTAACAACCAGTTCTACAGGGAACTAAAAGAAGTGAGAACTCACTCAGTTACCCATAAAGGAAGGCATTTATCTATTCATTAGGGATCTACCACCATGACCAAAATACTCCCCATTAGGTCCCACCTCCAACACTGGGTATCATATTTCAACATGAAATTTTAAGACACAAACACCCAAACTATAGCATTTACTATGTGTCAGGCACTCCTCTGAATGCCAGTATATTCAGTCTGTACCAAAAGAAGGTTCTGCTTACATGGAATTTATAATTTTATGAGCAGACATACAATGCACAAACACACACAGAAAGTGAATAAGTAAATATCCCAGAGATGGTTACTATTGAGTGTCAACTTGATTGGATCAAAGGATGCAAAGTATTGTTCCTGAGTACATCTGTGAGGGAGTTTCCAAAGGAGATTAACAGTTGAGTCAGTGGACGGACTGGGAAAGGCAGACCCACCCTCAAGATGGGTGAGCACAACCTAATCAGCGGCCAGTATGGCTAGGATAAAATCAGGCAGAGGAACACGGAAGGACTAGAGTGGCTGAGTGTTCCAGCCTCCATCTTTCTCCCATATTGGATGCTTCCTGCCATCAAACATCAGACTTCAAGTTCTTCAGCTTTTGGACTCTTGGGTTTATCCCAGTGATTTGCCAGGGGCTCTCAGGCCTTTGGCCACAGACTGAAGGCTGCACTGTTGGCTTCCCTACTTTTTAGGTTTTGGGACTTGGACTGGCTTCCTTGCTCCTCAGCTTGCACGTGGCCTATTGTGGGACTTCACCTGTGATTGTGTGAGTCATTACTCTTTAATTCCCCTTCATATATACCGCTATCCTTTGGTTCTGTCCCTCCAGAAAACCCTGACTAATACACCTATATAGTGAGAAATCTCTGTCCATGTCTTTTTTCTTTATTCTTGTCAAGCTCTCATTCTAACTCCACCTCAATGTCCACTGGTTTGTTTCTTATATAACTTCATTAAGTTTCTTTATACTTATATAAGCAAATCCAAATACAGATTCTTGTATTTTCATCCTACAGAAAAATAACAAAGTTTTTTTTTTATTTATATAATTCTGTTCCTTGCTTTTTCTTGCCCTTTTCACTTGCCAGTGTATGCTGCAAATACAGCTGACCCTTGAACAATAGGTGGTTGGGAGTACCAAGCCCTTGTGCAGCTACAAATCTAAATATAACTTTTAACTTGTCAATTATTTAACTACTAATTGCCTGCTGTTGACCAAAAGCTTTACTGATAATAAACAGTTGGTTAACATACACTTTGTATGCTATATATACTACATACTGTATTTTTTCAATTATGCAAGCTAGATAAAGAAAATATTAAGAAAATCAAAGGTATATTTGGAGACAGCAGTAAAGAAAAAGAAAGTCATAAGGAAGAAAAAAAATATTTACTATATATTAAGTGAAAGTGAGTAACCATAAAGACCTTCATCCTTGTTGCCTTCATGTTGAGTAGGCTAAAGATGAGAAGGAAGACATGCTGGTCTTGTTGTCTCAGGGGTAGCATAGGTGAATACAAATTTGTGTCTAAGTGCGCTCATACAGTTCAAATCTGTGTTGCTCAAGGGTCAACTGTATTTCCACTATCAGCCCATAAAGAGCTTTCTTGTTCTTTTTCACAGCCTCATGCCATAACATTATCCCATCAATTATTTTCCCAGTCCTCTATTAACAGATCCTCAACCAGCTCACAGCTTTTTTCTACTGCCAATAAGGATGCAATGGATAAACTTGTTCATGCATCATTTCACTAAAGTTCTTATGGACAATAAATCCCCAAAGTGAATTTCTAGAGTGACACCACGTTGTTGTGGTTATTATTGAGTTTGTTTTTTTTCTTTTTAGACAGAGTCTCACTCTGTCACCCAGGCTGGAGTACAATGGTGTGACCATGGCTCACTGCAACCTCCACCTCCTGGGTTTAAGTGATTCTCCTGTCTCAGCCTCCTGAGTAGCTGAGATTACAGGTGCCCACCACCATGCCTGGTTAATTTTTGTATTTTTAGTGGAGACAGCATTTCACCATGCTGGCCAGGTTGGTCTTGAATTCCTCACCTCAGGTGATCTGCCCACTTTGGCCTCCCGAAGTGCTGGAATTACAGGCATGAGCCACCACGCCCAGCCTATTATTGATGTTTTTGATGGTTTGTTTATTGGCTTCTTTGACTATTTTAAAAATGGAATCAAGTTGAACAAGTTAATTACAAAAGGGAAGGAACTAGCAAGAAGTAAAGATTCTCTCAGAAAAAGAATTTAAAGGGATAAAAAGAAATCAGCTTCCTCCAAAGGAGAAAACGGTAGGGAGAGCAAAATGACGACCCCAATAAGTAGTAGTCCTTCTACCTTCACAGCAAAAGATCAACAGAGTTCTCATCCAATTCTTTCCCCTACTTCTATGGGTGTTGAAGTTAGGTCACCTGTTAATAATGAGGGGGTTGTTGCTAGGATGAGGAAGAAGCTCGAGCGAACTGAAAAAATGTTAAACTAGATACTGTGGACAAATTGAACAGTAGCAAAGACTTGGAACCAACCCAAATGTCCAACAACGATAGACTGGATTAAGAAAATGTAGCACATATACACCATGGAATACTATGCTCATGTCCTTTGGAGGACATGGATGAAATGAAAACATTCTCAAAATATCCAAGGACAAAACCATGTTCTCATCATAGGGAAGCAAACCAACATGGCACATGGATACATATGTAACAAACCTGCACATTGTGCACATGTACCCTAAAACCTAAAGTATAATAATAATAAAAAAAAAAGAAGATGAGGGAAATGCAAAAATATTCTTGGCAATAGTCTGGGACCAATTGGAATCGGAAAGTGTGTTGATGCCTACACAGAGAACATCATCACAAATTCAAGTCCTGAAAATGTAAAATAACAGTGGCCAACAGGTTTAAAGTAAGCTTTAGAAAAAAAGAATACTAGCTCAATCCTCTTTTTTTGTTGTTGTCATTAACTGGAGGAAGCTTGAAACTATGAAAAGAACAGACACTTCCTGCTCCATCCCGGCCCTATCACTTCTAATGCAAGTGATACTGGAGAAATCCATTAATTTCCAGAGTTCCAGGATTTTATCAGCTGATTGAGTGTTCTATGTACAAAATTCTAGTATACGTAAAAGACTAAATGAGCTTTGGACCAAAGGCATACTTCTCTTGGGAAACTAACACAATTTTTATATATTTTATATATAAATATAAGTATATTTAAGTGCTTTCGGAAATGTAATATACTCTACATGCATTACCATCATTAGCTCAGAATGGTTAATTCTTGTCTGAAGTTATAAAATACATATGAGGAACTTATAAATAGTCAGTTCTCCTGAAAGTAAAAATTTTTCTGATTATATCATGAGTCATGATTATCACAGAGCTTGGAAATAAATATGTGCTTATATTTTATGTATGCCTGGGTAAATAGATAGATGTGATTTATGTTATTTTTAAACAGAATTTTAACTTACAGAAAGAAGAATACTTGTCTAAGTTATTACTATAGAAGTTTTTTTTACTTTTAAAGCAAGTACTTGACATCCACTAATCTATTATGTTTTATTATTTTTATTATATTCTGTGAACTAGAACATTTATAGATCTGTAATAGATGTAAATGTGTTTTACATGAAGCAGTATACTTCATTCTAACAACTAATAATGAAGATAACAGTATTACTTTAAAAGTCTCATTATGATAATTAAATAATACTATATATGCTTATTTGCATACATACATCCAGCACCTGGTCTCAAAATTAGCTGATGTTCAATATACCTCACCTCCAACATAAATCGATTCAATCAAATTAGGGAAACAAGCCAGGCGTGGTAGCTCATGCCTATAATCCCAGCATTTTGAAAGGCCGAGGCAAGAGGATCACTTGAGCCCAGTGGTTCAAGACCAGCCTGGCAATATAGTGCAATTCCATTTCTACAAAAATATTTTAAAAATTTGCCATGGGAATGGTGAATGCAATTTTTTCCCACAAGGTCTGGCCTGGGATTCTGGCAATTAAAGTGAGTTACCTCAAAGGTATGGTCGGCTCCTGAGGTGGAATGTAGTTGATACAAGTCATATACAAGTTACTGGTGCACACTGAGAAGGCAATTTCAGAAGGTTTGAGGTTTTAAGGAACACAAAAGAGGCAATCACACAAATTCCAAGGAAGATTGAGTGCCACTTTGATGTTCGTGTAGAGCATGCATCCTCTCACTGTGTTAAATGCAACCGGCAAAGCTCTGAATAGGCAAAAGGTTATCTATTGTCCATAAGGCGGAAGGCTGAAGGCTTCCCATAGCCACTCCGGTAAAAAATGTTTAAGGTATCAGAAATACCTCTACTTTTTTTCAAAAAGAAAACAATAATTTCAAAGACAATATAATAGACCCCTCAAATGAATTATAATGGAATTCACTACAAAACCTTAAAAAAAAAAAAAAAAAAAAGCAACTCCATGGTTTAAAAGCCTGACAAAAAAATTCACTGAAGATTTTCCAAGACAGAGGTCGTTTTGGAATTGATGTATCTATTGTGGGAATGTATGTATTTCTTGAGTGTAAAAGTATAACCGAGCACCAACCACATACCAGGTTTTGGTAAGAACTGGGCATACAAAAATGAAGAAGATATAACCGAGGCCCCAGAGGAAAAAAACCTATTATGAGAGACTTACACAAATTAAAAAATGAATAGTAAAACCCCCTAGGGTAGTGTAATGGAGATTTGTGCAAGGTCAAGACTCCGAGACGAAGGCAAAGGCATTGGCCAGCAAAAGAATTTCTTGAAAAATCCAATTTTAGAAACATATACAGATATTTGCCGGAGATAATTGATGGGCATAAAAGTAATAGAAGTCATGTTTGCCAAAATGAATATTTATGTAATGTTTTACTGTAGTATATGATATAACATACCTGCAATATAATACAAATTATATATATATACACACACACACATACACATATTTTTTTCCCAGCATCTGCTGTGATACATCCACTGAGCTAAATGCTTTGTGTTTTCCAGACTCTTTCAGTAGCAGAAAGAAACCAGCATGTTAGAGAGCTCAGCGTTTCAGGAACTGTCAGTAGTTCACACTGATGGGTGTAATGGATACGTGCACATTTTGCACGGTGCAGGTATAGTGATAAGACAATCCTGCAGAAGGAGGAGCAGACAGTCTCTGAAGTATATTCTATTACTTGCTAAGGCATTTGATATTTTCAAGTAAGAGTCCTATCATTGTCCAGAAATATCAACTGCCTAAGCATCTCACAGCCAGCTACCAGAAGGGTCTAGGACTTGTTGTATTTGCCCAAGGTCACATGTTAGGCACATCCATTTTTGTGTGTTGTAGCAGAGGTGGAGTGGAGTTAGGATATGATGTGCATCATGGAGTGTATATTTTTATAAACCCTTCTGTGTATATTTGTATAAGCACACTCCTTCTGCCAAAGTGTGTTAAGTTATAAATATACTGGTGTATAACAAATAATCTCAGTGTGGAAGTTATAAAACCCAACCTCTCTATGCCATTTATAGCATCTTCAACGTTTAATGACTCCCATTGCCTTGTTAGTGCATTTCCAGCCTTCCAGCCTGAAATTTAAACGTTTCAATAGCCTGTCCTCATCTCAGTCTTTCAAGTGAATTTTCTCCTACTAAATTGCTTCTGATGATCCAAGATGTTTTCCTTCTTCAGAATCTTTGCTCAATTGAATTACCAGAATTCTACCAGTGGTTTTGGGAATTTCTAGCTGTTCAGTTTTGCATAAATTTTAAAGCCACTTTGCAATTTACCTTCCTCTGCTGCAATACAGGGAGAATAACCCCTGCTCCACCCACCTCACAGAAGTGCCTTTCTGTCATTCACCCTAATAATATTTACTGTCCAACTATTATGGGTCAGGCACTGATCTAGGCACTGAAGATACAGTAGCGAACAAAGGAGATGAAGGGCTCCACCTTGGTGGGACCTATAATTTAGTGGGTTGGTACAGAAAATAAAAATTAAAAATGAATTAATTTTTATGCTACTAGAAGGGAATAAATGCTGTGAATTATGGTAAATTATGGAAAGAGAGTAAGGAATGACAAGAAATTATCATACGTATCGAATTGATGCCATAATAAAAATATATTACAAGTGATACATAAATGTTATAACAAAAACTGCTACACTGGTATTCAGAGAGTGATCAAATGTGTCAGACACTACACTAAATGCCTTAGGCATTTTTTTTATTTAATTCTCCTAAGAAACTTAAGCAGGCATTATTGCTATTATCTCCGTTTTATGAATAAGAAAATAAAGATATAGAAAAGCAGAGCATTATAATAGTTGTCAAACATATACACGTATACTATTTATGCCAGTTGAAGAGAAATAGTTAATCATACCCTCCAAAACTCACACACACAACCCCAACATACACACAACCTCAACATGCACACATAAACAAATGTTAGCTACTCAAACAGGTAGATATGTTCCTCTGAGGCCCAATGACCAGTTTCAAGGACACTTGACATCATTTCATCTCATTTGGAAGTTACTCATTGTCCTGATGCTTTTTAGGCTAGAGAATTTTAAGTAGAGTAAAATGTGGTTTAAAATAACACTAGAGAATAGGTGAGAGCAAACCAGAACTGTAGGAATCCTCTTTTCTGACAATGATTTTGCCCCTTGACAAGTAGGGGAGCTGAGATCTGCCCTCATCCTTCTGGTCCATTCTAGCTCAAGCCATCTATGGTTCTGTAGTTGCATTTTTCACGTGGTAAGTCAACTCTAAAGACAGAACAGGGGTAAAAACTTGAGAATAGTGGACAAGAAAAGAGTGTGTGAAGAAATAAGTTGTATCAAATTATAACATTGGTCAAAAATGGCAGTACTCATAATCCTGAAGGTAAGCCGTATTGAGGCTGCTGAAGACCTAGAGTAGCTTTTATCCAATTCGTGTTATGGCTGGAGAACTTTTCTTACAATTTGAAAGGACATTTACAGAAGGCCTTTTCTTGGAGAAGCCTGGCTAGTCACCAGAGATATCTGCCAATGACGCTGGTAATTTGGAAATGTCATCCATTTCCAGGGAATAGTTCTATAAACTAAGAAAGTTAGTAATACATCCAAAAATGAATGTGCTTCCGAGGAATAAGCCATGCTAATTCCTTACACAAGAAGGTTGCATATAAACCAGAATACCAAATTGCTAAATTAGTATTTATATTGAGAAATGTAATGTATCAGGTGGATTACATAACCAAGTTTGTTGGTCAGTGCATTTGTTCTGCATGACAAATCTATTCCAGAAATAAAATCATAATCAGAAAGTTATTTTAAAATGAGCATGGAGCCAAAGCAGTGCCAGTCCAATCAGAACTGTGGATGCTACTGAGATATGATGGTTTACCGTGCACATTTCTACCACATGGTCAGATTTGCAGACATGGAGAGACAATTTATTTTTATAAAATATAATCTCTCTCTCCCAGACAGCGCTAAAGACAAATGGGAACCTTTGTTTCAGTGGCTTCTTCTATGACATTTCTGATTTTACAGCCAATATTACCTCTTAGTCTTGGTTGCTGTGTGTGTTTTATGAATGTTAATACAACTTCATTATTTATAAATTATATAGGCTTTTAGAAATGTACGTTTTACAAGTGCAGACTTTGGTAGATATGCTAAGTACATAGACAATAATAACAGCAAGTATTGTACTTCCTATATGTTAGGTATAGTTTAACTTGTTTACATTCATTCATTCATTTGTAAAAGTCTTATTAATTATTTTAGCAAGCTTAGAAGTAGTCACCAGCTTGGTCCCTTTTGCATATGATGAAACTAATGCTAGGACAGTTAGTAAATTGCTCAAGTCTCCCTCTTCTTTACCTTTGAACCCACACTGTCTTGCACTAAATCTCTAAAATAGACTAATTATCTTTTCTCTATGGCTGAGGTCATGCTGTGTTTTATTGTGTTGACATAATAATTCAAACAAGAACAATGAAGTAGGGGAACTTATTTTAAGTTAAAAATAGGAGAAGATACTAGAATTATTTGTTTCATTAATACATATTTTTGATTAGTATCACCCACCTTCCCTAGCAAGTAAGAAGACCATCTCTCTCCTAGTCTACTTACTCTTATGTAACCTTCACTCCTACGAAATGATCATTTCAGCCTCCTGCAAAGCCAAGACAGATTACATTCAATATTACTTCCTCCTCCTGTCAGCTCCTAACTTCCTTAGAGACTACAGTCAGGTGGGTGTAGGTAACCTATCTTCTTTGAAATCTTCTCATGATTGGCGGCTCAGGATGATGCCACGGGTGAAACTTATCAGATTCCCAGAATAGCTGTCTTTGGGAGAAATTGTTTTTCCCTCTTTTCTGGATACTCATGGCTTCCTTCCATTTTATAATCAGAGCACAGCACTTCTACTGCATTAATGCCACAAATAGCTAATTGTTTCGCCCTATCATAATTTCCTTGAGAAATGAATTAACACAACCTCATAGGCCTCATCAGTCTGAGAACTCTGTTTTATTAATTGAATGCACAGAATAAAGCCTTCGTATCTTTTCAAAAATCTAACTATAAAATATACAAGTATAAATTGCAAAATTTTACACTTGGAAAAATAATTTAGGCAAATTTTCCTTTCTTTACAAATTAAGAAAATGAGGTCCCAGGACAGGTGATTGTCCAAAATTGCTCAGTAAAAAGAGACAGAATCAGAACTATAAATCAGGGGTATTAAGTGTTTGTCTAAAACTACTGAATGGACACTAATATTTTGCAAAATGTTTTTGTTTAGTTTTTTTTTCTAGTATTTATTGAGAAGCTTTCTTGAGGGTATATCAAAATCCTTGACATCTGTTTATGGACTATGTGCAAAAAATATAGTACATCATATTTTTTAAGGAATTGAATAAAACGTTACTTATCAATTTATTGAATTCTGAAATTTATACTTTGAGAGACATGAGATGTGTTGGTCACAATCTCTGATTTCCCCAGAAAACTCAAGTTCTTTCATTTCACAATGGCCTTGATGAGAAAAAATTTTCTGAAATGGATTAGCAACAAAATGAAACCCCCAAGAACAGAGTGGAGCTTCTATACTAGAGTGGAAGTCTTCTGACTTCTGTGGTTCATTCATATTCACTTCCAGGAAGCTGATAAGGTGAGTGGTAACAGGAGTTCTGGAGATAAATTCCAATTAGTATATGTTCCTTTCCTTGTAAAGGCAAATGTGTGCAAGGCAAGATAGAGAGAAAAAATAAATCAGCTGTGAGTATCTTGGACCATTTGTGCCATGTGTCGATTTTGTGTAGATTTCCTCCCTGCCTCCAAGCCTCTTAGAAAGTCGTCTACAGCTGATAAGGTCTGTCTCCAAAGTTCTCCCTCTACCCTTCTCCTTTCAGTCAGACTTGGCTTCCACCTACTCTGCTGAACCTCCATTTGCTGAGGCCTGTAGTAATTCTCATGCTCTTCATCAAAGAGGCCTCACTGCTACCTATTTAACTTGAGCTGTCAGCAATTTTAAGCATGTGGCAGGCATTTCTTCATAAACTCTGACTTTCTCTAGCTTTAAAACCACATGGTTTTCTTTCTATTCTTACCAGCCCTTCCTTGGTCTTTACTGGTTCATTCTTCATTTCTAATGAGATGAGGGACTTTCTTGGAGCTAATATTAAACCCATTTCTTATGCTATAATCTTTTCTGGAAAATAATCTTACCCTGAGTGTTATAGTTTGTATATTTTTGTTGTGGTATTTCCAAACGTACACCCTATATTAAGTCTTTCCATCTTAGCTTTACAAATCCAAGCTCTTACGTGGATTGTGCATTTGGATAACTGAGAGGCACTTCAAAACCAACATGCGAATAACTGAATTTAGTATATTCTCCCCAAATTGTATTCATTCTGTAGTGTTATCGATCTCAGAACATTGGGTCATCTTTCATGGGCTCCATCAGAGAAGCAAGCTAGATGCCATTCTGCATAGCTCCTGCTCTCTGACTTCCTTAAATTCCTGTAGTTTTCTAAACATTTCTCAAGACTTCATTTTTCACAATTACAATCTAAGTCCATTTCTGAACACATTGCTGTCTTCCAAGTTCGTTTGCTCTTGAAATGTCTTCTCTTTCTCATGTCTAAGAAACCTTTCTTCATTAAATTTGTGACTCCTTTCAAATATTACCTCACTGAGAAATCATTTTTTGACATTCTAGCTGAAGTTAGATGACTGCTTCTATAGTTTTATAGAACTATGCATACCAGATGGAAAGACATACAAACATGTCACAGTGTAAAGTTGCATGGGTTTTTTTTTTTTTTTTTTTTTTTTGCTATCATCTAAATGTCTTGTCTTTATATTATAAACAACAATCATGTTTGTATCTCCAATGCCAACTATAGTGACTGGCAAACAGCAGATGCTTAATACTTGAAGAATGAAGGAATGAATTTCTGAGTGAAAGCAAGGTGATTTAATGGAGATATGGGGTAGACATCAAGAAAGTAAGAAACCTTGCTTACTGGCAAGCAATATGTATAGAAGGATGCTTGTGGTCAGGCACAGTGTTTCATGCCTGTAATCCCAGCACTTTGAGAGGCCAAGGTGGATGGATCACAAGGTCAGGAGATCGAGACCTTCCTGGCCAACACGGTGAAATCCCGTCTCTACTAAAAATACAAAAATTAGCTGGGCGCGGTGATGCATGCTTGTAATCCCAGCTACTTGGAAGGCTGAGTCAGGAGACTCGCTTGAACCCGGGAGGCAGAGGTTGCAGCAAGCCGAGCTCGCACCACTGCACTGCAGCAGCCTGGTGACAGAGCAAAATTCTGTCAAAAAAAAAAAAAGAAGAAGAAGGATGCTTGTTTACTCATTTGTTTTGATTTGATTTGACTTGTTTTACTTTGTAATTTTAATAAGATATTTTAGGGCAAATAGAATGAGTTATGGAAAAAAGTAATACCAAGAAAGGGGAGAGGATAATTGCTGAATCAGGGACCCAAAGAAATTTTAAAAAGGATTTGAATCAATGATGAAATGAATGAGAACATTCATGAAAAATATAATGCAAAAAAACCTCAGATCCAGCTCAAACTTTACCTCTTCCATTTAGATGGAGTCTTTGTCATAGCCTTTATTATTTTTGTCTCAACTCATCAAATTTATTTACTTGCATGTCCATCCTAACTATTGAAGTAAGATGTCTTAGAGAGAAAAGGTGTTTTGTTCACCTTGGTGCTTTTAGAACAATGTCTGGCATCTTAAAGTATGACCAATATTAACATTGAATAAGTGATAAGTAATGAAGGTGTCAGAGGCGTTTGAATCCGAGTGACTCCATTTTGAGTGAGGGCTAGGAAAATGAGGCTGAGACTTTCTGGGCTGCATTCCTAGGAAATTAGGCATTCCTAGCCTCTAGATATTTATGGTTAAGGGAACAAATTAATAATTTGACTAAAACAGACCCAGACTTGAGAGTGTCCAGATATCTTGATATCTGGAGAACAAAGGCATTCCTAATTTTGCTTTAAAGATAATAATATCAGTTCTTGCAAAATATAGTAATTAAGAAAAATAATCTTGTATCACAAACCTTTGTAGCAGAGCACATCTCCCCAAGATCTATTTTTATCATATATACATATTTTATCATATATACACATATATATATATACACACACACACACACACACACACACACACACACACACAAGGACTGTACTTAGGGCAGACACGTTCCTCCTCTTACCTTCAAGAACATGCTATTCTGTCTATGGAGTAGTCATCCTTTCACCACTTTACTTTCTTAATTAACTTGCTTTTACTTTGTACTGAGGACTTGCCCTGAATTCTTTCTTGTGAGAGATCCAAGAACCCTCTCTTGGGGTCTGGATCAGGACCCCTTTCTAGGAACAAAGGGGCTGGTGTTCATTATCATATTAAGGCTGGAATGCAAGAAGATTCAAAGTTGCATTGTATATTTAATGAATAGGTAAATTTCTGTTTCTAGAAATGTTAATCTTGAACTAAAATTTGATGAACACTTACTTGTCCCAAGTACTTACATGACTAACCACCTAAAAGTGTGCATGTATGTTAAACACTTTATTTCATAGCTGTATTAGTCCAGTCTCACACTGCTGTAAGGATACTACCTGAGACTGGGTAATTTATGAAGAAGGTTTAATTAACTCACAGTTCCACCTGGCTGGAGAGTCAACAGGAAATTTACAACCATGGTGGAAGGTGAAGGGGAGGCAAGGCATGTCTTACATGGCAGTAGGAGAGAGAGAGAGAATACAAGGGAAATTGCCACTTTTAAACCATCAGATCTCATGAGAACACCCTCACTATCATTAGAACATCGTGGAGGAAACCACCACCATGATCCAATCGCTTCCCACCAGGTCCCTCCCTCAACATGTGGGGATTATAATTCCAGATGAGATTTGCATGGGAACATAGAGCCAAACCATATCAGTAGCAGCTTAGCTAGATCAAACAATTTAAGCTGGCTTTGATTCTGGGTATTTCTTGAGCTCATGCTCTTTTCACTCTATATGGATTCATTACTCCAGATAGGTTATGCTTATGCTGCGGTAACCAACACAACACATACAAGTTTGCTTTCCACCCATTATAAGTCCAGTGTGGATTGAGCAACCCTCTATGGCAGCTATGTCTAGAGTGATGACTCACACAGGCATGCTACTTCCATCTTGTGATCCCGTCCTGGCACACAGCCTCTGGTCAGCCACTCCCCAAAGTGAGGAAAGGAGAAAATAGAATGGCAGGGGTTTTTCCCTGCCTAATCCCAAATTGGTGCAGATCACTTCCACTCACATTGTGTTATCCAAAAATGTCCTATAACTCTACCTAACCACAAAGAGTTGGTTCAGTTTATTTTGTGTGACTAGATGGAAATGATAACAAATGAAACTGGGTAAATCCACATCACATCCAATATAATACTGAGGTAAGAGACTTGGCTTTATGGGAATAGAGACACTGTTGGTAGGCCAGGCAGTTAACGAAACAAATATTTACTGCACCCCTACTGTGTGTCAGGCTGTTTCATTTGCTGAATATACAGCAGTGAATGAAACATAGAAGGCCCCCCACAGTCATGGAATTTGCATTCAAGAAGGAGAAGCAAACAAACAAACCTCAAAATGCAATCATTTTAAAAATTAAAGAAGTACAGGTAGGCGTTTGTACAGAATTATCATAGCATTATGTGACAGAAAGTTTCCCAGTAGCTAATTTAGTGTAGGTAGTCGGCAAACATCTTTGTGAGGAGGTGATATGCAAACAGAAATCTGAATGACATGAAGGAGCAGTACATAAAGTTAGGAAGAGACATTCTAGACTGAGCAGAGTTATCTCAAAGACTTTGCTACAGAAATAAACTCTGGGTGGCAGCAAACCAGAAAGTAGGTCATTGTGGATAGAGCAGAATGAGAGAGAGAGAATCATAGTATTATATGTTGTTGTAGGAATAGGGAGAAATCAGCACTTGCATATTTCGAAGGAAAAACAAAGAGTTTTGAGTACAATGAGAAACCATTGGAGAACAGTAAGCAGTAGAGTGACACAATGTGATTTATGTTGATTACTGGCGCAGTTCAGTCTTCCAAACCTTATACATTCCTGAACCCTGAAAATAGAAGCTGAAGTGATAGACATCTGTGTGACAGCCAAAGGCAATATCAGAGTTGAAAAGTGCTAAGCCCCACTTGCTTTCAATGGGACTGTCGGAGAGAAATGCGCTGTTACTGAAAAATGCCAGAGTTGGCAAAATCTAGACTTGCATGAAAAGCTACAAACAAAAAAAAAAAAAAAAGAAAGAAAAAGAAAAAACTGCAGGTGTGTAAAACGCTACTCTAGAATTAGGAAACTCAAGTCACTTAAGCTGGCAATTAAACTGGTGGCACACAGCCAGCCACCCGTCTGGTATGTGGAGTCTCAGAATGCTTTTACATGGATGCTAGATTGAGTCAAGGTAAGCCAAGGTCATGTGGATGCTTGATTCTGTGCTGGCCCAGTCTTGGAACAAGATGGGGAACGGAAGAAGTGGGAGGCATTGTGGGGAGACATGTTCATGATGTGCAGAAATGGCCACATTAGCCAGCAGAGGCGGATGGAAAATTCTTCAGTTGAGCTGTCAGAACTGCTTCAGGAAAATAGCTATCGCTGCAGATTATTTCATACGTAGATGTATGCAATGATGTAACAAGGAAAGTGGTTTTAGGGCATATATTTCAAACCTTGTTTTCTGGAGCCTTCAGGTTCAAAGAAAATAGCTTCAGGAGCCACCATAGTCCTGGAGAGTAAGGAAAAGAAGTGGCATTCCAATACACAGCGGCTCTGTTCTAATTCATCCAAGGCTGTTCTTTATATGTTACGTATTAATAACATTGGGGTTGTAGGTGAAAATTTATTTGGAAGAAATATTCCTACTGAAAAAGGCACATTTTGAATGTAATAAGAGCACAGTATTGAGAGGCATAAGGTTGAAACCATATAAATCACATACATCTGGTAGCATTTTATGCTACTTTATTTAATCCTCACATTTTATAGATGGCTACTCTAAACCTCAATTGACATTTGGGAAAATTGACAATAAAGAAGTTTAAATTCCTTGTTCAAGGTCACACAACCATTAAATGGTAAAGATGAGACTCAAACTTGGATTTCTCATCCCAAGGGCCACACTTTCTTTTCCTGTTATCCCATTAAGTCATGCATGATGGACCCATATCCATCATTCACTGACTGTGATCTCTAGTAGGTACCATCTTCCCAGAATCTCATTTTTATCATTTATTAAAGAGTAACAGAGCACTTAATGAAAACAACCTCATTATTTTGAGGTTCAAGTGATATAATATGCTTATGAGAAGAAACTAGCATGAGCTAAGTGCTAGACACTTTTACAGATGTTGGCTTATGTAATCATCCCAGAATACAATGAGGGGACTGATGATGTCCTACCTTACAGATAAGGATATCAAGTCTAAGCCTAAACAGCCAGAAGTAGAGGGGGCTGCTGACATTTCAATGTGAGTCTCAGTCCATTCATGTGAACAGGGCTTCACCTAACTTTCATGGTGACTGAGTGAGAAATAAAAAAGGAAACTGATTTATCATACATTTAAAGAGTTGAACATCATAAACTAATAAATACATATATAATAAATTAATATATAACTTCTATATTGATAAATATACCTTCAAGCCAAAAACGTGTATAGCTTTTAGGTGACTGAAAGTCAAAGTCAGTCCAAAAATATCAAAAAAGATCAAATTTGTTATTATTGTGCATGTCTAGGTGTTGTACTTATGAAAGAATGATGATTGGATGATTAGAGACATACATAGTTAATACATTACTATATATTTACTTCATGGTTTACCTTCATTTCATCAGCATTGCCATATTTTATAGTCAATATTTTCATATATATATATTTATATTTATAATTGTCCAGCTGACCAAAAATAAAATGTAAATGTACTCAGAGATTAGTAAATGTTAATATTTTATCCAAAATGTAAATTTCAACATATGTAAAATATAAACACTGGAATTATTTTATATCTATTCTCAAACATATTTTTCCTTACAAATATTCAAAACTGACAAACATCATAAAAGCTAAAATGCAAGTTTAATAATATTAATTTCATATCAAAATTATTTTAGATCTTAAAATGCATTATTAAATATTCTTATAAAATATAACTTCCTAATTTTCACATTCAATGTGTATCTACTTGCCAAATTAAGGAATCAATATCACACTTCATGCATGCTATGTCTAGACCAACAAGTATATAAATGTAGGAGTCATATGAATTATTGTAAATTACACAATGTTCATTAGTTGCTATGTATGACTACCATATGCAAGTAGCATGCTAATTAGTCAGTATGTCCAAAGCAGGAATTGGAACATTACGCAAAGAGAAGATGGGCACTAGTTCAACTGAAAAAAATGATACTTCGGTTATGTAAGAATATATTGTGTTCATGTTGAAGATTTGATCTGTGTGATTATTAATTTTATGTGTAAATCCCTGGACCCTTGATTATGCCAGGAAATGCCTAGATATCTGCTTAAATATTATTTCTGGTTATGTCTATACAGGTGTTTTCAGAAGAAATTGGCATTTGAATCACTGAACAAAGTAAAGCAGATGGCCCTCCTTAATTTGAGTGGGCCTCATCCAATTCATCTAGGGCCTGCACAGAGCAAAAAGGTAGAGGAGGGTTGAATTTTCACTTGGTTTGACTATTTGAGCCTTGATGCCTATCTTCTCCTGCCCTTGAACTGGAACTTACTACCAGCATGCCTGGTTCTTAGGGCTTGGACTGGCATTTACACCACAACCTTCCCTGAGTCTCCAGCTTGCAGACAGCAAGATCATACAACTTCTTAGGCTCCACAGTTGTGTGAGGTAAGTCCTTATAGTATCTCTTTCTGTAAAAAAAAAAAAATATATATATATATATAATATATATATAAATATATATATACACACACACATATTTATATGTGTGCATATATATATGTATATGTGTGCATATATATATGTGGATATATATATCCTATTTGTGCTGTTTCTCTGCAGAACCCTAATATAATTCATTGATTAATTTTCTTTTACCTTTACACTTCTGAAGCTGTATAGCAGAAGAGGCATAACGCATGCAACTTTGACTTTTTGATGCAGTGTGTTTTTTGTTTAGTTTTTACATATCTTGGGCCATCTGCTTGTTTTTGAGTATGCAAATGTAGAGATCCTCTCCTTGGGCTTTGCAGCGTTAATCCAAAGAGTGAATGTTTGACAGAGTTACTGCTCCCACCAGGCTGGCCCTGAAAGCTGGATAGCAGGTGATTGAGGTACTTACCTATAATTGTTTGTGTGTACGTGTTTACCTATTTTTGTGATATGACTGTATATAAATCATAAATGTCTATCTAAATTCAAGTCAACAATTTTTTTTTCTGAAAAGGGCCAAATAGTACATATATATATATATATATATATACACACACACACACACACGCACATACATATATATATATATATAGCCAAATGGTCTCCATTGATATTACTCTATTTTGCTGTTGTAGTGCAATATTAGCCATAGATACCATGTAGACAAATGAAGTAAGCATGGCCTTATTTGAATCATAGAAGGCCAAACTTGGCCCATGGGCTGTAATTCATTGACCTCTGCACTGAAGCATGGGATCCTAAATTCTCCTTCCTAAGTTTAAGCAGGTTACTGCATGCAGATGTGCCTTGTAAACAAAACAGAAATTCATAAACTGTTTAATTAAATAACTGGTTGGAATGATCTTTATTATTTTGCTGTTTGAGAACCATGCTCAGTGACAAACTCAATTCACATAATCATCTTTTATCAGATAGCCAACTTGGTCAAGATTTGAACATATTGGGCTTATCATTAACAGTAAATTTGTATGAATGTTAGGTGACAAGATATTCTCAAACTCTGCTATGGTGGTCTTCATTTATTTCTTTTTGCTTGGTTTAACTATGTTTGGGGTCAGAAGAACTACTGACTTTGGGCCAGCCAGTTATCTTAGAACCCTGATAACGACAATATCAAAACTATGACCAACAATAACAGTTCAACAAATGACCAAGAAGTGCTAACAGTTAGCCAGACATTATTCTAACAGCTTTCCTCATGAGAACTCATGTACTGAGACAAACTGCAGTTCTTAATTTTTAGCGAATACTTATAATCCATATATTCTTAAGAGCCAGCTCTGTGGAATGAGGGACCTCATGGAGACGAAAGACCAGGTTCCAATTTATCCATCTGATACTTCTCAGCTAGATAGGCTCTCTGATTCCTTGTCTGTATCAAAGGGAAAGACTTGAATGCTGTAGTGAGTACGAAACAAGGAAAGGTTTGTAAAACACAGTTTTAGAAAAGTGTGAGTGGGGGCCAGTTGTGGTGGCTCACACCTGTAATCCCAACACTTTGGGAGGCTGAGGAGGGGGGATCACTTGAGGTCAGGACTTCAAGACCAGACTGTCCAGCATGGTGAAACCTCATCTCTACTAAAAATACAAAAACTAGCCAGGAGTAGTGGCTCATTCCTGTAATACCAGATACTCGGGAGGCTGAGGCAGGAGAACTACTTGAACCTGGTGGCAAGGTGGAGGTTGCAGATCATGCCACTGCACCCTGGGCGACACAGAAGAGAAGAGAAGAGGAGAGGAGAGGAGAGGAGAGGAGAGGAGAGGAGAGGAGAGGAGAGGAGAGGAGAGGAGAGGAGAGGAGAGGAGAGAGAAAAGAAAGAAACAAAAAGAAAGAAAAGAAAGAAAAAGAGAAGAAAGGAAAGAAAAGAAAAAGGAAAGAAAGAAAAAAGGAAAGAAGGAGGAAAAAAGGGAGGGAAAGAAGGGAAGAAAGGGAAGAAAGGGAAGGAAGGAAGGAAGGAAGGAAGGAAGGAAGGAAGGAAGGAAGGAAGGAAGGACCTCATGACTGTAATCCCAGTTCCAATACTTTAGAAGGCTGAGGCAGGTAGATCACTTGAACACAGGAGTTCAAGACCAGCCTGAGCAACACAGAGAGGTCTTCTCTCTACAAAAAAAATTTAAAATTAGCCTGGTGCAGTGGCATGTAGCTTTGGCCTCAGCTACTCTGGAGGCTGAGGTGGGAGAATCACCTGAGCCCAGGAGGTTGAGGCCACAGTGAACCATGATTGCACCACTGTACTCCAGGCTGGGTAACAGAGTGAGACCTTGTCTCAAAAAAAAAAAAGAAGAAAAGTGTGATTACTATAAAAATATTTTAACTAACATATATTTTCACTCTTTATCAGTATTACAGAAGAACAGGAACTACATCTTAAATAATTTTCTAAATGTGTCTTTCTTTTCTGCCTTCTCTTGCACTGAAAATAAAACAAAAAAGGAACCCATTCACACTCCTCATGATCACAGAACCCAATCTATCTTACTTAAGCCTTCAGCTGTAGACTTCGAACTTTTATTTTTAAGCACGTTTTGTTTCCTCTATTGTTTTTAAAATGTGGCCTTTCAAGAGGTTTGGAATAAGCTTGCAACACATACTAACACTGGAAGTTAATATATGTTAAATCAGTTCCAGGTATGGAAACAATCCTTGCTGATTTGAAGGTAATATATGGTGCTTGTCATTGGAAATGTGTGTGCAGGTGCACTGTCTGCCGACAATGTGAAATTGGCATTAGCATTAATCACAGATTTGAATTTGGCAAATGCGGATTTCAAAGCAAATATAATCCAGTATTACTGCAAAAGGCAATTATAAAACTTCTCACTTTTTCTGAGCAGCAAATTAGAATGTAATTAGAATCACATGCATTAGAGGTGTGTGTGTGTGCGCGCATACGTGCATGAGTTTGTGTGTGTGCATGTGTGTAGGGGTGTGTGTGCATGTGTGTAGGGGTGTGTGTGTGTACGTTTAATGTTTCCTTTTGTCTCTTTATAGCACTCCAAACAAGCAATACTAACAATTTAAATTTAGAGTTTTCTTTATATTATCCAGATTCAGGATACACTCTTCATTCTTACATAGATTGCCTCAATATTCACAATACTAGAACCTCCTTAAATGCATAAACAATGTTCATTTCTACGTTTCTGTAGCTAACTCAGTCTCCACAAGAAGGATAATATCTTCCCATAATTAATACTTACTAGGATTTTTTTCTATGGACTCATAAAGTGAGTGCTGTGTAATTTTATAAACATTATTCTTGACATTGTGCTCCAAATAAATGCAATAATATCATACTTTTTATAACCCATCAGGTTCCTCAAAAATGGCCATTAGAAAATATATCAAATGGCAAGATCAGAGGTTTATTCAAAATTCATCCATTCAAAAGGTACTTATTAAACATTTATTTTATGGAGAGCTATAAGAAGCAGAGCAGTGAATAAACAGAATGTCTGCATCTATGCAAGTCACAATTGATGTAAGTGTTCTAAAGATGTCTATAATAAAAGCTTAAGCACAGAAATCAAAATAGGGAAGCTGAATTTATGGAACTTTCTATGTGCTAGAAATAATTTGAAGTATTTTATGTGCTTATGATTTTATTCCTTAAAACAACCGTATTGTGATTTTACAAAGATGAAACATGTACACAGAAGTCAAGTCACTGCTACACCTAATGTGCAAATGACTGAACCATATTTCTAGTCTAGGTGGTTTAACTAGAGTCCACACTATTTTGGCTACATTATATTGCATCACTCTTGGCTTTACTTGCTACAAAAATGTATGCCAAGCCTTCAGTCAGTTACATGACTTGAATATCTGTTTTTTATGACTGTTATTTTTCATGACTGAACTTTGAATATGAGATGGCAGTGGAAAGTTCTAGGTGTTATTGCCTGTCAAGTACATGAGATCTGGGTATTCTTCTATTCTATTAATATAACATAGAACCATATGCTTTAGCAATCAACTGGGTGAAAGGCAAGGACTTCATCCTCATAAAAACTAATGAACAATAATTTGTGACAAAAAATAGTTACCACACATTTTTCTGAGGGTCATCAGCATGTGGGATAGCAGGTTCAGAATTTCTCAGGTTCAGAATTTCTCTCAGAAATCAGTTCTGGGTCAACTCTAAGACAGGAACAATTATTTGAATGAAGAATTGTCCAAGCAAGTATGGATAAGGCCAGCAGGGTAGTAAAAAACAAATAAGAACTGTGTAGCAGAAAGCAAATACCTAATCTGAAGTTACAGAATATTCTAGTCACCTTAAAAAAGAATCTTATTGCAAAATGTACTGAAAGAGAACAGACGAGTTCACTCATTTCTGAAGGTGAAAAAAAATTTGCCACAAATTGTGATGTTTATCAGAGTGGATGATCATTAGTTATGCATCCTGAATGCATTTTAATAACAAGTCTGTTGGATACATTCCTCATTTAGGACAAAATTATGTCTTTGACATGTGAAACATACTCTGTTTGACAGTAGACATGATTTCATCTGCTCCTGATATTTTTTGGGGGGAGGAAAAGATTATCTGATTGTTGGATGTGGGCTAAGTACTTAGACGCAACTGGTTCAGTTCCACTTTGACAGGGTTGGGAGGGAAGAATCCAGAAGCCAAAACAAACAAAACAAAAACAAAAATTTAATTTTTTTTTCTGGCTTCAGACATGAAATAAGCTTAAGTGGACAGGTTCTGGCCCTGCAAAGTGGTAAGCAGTTGAGAGCTGGAGATTTCTTGAGTTCATTCCATTTCATTACCACCCTATCACTGAATGACAAACAGACAGAATGCTTATTTGGAAGCAGATTGTTGCCTCACATGTAAGCCAAAATCTCCAAACCAAGTTTAATTTGGTAATTAAGCTATGTGTGTGTAGTATCCATCTGCTGCAGGGCAGGTTCTTAGCGTTGGTCAGGAAAGAATTCAAGTGTGAGCCAGTGGTGGAAAAAAGCAGCTTTAGGCTGGGCGCGGTGGCTCACGCTTGTAATCCCAGCACTTTGGGAGGCCGAGGCAGGCGGATCACGAGGTCAGGAGATCGAGACCACGGTGAAACCCCGTCTCTACCAAAAATACAAAAAATTAGCCGGGCGTGGTGGCGGGCGCCTGTAGTCCCAGCTACTCGGAGAGGCTGAGGCAGGAGAATGGCGTGAACTCGGGAGGCGGAGCTTGCAGTGAGCCGATATCGCGCCACTGCACTCCAGCCTGGGCGACAGAGCGAGACTCCGTCTCAAAATAAAAAAAAAAGAAAAAAGAAAAAAGCAGCTTTATTGACGCTGCAGAGTTACAGCTCGGTAGCTGCTCCTTGAGTAACACAGCTAGCCTATAGGCAATGAGCTGAGAATAGCAGCTTACCAGATGTTGGCTAGCTGTATTTCTACCCACTTTTAATTGCATGCAAATTAAAGGGAAGTTTATTCAGAAATTTCTAGAAAATGGGCAGCTACTTGTTGATGTTGTCTTGGAAAGGGACAGTAACTTCCAGGTGTTGCCATAGCATTTGTAAACCATCATGGCGCTGTCGGGAGTGTCTTATGAAGATGGGCAGCGAGGGCAACTAGACATCGCTTTTCGTGCCACTTGCTGGTTCTGTCTAGTCTCCTATCTTGTCCAGGAAACAAGTCCTACCCATCACCTATCTCATATCTTTTTGACTCTTGTGTCTTTCAGTTACTTTCAATCTTTAGGTCAAAACAGGGGTATTATTTAATGAATTCCTTAGAATCCAATAAGAACTTCAGTCCTTTAAGTGGTTACATTTTAACAATTGCTAACCATGTGGCTCACACCAACTTTTTCACTAAGTAAGAAGAGTAAATTAAGCTTCGCATTATTTATGTTAAAATTAATTTGAATAAATTGGGGAACTATTAATATACAATGAGGATTTGTGGTGTCAGGATCTAAGAAAGAAGCAAGCTCATTTCAGTCTGTTTTTCCAATTGAGTTATTGCTGATTTCTAAAGAGAACTGAGAACTATTGAGGGTCTCACAGTACTGGAAAAAGAAAAAAAAAAAAGAATTTAGAGTTTACCAGAGAGAGCCCTGATGAAAACTGAGGTCTGAGTTGAGACTCAGAAGAGATAGTCTCAAAGTAATAAAACACCAGAAACATATTAACACTCATAGAAATCGAAGCCCACCTCTGAATGATCTCAATTTCTGATATGATAAATATGATCTAAGACTACTCGTGCCTTTTTCTGCTTTACTTTCAGAAAGCTCAATGTTTCTGGTAAAAGAGATAATTATGCAGAGATTATTAAAATAACCAAACACACAAAGATGAAAGGTATAATTGAAAACAAATAGGAGCAAGACACAGGAAATCTGTTATCATGCACGTAGTTTAAAATATCAATGATTAATATACTAAAGCAATTAATAAAATAAATTGAGATGATTGACAGCCAACAATAAACAATAATCTTGCTAAATATATTAACCCACAAAATAAAATACTCAATATATTTCTATATATCACCAATTAACCCTTAATAAAATGAAATGTAGAGAACTTTTAACAAGAAAGACTTATAAAGTACGCTATAATAAAATTAGAAACTTCCAATTTTTAAAATATGCCATAAGGAGGCAAAAAAGCAAGCCACACAAGGGAAATGATTTTCCAGCAATAGTAACTGGCATAGTTCTTGTTTGCAGAATATATGAAGATTTCTACAAATAACTTGTAAAGTGTAAACCATAATATAAGGATGCATAAAATACTTGATAAGTCACTTTACAAAAGAGAATATCCAAATAAAACATTAAAAATAATGTAATCATAAATGCGATGCAAATTAAAACTATAATAAAATGATTCATACCACTATACAGTACCTGAATTGCCAAAATTAAAAATACTGTAAATGGTATTTTCAAGAATGTGGACCACGTGGAATTCTCATATACTACAAGAGAATATTGTTATAACTATTTTTGAAAACTGCTTGTCAGAATTTACTAAAGATAAACCTACATACCGGCATACAATATAATATAGCATTCAACCCAGCAACTACATTCCTAAGCATATACCTAACAGGGATGCTTACGCATGTGTGCCGAAAAATACAAGATGGTTCATAATACTATTAAAAATAACCAAAACTGGGAAACACCCCAAAAATTCGTCAACAATTGAATGGACAAATTCATTACTATTTGTAAGGATAGTATACACCCATGAAAGTAAGTGAATTTCAAATAAACTATAAATACTGCAAATACAATTTAGAGAAAAGATGCAATAGATACCATATTTTATGATTCTATTTCTATAAACTTGAGAAATGGGTAAAAGCAATTTATGGTGTGAGAAACCAGAATAGTGGTTACACTTAGGAAAGAGAATGTGGTTCTTTGGGGAAGAGAATAAGGAAAATAATTGAGAAGGAGTAAGAAGGAGTTTCTGGATGTTTCTGGACAAGCTTACTGACTTGTATGGTACTACATGAATGTCCTTATCTTTTGGTAATTTTTACAGCTACACACTTGTGATTTGCAGATGTCTCCCAGTGCTTGTTATTTCTCAGTAGAAATACTTCCAAAGGTTGAAAAAAGCTTTAATGTTCAATTTAACAACATAAAAAAACCATTCTTTATACATCTTTAATTTGCCAATTTACCATTATTTTCTAGGTTACCTGAAATCTTATTTTGCAGATCCCGACTCTCAAAAGTATATGGAGATTTGCATTAAACTCATACAGCTTAATCTCAACCAAATCATTGTCCATGGAATTTGCAGTCAAGGAAGGATTGATACAGTGGCAGTTTCATGTTGGCTCTGAGAGCTTTTGCCACAAGATGGTAAAGAGTATGAGTTAAATAATGGAATATTTAACTATAGATTATATAGAGGCAAATCAAATTGCAAAGATGAATATCCATCTTTTGGAGAAAATTTACAAATGTTCTGGAAGATGACATATTTCTTAATGAATTTTTCAAACACAAAGTCTGTTATGTGAAGACATTACTAGAGCCTTTTCTTTCAATGTCCAGTGTTCTGTAAAATTATGAACAGTTGAATTTGTTTTAAAAGTCTTCTTCAAATGCCCATATAGCGTATCCCTGCTACAGTGCCCAGATCTTGCACTTGCAGCCAGAAGTACTCATTTCCTCACCTGCTAGGAGTATGCACTGAGTTACTCCTTGGAAATTGCCTATTGAAAAAGGCAGCTGCTTTGCTCATGGTTCTACCTTTCCACCTGTAGTAACCTGCCCAAAATAATGGGAGCAAAAGAAAAATTGCACCAGGCACGTAAAACAGCAAGAACGACTTTATCAAAGACTATCGCGATAGAGCAGAAAGATTAAGCTGAACTCCACTAAAAGAAGAGAGGAGATTTTTTAAGTACTAGGGAAGACAGTGAAAAAATGCTAGATGATGTCAGAGAGGAGGTTGATCACTTTGATTCAGTCATCTGTGTTTACTAGTTGGTGCTTATTAAAGGTAGGCTCCTCCCCTTCACAAAGACTGGGGGATACAAGTACTATCTTTCTTGATGATTGCATTTCTAAAGGATGGCTCCCTGGTCCTTGGGAAAGACATTCCTGGGTGTAAAACTGGCAAGAGTTTGGGTAAAGATATATATCTCAAAGGAACAGTAGAAGAATTTATACTTACAAGATTCCCAAAGCAAATGCTCTAAGAAAAGGGAGGGCAGGTACCTATGGTCAGGAAGAAACCTGTCTCAAGTTTAGTCAAGCTGAGGGGAATGCTAAAGCCATCTTGGTCACTAGTCTATGTAAGACTGGCCCCTGCTCCAATGTGGGATATCTCTGAAGGGCCATCTCTGTTCCAGAGACTCCACGGAATCAGATGTGGCCCCTGTTAAACTGCATATCAACCCAACATTTTCCTCTGCCTACTGCTGCTTCCCAATCTCTCATTTCTTGACAGGAGTAGCTATTCAGAACACTCCCAGTCTGCCTTGAGGAAAATTGCCTAAAATCCTGCTTCCCAGGGAACCTCCCTGAACACAAAGCATCTACACCATTTTCACCAGAACAATGCCACTCATTGTTATAAAGTTAGATGTATAACACCTTATCAGAAAAGACCTCTACCCTTATTCTCTACTTCCAGACGAGAGCTAATTTAAATTGCCTTCTTCATTTCCACAACACTCCTGAGCTTGGAACATTATTTCCTAATGCTTTTGTTTCTTTCTTCCCCACTAGCATAAACCTTTTGAATGAAATAAAGATACCATATTGATTTATCATTGTATTTTGCTAGTAAAAACAACTGGATTTGGAATAATTATATTGCAAAGACAAATTAAACACTTTTTAAAGTGAGTCATAATTCCACTAACCGTCTTCACCATGCAGCTAACTAGATACTTTGGTTTTAATTATGATTGAAACGGTAAAATGTTTGTGTATTTTAAAGGATTTTTATTTGGTATCCAGTAAGGGTCATATCAGGAATAAATATGTGTGTTAGTATTTTAACTTAGGTGATGGGATAGCTGCCTTTAAAACAGCTGAATTTTAAAAAAGATTCTACTTCAAAATTTTCATTATTTTTTAATCTTTTAAAACTAAGGCAGATCTTTTTAGCTCTCTCACATATTCTTCAAACTGAATATTAAATTATTTTAAAATTAACAATTGATTCTAATTTATTGTTAAAGGTTAAAAAAGAAGAATATTTCAGAGATCCTCAAGTTGCATCTATAGAATTTGAATATTCTAATATGACTCCTTTTTTACCTTATATGTTTAGCTAAAAATAAAATTAGCTTTGAAATAACTATGACAAAGGCAAGAAGTATGAAAAATAGATTAGATCATTTTTTCACGTCTTACAGAAAGTACTTAGCAGAAAAGGTATTTTAGACTGAATATTGTTATTTCTCCAAAACACATACGTTAAAATCCTAATTCCCATTGTGATGGTTTTAGGAGACGCACCCTTTAAGGATAATTAGCTCATGAGGGTGAAATCTCATGACTGGGATTAGTGCCTTTTTCAAGGAACCCCCTAAAACTCTCTTGCTCTGTTTTTCACCACGAGGATGAGGATGCAAGGAAGATGGTTTCCTGCAACTGGGAAGATAGCCCTCACCAAAATATGACCACATTGGCACTCTAATCTCAGATTTCCACCTTCCAGAAATAAAATAAATACCCTTCTGTTTCTTATAAGCCACCCAGTCTATAATATTTTATTATGGCAGCACAAACTAAGATAGAAGGTTAACTACAATAAAATAAAAAAGATTGATTCACCAAGTAAAAGCATCATAGGAGCAAATTATATTGATCAACCAATCAATTAATAACCTAAAAAAGTATGATGTATACAATTAAGGAAGTGATGATGTTAATTACGTTATTCCATGCTATGATGCACTGAACACCTTGAAGAACGTATTTGCTTCATTAGAAGTAAATATATGGAAGTAAATATATATTTAATTATCTATAAGTAAATATATTATTTCTTCTAAACAGAATTATGAGTTAACTCAAATTCATATATTCGTAAGTTTGAAGGTGTCAAACTAGTACTGAAACAACTTAACATTAAAATAATTATAAGTAATATAATATTGTTATAAACTTAGAATATTTATAACTAAATAATAACAAAATCACTATGTATCTAACTTGGGGGATGCTGTTAAAGTACTACTTAGAGTGAAATTTGTAGCCCTAATGGAAATTTTGAAAAACAGAAAATGTTAAAAATTAATGATCTAAGAAATACATTTAAAACATTAGTAGCAAAATAAGTAAAACAAACACAAATAATATGAGAAATGACATAAGACATTCACAAGAATACAAAGAAAAGAGAATCTGCAAGTCAATAGCAGTTATTCTGAAAATACACATCTATGAAGACTTTGGTCAGCAAAAGAGAAAATGACACCACAAACAAATTTAAGGAAGATATTGAGATTTATATTAATATATAATTTTAAAAACAAGAATAATTTCATAGTGCTTTGGAAAATTTAAATCAAAGGGACAATTGCCTAGAAAAAAAAATCTCACCAAACCTGGCTCAAAAATGAATACAAAACTAAAACACATCAGACTAATATGCATTTACAAACTAACATCAATAAATAAACAATTACTGATCTAACAAAATCAAAACCATGTTTGAAAAATAATAATACTGATAGACGTTCTTTAGGACACCTAAACATTACTGAATATGCATATAGAAATCAACAAAAATACCTATGACATAAACTAAGGAGCAGAACAAAGCAAAAAATAAAAATAAATAAGGAGCTAGACTGTGACAGAAATGACAAACGAAACATACCCCATTATATTACATAAATGGAACTAGTACCAGAACCACAGATTTTCCCACTAGATCTCTTTTAATTCCACACCAAAGTCAATTTACACTTCATTAAAAACTTGAATGTAAAGGAAAAATGGCAAAAGTCTTATGTAAAACATATTTTTATAATCTTTCATAAAGAATAATTTTTTACATAAACCATAAAAAATTACAACAAAAAAGATTAATATATTGGAACATATTAAGTTTTTTAAATGTTACAGAACAAAAGACAGCATAAACATCATAAAAAGTCATACCTCATATCTGGCATGTAACCAAAGGTTGAATCTAATATATTTAAAAATATATATATATATATAAATCAATTAAAGACAAATAATTGGCTGGGCGCGATGGCTCATGCTTGTAATACCAGCACTTTGGGAGGCCGAGGCGGGCAGATCACGAGGTCAGGAGATCGAGACCATGGTGAAACCCCGTCTGTACTAAAAAATACAAAAAATTAGTCGGGCGTGGTGGTGGGCGCCTGTAGTCCCAGCTACTTGGAGAGGCTGAGGCAGGAGAATGGCGTGAACCCGGGAGGCGGAGCTTGCAGTGAGCCGAGATTGCGCCACTGCACTCCAGCCTGAGCAACAGAGCAAGACTCCGTCTCAAAAAAAAAGAAAAAAAAAGACAAATATCACAATAGAAAAATAGAAACTATAGAAAACTTATAGAGAATAAAATATAAATGGCCAAAAAAGAAAACAAAAACATCAAAACATGCTTATTCTCACTAAAAACTGTCAATATCCTAATTTGAAATAAATAAGGTTTCATCTCTCACTGCTATAGTCAAAAAATTAATGCTAATATTTTAACCAAATATTTTCAAGGCTATAGAGAAATGGTGAGAGTATTATTGACAGTAATAAAAATTACTACAACTTTTATGACTTTGGAAAGCTATTGATAAATGGCTGGTACCTCGTAGAATTATATAATCTCTAGATGAGTAGTATCTGTCTTGATTTGTATGCCGGAAAAAACACTCACATGTATGAAAAAGTGAGGAATGTTGCATTGAAGCAGTGATTGTAACAGCCAAAGTGGAATAAACTTTCTCAGTAAGAGAATAATTCAGTCAATCATGGTTTATTTATATAATCATATTCTATATAGCAGTTAAGATAAATTATACTCATATGTATTAATATGAATACATCTCAAAATCATAAGAGTGAATAAAGAAGTATGATTCCACTTGTGTAAATTTTAAAGCACACAAAAATAACAACTATATTTATTTATTTATTTTTTTTGCTTCAGTTGGGTTCCCTGGAAGCAGACTCTGAGATGGAAAGTTGTGTGCAGAATATTTTGAGGGGAATTCCTTAGGAAAGTGTCTTATTCTCTTCTTGTGTTGCTAAAACAGAATACCTGAGACTGGGTAATTTATAAAGAGAAGAGGTTTAACTGGCTCATCGTTCTGCAGGCTGTGCAGGAAACATGGCACTGGCACCTGCTCCTGGTGAGGCCTCAGGAAGCTTTCAATCATGATGGAAGGCAAAGCAGGAACTGGTGTATCACAGGCCCAGAGCAGAAGCAAGGGGTTGGGAAGTGCCACACTCTTTTAAATCACCTGATTTTACATGAACTCAGAGACAGAGCTTACTCATTACCATGAGGACACCAAGCTATTCATGCAAAATTATTTGCCTCCATGGCCCAAATACCTCCCACCTCCCATAGGCTCTACTCCAAACATTGGAGATTACATTTCTACACGAGACTTGTAGGGGACAAACTTCCAAACCATATCATTCCACCCCTGACTTCCCAAATCTCATGTCCTTCTCAGATTGGGAAATAAAATCATCTGTTCCCAATAATCCCTAAAAGACTTAACTTGTTCCAGCATTGTCAATCAAAAGTCCAAAGTTGAATGTCTCATCTAAGACTTGAGGCATATTCTTTCCACCTATGAATCTGTAAGATCAAAACCAAGTTACACATTTCCCAGATACAATGGTAGTTCAGGCATTGGGTAAACATTTCCATTCCAAAAGTAAGAAATTGACCAAAAGAATTAGGCAACAGACCCCACGTAATTCTGAAATCCAGCAAGACAAGCAGTAAATTTTAAAGCTCCAAAATAATCTCCTTTGACATTATATGCCACATTCTGGGCATACTGGTTTTCTAGGCAGGTTCCCAAAGCCTTCGGAAGCTTTACACTTGTGGCTTTTTCATGCTGAAGTTGCAAGCTGCTGGTGACTCTAGCATTCTGGTGTCTGGAGAGTCATAGTTCTGTTCCCCTAGCTCCACTAGACAGTGCCCTGGAAGGGACTCCATGTGAGGACTCCAACCCCACATTTCCCCTTGGCACTGCCCTAGTAGAGTCTCTCTGCTGGGGCTCTGCCCTAGTGGCAGGCTTCTGCCTGGGCACCCAGGCTGTCTGATACATCTTCTGAAATCTAGGTGGAAGCTGCAAAGCTTCTTTCACTCTTCCATTCTGTGCACCTGCAGGCTTATCACCACATAGAAATCACTGCAGCTTATGGCTTGTGACATCTGGAGTGGTGTTCCAAACTGTATCTGGGCCCCTTTGAGCTGAGGCTGAAGCCAGAGGGCCCAGGATGCAGGAAGCATCCTGAGACAGAGTAGGAAAGTAGCCCCCTAAACCTGGCCCCTGAAACCTTTCAGTCTTCCTCATTCTCCAAGCCTGTGATAGGAAGGGCTGCCTTAAATATTACTAAAATGGCTTCAAGATCTTTTTGCCATTGCATTGGATGTTAGCACTTGGCTCCCCTTTAGTCATGCTAATCACTGTAGCAAGTTGTTGCTCCACAGCCCACTCATATTTCTTTCCTGAAAATGTCTTTGCCTTTACTCCCACATGGCCAGGCTGCAATTTGTTTTTCAAATTTTTATACTCCCCTCCCCTTTTAAATATAAGTTCCAATTTTAAGTCATTTGTTTTCTCCCATATCTAATCATAGGCTGTTAAAAGCAGCCAGACCACATCTCAAATTCTTTGCTGTTTGAAAATTTCCACTACATACCCTAAGTCATCACTCTTTAGTTCAGCTTTCTACTAAGTCCTAGGATGTGGATGCAATGCCAACAAGTTCTTTGACAGGGTGTAACATGGGTGACCTTCAATCCAGTTCCCAATAAGTTCCTCATTTACATCTGAGACATCATCAGCCTGGCCTTCACTGTCCATATTTCTATCAGCATTTTGGTCACAACCACTTAACCAACCTCTGAGGAGTTCCAAACCTCCCTGTTTTCCTGTCTTCTTCTGAGCCCCAAACTCTTCCAACCTCTGCCCATTATCCAGTTCCAAAGCTATTTCTATATTTTCAGGTATCATAGCAATGCCTCCCTGCTCATTGCCAATTTTCTGTTTTAGTCCACTTTTTTGTTGCTATAAGGAAATACCTGAGGCTACATAATTTATAAAGTAAAGAGGTTTAATTGGCTCATGGTTATGCAGGCTGTACATGACAACTGGTACATAAGCATGACACTGGCATCTTCTCAGCTTCTGGTGAGGACTCAGGAAGTTTTCAATCATGACAGAGGACAAAGGGATGCTGGTATATCACACAAAAAGAACAGTAGCAAGGGGGGATGCAGTGCCATACCCTTTTAAACAACCTTATTTCACATGAACTCAGAGCGAGAACTCACTTATTACCACAAGGAGGGCACCAAGCCATTCATGAGGAATCTGCCCCCGTGACTCAAACACCACCCACCAGGCCCCACCTCCAGCACTGGAGATTACATTTCAACATGAGATTTGTAGGGGATATACATCTAAACCATTTCAGGAAGTGTAGCCATAAGAAAGTAAGATAACAGATTTAGGGAAAGCTAGATGCTCAGTTGCAATATGGTTGTAACTGAGATTACATTTTAATATACAGGGATGATATGGTTTGGCTGTGTCCCCAACCAAATCTCATCTTGAATTGTAGTTCCTATAATTCCCAGATGCTGTGGGAGGGACCTGGTGGGAGGTAATTGCATAATGGGGGTGGGTCTTTCCCATGCTGTTCTTGTGATAGTGAATAAGTCTCAGAGATCTGATGGTTTTATAAAGGGGAGTTTCTCTACACAAGCTCTCTCTTGACTGCAGCCATGTAAGATGTGACTTTGCTCCTCATTTGCCTTCTGCCATGATTATGAGGCCTCCCCAGCCATGTGGAACAGTGAGTCAATTAAACTTTTTTCCTTTATAAATTACCCAGTCTTGGGTATGTCTTTATTAGCAGCACAAGAACAGACTAATACAAGGGATTTTTGAAGTTGGAATTCAGCATTACTCCACATTGGAGAAAAGGGACTTGACATAACACGTCTCTGAATTAGCAAACCTTTCGCCAAATTAGGGAAAGGCAATGCACAATATCTGAAGGCAATGCTCAGCCAAGGACACAGCTATCAGCCATCACAAGCTGATGTCAACAACTGATACATGCAAAAGACCTAAAGAGAGTTCCTTAATGGAGTACCACCATATCTACATTACCAACATTTATATCTATGCAACAGAAGTACTACATATGCATATATATGTCAATGATGGACACTGACTTCAGCATAGTGGGCACTGATATGCCTTTGGCAACTACATTACTTCAATATTTATGTATATTTGAAGTGTGGCTTTTTTCAATCTAGTCAGATTGCAGAGGGGTAAAATGATACTTAAAATTTTTTTAAGGGTTAAAATTGATGAAATATCTATTTTTAATTAAGGAATCAGAAGATTTGGTCACAATATTATGATTGTTTTAAAATTAAAATTCTGGTTGGTGAGCTACCTTTAAAAGTTGTTTAAACATATTTTCTAAAATTTATTTTAACTTAAGAGATACATAAATACACAAACACATATACATTTATGCATTAAGCTATCTACAATCTTTATCAAGGCTACAACTTGAGTTTCAACATGCTGGATAACAGCATCCAGTAAATGGATTAGTTGTGAGGTTAGTTGTGATATCTTAGGAGCTTTGGGAATCCAACTCCAGCTCACCAGAGCTGCAGAGTTGGAACCACTGCTCAACGGATCTGGAAGAACATAAAACCAAAGAACATCAATCTCAAGGCTTAAAATACAGTGAAATTTGCCTTGTAAATTTTGGATTTGTTTCAGCTGCGTCACCTTTTCCTTCTTTCCTATTTTTCCTTTTTGAAGTCACAGTACTTATTCTGAGCCTTCCCTGCAATTTTATTTTGTAAGAATATGGCTTCTGTGGTTTCAGAATTTCACAGATTGAGAGAAATTTTGGCTCAGGGTAAATTGTGTTTCCAGTCTCACCTATATCTGATTTCGATGACATTTAGATAAGGCTTTAGATTTCAGAGTTGGTGCTGGAATGAATTAATACTTTTGGGACAGTTGGACAGAAGGAACATATTTTGCATGTGAGAAGGACATGAATTTTGGAGGTTCAGGTATAAAATGCTATTGACTCAGTTTTGTCCTTCCCCAAATTTATATGTTGAAGCCCTCACCCTCCTATGTGATGGTATTTAGAGATGGGATCTTTAGAAGTTAATTAAGGTTAGATAAAATAATGAGGGTGGAAATCTCATAATGGGATTAGTGAAGAAGAAATGAAAATGAAGAAGAGGAAGAAGAAGAAGAGAAAGAGAGAGAGAGAGAGGGAGGGAGGGATGGATGTCATTCCTTGTTGTGAGGACACAGTGAGAAAGGGTCAATCTATAAGCCATAAAGTGAAATCTCACTCAAAATTGACCATGCTGACACCCTGATCTTGTACTCCAGTATCCAGAATTATGAGCTAATTAATTTCTGTTGTTTAAGCCACCTATCTATAGTATTTAGTTATGTCAGGGCAAGCTGACCAAGACTACCAGAAACAAACATGGGAACAGGATTTTAGTATAAATAGTTTATTGGGGGGTGATTCTAGGAAACATTGATAGGAAAATAGAAATGAGAGATAGGGAATGGAAGGCATCCAGTAATTGGGTTAGTTGTGAGGTCAGTTACCACTGTGGGTAAGTGAAATTTGAGCACACTGGGAAAATCTAGGTCCCGGATAGAATATGTCCTTCAAAGATATTTTGCCTATGGGGCTATGGAGTAGAATATTTATATACATACTCCTGTCAATCATTTGTTGACGGTATCCCCAAGGAATATTAATTTGGAGGAACTTCTGGCTTCCCAAGCTGGTGGGGAAAAGGGCTCTGGAAATAAAGGGTCTTACACCAAGAAGTGAAAATGCAGCACCAGAAATTTTTGCTGGTATGCATGAAGATTGAGACTGCCAAAAGAATGTGGGTGGATAACTAAGGAGCTTTTCTCCATTTCTTTTACACAACCACGTATCTACTGTGATTGCCACTCTGCTTTCTTTGAGAGAGGCAGGAACTTAGAAAACTACCCCTATTTTAAATCTATTTCACCCACACGTAGTTTACCATTGTTTGGTAATAGCTCAACTTTTATTAGTCTTTCCAAATGATTCAATTCTGCTGTTGCATGATTGTGCATGCTACTTAATCATTAAATTCCGTAATTACAACAGCAAGCACATTTCGTGTGAACAGGTTTGGAAAAAAAATCTTTGCTATTTGTAGGATTATAACTCAAGTCTGGAATCAGAAATGCATGGGCCTACTGCCTAGAAGCATTTAGTATGCAATGAGCATCAGTCAATATAAATTCCAGAGGGAGTGAAGACATTGGTTAATCCAGTGAGTCTGTTGAGTGGAGGTAAGTAAAAAGAACTCTTCGTCTCTAAGAACAGCTGTTGCATGGAAAATAAATTTTACTTTCTCCAGAGATAGTAACTTTGATTGGAACTGGGGGAAGAACATCAGCTTTGCTCAGTATCAGGTATGTTTTTCTCACAAGTACATTTTTCACAAAAACAGAAAGGGTAAACTAGGAAAACTATAACTTACTGTAACTAGGGTATTCAAGCAAAATGTACTTCACAACTCAGTATGTGTCTGTTGGGGGTCATTACTTTTCAGTGTCATTTGTTAGTTTATGCTAAATGGTCTCTATGGGTTCTTCATTTCTTTACATTTTCAGATTCAAAATACAACCCAGTTGTTATTTGCCCGTAAAGCATCATTCAGCTCCACTGAGCTTTATTAGAGAACTATATTTACACTTTATGCTTCTTAGGAATGAACGTTCAGGCAAAAATCAAGTGTTTGTGTTAGCTGAGCCATTTTAGCATGAATCGCTCTACTTTCCTGCCAAAGTCAAAAGACTTAAAAAAATCCTAACATATTCCTGGGGAGAAGCTTTGTATAGTTTCCAAAAGAAGCTGGCTTATGTTGTTCAAAGACAGAATGTTGAATTTTTCCCTTCTTGTGCCTCTGATAAATTCTACCTTCAGTGAGAGAACAACTGTTTATTCATGTCAAGTTACTGAAGCAAGTGCCCTTATCTTTCCTTTTTGTTAGGAACAGTTTTGTAAGTCATCACCTGAAATGTTTGGTTGACATTAAATAATTTCTTGTCTGCTGCTGGTGCTGCCAGATCAGTGTTCATGCAGGGGTTTGTATTCTAGGGGCCCCATAATGTAGCCCTTATATTCTTCCAGTAATATCGCCTTTCTTCTTCTGAATAAACTTCTGGCATTTCCCACCCCAGGTCTTTATTGTGCTGCTCCCTCGCTTCCAATTCCTTCTCACCCTGTTATTCTCAATTCACTCTGAAACACCTTGATTGTGTTCTAGTACCTGGCTGTTCTCCAGCCTGGGTGAGTTCCTCTTCATCTTATTCCTATAGCACCTTGCACAGGCCTCTGTCATTTAGACATTGCTTGTAGGCCTCCACCTCTCCACTACTACAAAGAAATATATGCAATGGCATTAATCATGGTGAAAGAGAGTTAATGTCATAGGAAGTGGGAATGTATATAGCCCATCTTCCAATCTTATCACAGTTCCAGGATCTCAGGGAAGACTGAGCGGTTCCTGAACAAAAAACGGAGTGTGACAGGCATGAATCTTTGAGAATATCATCCTGTGTATCAAGACTTGTCTCGCTAATTCGTTCTCCAATGCACAGAGTTAAATGGCTTTAGCTTTGCCCATTTTATCTATATTCCAGAATGTAGAAAAATACTCTGTACTAGTTTGATTAGCTCATCTGGTTAAAAATCTAGTATTTGGAAGTCAAAGAAATACTTAGTTCACGAATATATCTGTCATGGTTCCTTAATTCCACTCCAATATTCTGCATTCTGAGATACCTCCTGCATATGAGGAACACAAAAAATAAGGTATGGTAGACTAATTGAGTTGTAGGAAAAATTCACATAAGCAGAGCCTATTGACAAATGTCAAGAAAGTTTACATAAAACATATAGGATGTGGCCTGGTGCAGTGCCTCAGTCCTGTATTCCGGTACTTTGAGAGACCGAGGTGGGCTGATCGGGTGAGCCCAGGAGTTGGAGACCAGCCTGGACAACATGGTGAAGTCCCCTTTCAAACCAAAAAAAGCACAAAAATTTGCCGGGAATAGATGTGTATCCCTGTAGTCCCAGTTACTGGTGGGTAGGGGAGGGCTGAGGTGAGAAGATTAATTGAACCTGGGAGGTCAAGTGACAGAGTGTGGAAAAAAAAAACAAAACAAAACATACATAAATCAATAAAATATATAGGATTATATAAGACGATTAGAATAAATCTGATATTTAATAACTGCACATTGCGATATTTAATTTTTAGGCAATGTCTTATATACGTTATTTGGTATGAAACGCTAGATGCTACTGTCTATGTGTTGTTTTGTTTTGTTTTTTTGAGACAGAGTCTCACTCTACCACCCAGGCTGGAGTGTGTGATCTTGGCTCACTGCAATCTCCACCTTCCAGGTTCAAGGGATAATCTTGCCTCAACCCCCTGAATAGCTGGGATTACAGGTTCATGCCACCACACCAAGCTAATTTTTGTATTTTTAATAGAGATGGGGTTTCACCATGTTGGCCAGGGGGACTTGAACTCCTGACCTTGTGATCCACCTGCCTCAGCCTCCCAAAGTGCTGGGATTACAGGTGTGAGCCACCATTCCCTGCCTCTATGGTTGTCTTTTAACTTTCCTATATTAATAAATCTTTCAGAAAGTAGTGTGCATGAAATCATTAAATATTACTTCATTTTGTGTTGAGTTTATAATGAATATAATAAACTTAGAGCAAAAGTCCAAAAGATAATTTTAGAAACCCCCATTTAATATTAGTCAAATATCAAAATATAAGGAAATGATTTTTATCAAGTATTTAGATTCCCATTTTTTAAAACAAAAATACCCTCTGAAACCCACTAGTTTACTCAAAATATTCTACCCTTTTGGTTTTTACAATGTTCTGCAATAAGTATTACTATTTAGGATGACCTCCTTTGAGAAGTATAACATACCAGAGGACACAAATGTTACATTTGTTAGTATATGCTGTCTAACGAAGGAAAATAAAAGCATTTTAAATATGGAACAAACTCCATGACATTCACTTAACTCATTCCCCTTACTTGTTGTTACTTGCCTTAGAGGAAATACTTACTTCAATAAATTTAGGTTTAACTCATCACACCATGGAGAATATAACAGTGTTTACCATGAAGAGCTATCATAAGAATCACATGACTTAATTTATATAAAGCTTTTAGCATAGCACCAAACAATTAAAAATTATCAAAAAGTTATTTATTATTACGATTACCACATGCACTCATTCATTCAACTATTATCCCTTCATGTAATTTACTGAGCTTTCAGTGCTCATGTAGAGTTCAGTGAGGGTATAAAATAGTAATAAAACATGCAATTTTTCTTTTCTGTGGTGCTCCTAGGTCAGCTTGGGCAGGTTCCGCTGTTTTAAACCAACAACACTGGTGTTATGGTAACTGTATGAGCTATATGTCTGCCACGGGAACACAGAGGAAGGAGCATCTACTTTATCCAACATATGAAGGGGAAGACTTTCCAAAGGCAATTCATGCTGGATAGGTCTTTGAAAGATGAATAGATTTCAATAGGTGAAGGAGGAGGAAGACACCCTGAAAACAGGCCAGGAGAGGAAAGCCTATTTTGAAATTAGAAGTAGTCCTCTGTAGCTGGACCATGGGGTGCATTGGATTTTAGTTCTGGCAAACTGACATCATCATTCACTTTGTGTGGGATGCTAAGGGGTCCTCTTAGTTTATGCCACGGAAAATGAGGAATCTGGAGAATGATGGGAGGTTTTGAAGAAGGAGAATAATCACCTACAAAAATAGATGTGAGAGAGATAATTCTGGCTTCAGCATCAAAGACAAATTAGAAAGATAAAAAATGGAGAAAGTGAGACTGTTTAAAGAGTCCAGATAAAATTATGTTGGCCAGAAAAGTGCGAAAGAAGTTGGGATAAAGATAATGGATGGATGAGAGAGACTTTGTGGAGATTAACAGACACATCCATTTATTCAGGCTAATTCTGACATGAAGAGAAAGTGCAAAGGGATGAATTCATCAGGTACACATGAAGAACCTGAAGCTCAGGCGTGTTGAATAATTTTTTTCAAGGCCAAACACCTTACAGGAATCGTAGCTTATTCCCCTTGGGCTTTCTTACTCCCAGTGCTATGAGGTCCTCTCCCCACACTGTCCACTGCTTCTCTTTTGTCAGTGAAGATCTCATGTGCAACCGCTCTAATTTTGTGAATGTTGCCTTTCGTGGTCCCCAGGATACATTGTTAATATTTGTTAATATTTAAAATTAACAGCCTGAATGTAAAGAAGCCGATCTCACTCACTTCTAGTTTACAGTATGCAGCACAAACGGAGCAAGAGCACTGGGATAAGCTCTGTTCTCAACTCTACTATGTCATGCACGTAGATTAGCAGCAAAAATAGAAATGCACATTTAGTTCCTTATTCATCAAGAACTGGAAAGCCACCAGATTATAGGCACAGCAGAATACAAAGATTGACATTTTGACAAAGCCTTCTTTCAGAAATGAACACCCAAGAATGATGACTCAGGCAAATTATCTCTTAATCACTGACCAGTTTTTAACTGGGTCAACCCCAAATAAGGACATAAATTGAACTGGATGGAACAAATGCTTGTTACCTGATTTGGTTTAGAAGGACTTGGCAGAATTGGGATTAGATGACAAAAAATATTTTGGGCTAGATAGTGATACAAATTTAATGACTCAAGTTATTAAAGAAACATTTATAACATAAGATATTATCTTGGGAAAATAAAATATTTTATATGTGAATATTAATTTTCCATTGTTCCATAACAATTTACCACAAGTGCTACAGCTTAACACAACACAAATATATTATCTCACAGTTCATGGTCAAGATTCCAAATACATAATTAGCTGGGTCCTCTGCCCTGGGTCTCAAAAGGCTGAAATCAGAGTATGGGCTGAGGCTTTTCCAGGCTAACTGGTTGTTGGTAAAACTCAGTTCCTTTTGATTACAGAACAAAGGTCTTCGGCTCTCTGAGGTTAGTCTCCATTCCCTGCCATATGGCCCTCTTTATAATATGACAGGTTTATTCTTTAAGACTAGCAAGACTACATCTCTGCTGCTTCAGCTCTATCTTCTTTCATCTCTGACCTCTGGATCCTCTTTCATAGGTCTCACCTGATGAGATCAGACTCACCAGGAAAGCATCTATTTTGATTAATTTAAAATAAATTGATAAGAGGCCTTATCACATTTGTAAAACACCTTCACCTTTGCAATTATTGAAAATAACCTAAACACAGGAGGGACGTTCATAATTACAGTTTCTTTCTTTACTCAAGGTAGTATATGAAAGCGTATACTAGGGGGAGGAAACGCTGAGGTCCATTTAGAATTCTGCCTACCACCATGTATTTCTGGGTAATGGTGAATAGATGCAGATGTGGAGTTGTCCAAATAACACTCTATTTTGAGGCAGGATCTAGATTCTAACCTAGAATCTACTCCAGAATGTATTCCTGATTCTAAGCCTACAAGTTTCCCTCGAAGATGTGAAGCTATTAATAACAATGTCTCACTGTCATGGGCTTCTAATCATTATAAAACGAAATCAAGAACACCTCCTGACACACAGCGAATGTTCAAGAGTTGGTGAATAAATGATCCAGTTGTAAGCGCTAGCTAAATTTCCAGCCACAAGGGTATAAGTAAGCTATTTAAAGAGAATAGAAACACATAAGGATGGTCAACAAATTGCCATGTAATTTTGAAGGATGTGCAATAATAAGGATAAAACTGATTAGAGTTAATAGCAATTGAAGACCAAGTGGCATAAAAGAATACATATTATTAGATAATGAGGAAACATATCATATCTAATTAATGTAGTAACCTATCCAGGCTTATTTGTTAAATGAGTAGATTGGGAACCAGCAGGTAAATGGTAGAGAGAACTCCCAGATCTTGACATAATTGGCTCCAAAGTCCAGCACTATTTAGTATATCAAACTATATCTGAATTAGGACTAACCAGGATTAATTAGGATGACATGGTAGAAAGTTTGGCTACTCTGAAGTGAATATCCAGGGGTCCAGAAAAAAATATGTCAAAAGTTGTCATTTTGGTAACTTGCCAAGAGGTATGTGATATCAGGCCTACTAGCTTGGGATTTCTTTCTTACTCTGAGAAAGAGACAAGAAATAGAAAGGTCCTATTTCTGTGACTCTAAACCCAAAACATGGTGACCTGGAGAAGAATCTACCCACAGAAGTAAAATAGTTCTGGATAGTGTATAGTGAGTGTATTAGTTGTCTATTGCTGTGTAACAAATTAACACAAACTTGAGGGCCTTAAAAACACATGCATTTATTGCCCAGCAGTATTGTGGGTCAGGTAAAATGGACATGGCTTGGCTGGGTCTTCTATTTTTGATTTCTCATAAGGCTCCAATTAGGATGCTGCTCAGCACTAGGGTAGATCACTGAAACTCATTTCTCCAGTCTAACTGAAACTATGTACTTTTTGATCAACATCTTTCTTTTCTCTATTCCTCTCTTCCCCCTACTCCAACCTCCTAGCCCCTAGTAATTACCTTTCTACTGTCTATTTATATGAGAGCAACTATCTTAGATTCCACCTATAAGTGAGATTATACAGTATTTGCTTTTCTGTGCCTGGTCTATTGCACTTAGCATAATGTCCTCCAGTTCAATCCATGTTGTCACAAATGACAGAATTTCCTTAAGACTGTATTGCATTCCATTGAATATATATACCACATTTTTAAATCCATTTATTCATTGATGGACACATAGGTTACTTCTATATTTGGGCTATTGTGATATTGTGGATGCTACCTCTAACAGAATCTACCTTGTCAACATTTTGCTTTTAATTAATAAAGCAATATCATGATCTTGGAATAATAAATATCTCTAGTATTCACTTGTCATGTCAACTTAGGTGACTTACCATTTCTCTGCTCCCATTTTCTCATGTGTAAGTTGGTGATAACAAAGGTAATATTGGAGGACATTAAGTGATGGGCACTGGCAATGCTGTTGGTGTTCAAGACCCAGATCATTAAAGCTATTTCAATAGACCTTCTTTGACCACCTGAGACACTCGTTGTCACTTCACCAATTTCTATTATTGTACCAATTACAGTTTGTTTATGCCCTTTATTAGACTATCAACTGTGTGAAGGTTGATAGTTCAAGCTCCCCACCCCGCCATATCTCAACACAGAGCTTGCTACGAGCCCTAGGCATTCAATAAATGCATGTTTAATGTTAATTATAGTTACAAGAAGGGCTTGAGAGTCAGAGAGTCACTGATTAAATAACAATTTATTTTCCATATTGAAATATAAAATCAAATTTCCTTACGATAGTTAGCTGTGATAGAATTACAGATGGGTTAGTAATTCAAGACATTTCCAAACAAGACTCTCTTGCAGCCTCCTGCTCAGGTCTTCTTGAAGTGAAGCCATATATTCTGCATCTTTGAAAACTGGCTTTTAGATAAACATCTTCTCAATGAAACAAGTGCTGATATTAATGTTTCTCTAAGGATAATTTTTCCAATTGTCTTATTGCATTTGCTAAATTATGAACATTTTAGGAAATGTCCTGATTGGATCTTTGTTCTAATCTATGTCCATTAGCCTTTTACTGAACTTATTCATTCCTGAACATGTTAAACATATACTACACTGAGAACAGTTTGCTTTCTCCTTATTTTCTGTGCATACATTAAAGGTTCAATTTACAGTTTAAGTGAAAAATAAGTTAAAATTACCAGTAAGTGTGCCTTACTAATTTTATTTTAGACAGTAATAAATAACAAGGACCCATTCGGACTCTTCTAGAGCTGTGTTATTCCATTTTCTCTTGCTATAAAGAATATCTGAGACTAGGTAATTTGTAAATAAAAGAGGTTCATTTGGCTCACATTTCTGTAGGATGTACAAGCATGGCACAAGCATCTTCTCAGCTTCTGCTGCGGCCTCTGGAAGCTCCCACTCCTGGCAGAAGGTGAAGAGGAGCAGATGTGTCACATGGCAGGAGCAGCTGAGACTACAGGTGTGCACCCACACACCTGGCTAATTTTTGTATTTTTAGTAGAGACAGGGTTTCAGCATGTTGGCCAGGTTGGTCTCAACCTCCTGACCTCAGATGATCCACCCGCCTTGGCCTTCCAACATGCTGGGATTACAGGCGCCAGCCACCACACCCAGCCGGCGCCACGCTCCTTTAAATAACCAGCTCTTGTGTGAAATAATGGAGTGAAAACTCACTTATTACCACCTGGAGGGCACCAAGCCATTCATAAGGGATCCACCCCCAGGACCCAAACACCTTCCACTAGGCCCCAGTTTCAATAGTGGGGATCACATTTCAACATGACATTTGGAGGAAACAGATACCTAAACTATATCAAAAGCCGAAACACATTTTTTAATAATAGAGGAAGTTTCTTAAAAAGAAAACTGCCTAAATTATATATGCAATGGTAACATATTGAATGAAAATTCCAGTCATTTCCCCATTTCAAGGTGTATCAGACCAAATCTCTAATATGTGAATCCAGGTGGCAAACAAACATGCTAATTTTATGCCGAATGAATCTACCATGCCTTATAAATGGAGATTCCAGCAGTTTACATTATATTCTTGTATGACACATCAATAGACATAAGTATTTTTCATAGTCTATTTGGGCTGCTATAACAGATTATCAGAGACTGGCTAGTTTATAAACAACAGAAATATATTTATCATAGTTCTGAGACTGTCAAGTGCAAGATCAAATTCTGGAAGATCTGATGTCTGCTGAGAGCTTGCTTTCTGCTTCATAGATGGCCAATTGTTTTGCTGTGTCCTCACATGGCATAAAGGGCTAAAGAGCTCTCTGGAGTCTCTTTCGTAAGGGTACTAATCCCTTTTGGGCAGACCTATTCACCTCCCAAAGACCCCAGCTCCTAATATCATCACACTGGGGAGTGTTTTCACATGTGAATTTTCAGGAAACAAATATTCACTGTATACCAATAGCAAACTGCTAAAATACAATCAGAGATATTTGTACATGCAAAATATTAAACAAATTACCTATAGTTTCTGTGGCTATAGTAACTTTCCAACTTGCTTTCAAACCTGAAATATTTGTTTTTGGTGTATACTCTGCACCATGATTTGAGACTTATTTCTCAAACAAAACATAAGAATAATGTTTTTCTTAATTAAAAACAAGAACATCAATAGTGGGAAAAAATCAGGTAAACACATATGAGCTCCTGACTTGCAGTATTCCATTTACATATAAAAAGGAATGTTAGTATTTCTAGAAGTGTTTGCCTGGTTTTCTTTACAAAACTAAATTTGATACTCAGAGGACTTGAAACGTGATTCCCCTCTTCCTTGTCAAATGAAAACAGAAAAAGTCAATCATGTTGTAATTAGAATTTATTGTATTCAAACCGAATTAAAATTTGCATGACAGTGTAAGTGGTATTCTAAAATTGTGTATCAAAAGCACAAAGAACAACAAAGGATATAATTTGATAAATTATAAATATCTACATACTAAATTAAACTGTTATGTAACTTTGAAAAATGTACTAAGCAAAATAAAAATTTCTGAAAGCTTTAATATGCACAGCCATCAATTTTACAAGTACATTGAAAATATCAACTTCCTGTAATCAGATCGTAGGTAATTTCTACCAATACTGAAACACTGAAAGTGTGAACATCTAAGAAACCCCGGATAATACTATTTTACACATATGTTTAAAGGAACCAGAAAGGAAACCAGACAGTAAGATTTATGGGGGCCACAATCCAGAAGGAGGAGAAATGTTGAATGTGAAACTGACTTTAAAAAGCTCTTTTCTCCTAACAGCAATGGTAGAATTCCAGAAAAAGCTACTAAAATACCAAGAAGCCAAGCAGATAGTTTGAAAGTGTCTGTTTTGGACCGAATGTTTATATCCTGCCAAAATTAATATGTTGAAATAATAACCTCCAATTTGATGGTATTTGGAGATGAGGCCTCTGGGAGGTGATTAGGTCATGTGAGTAGAGCCTTCCTGGTGGAAGTGTCCTTATAAAAGGGACTCCAGAGAGGACTCTCACTCTCTTTCTGCCATGTCAAGATACAAGGAGAAGCCAACTGTCTGCAACTTGGAAGGAATTCCTCACCACAACTACTGACCCAACCATGCTGGCACTCTGATCTTGAATTTCCAGCCTCCAGGACTGTATAAGTTTCTGATGTTTAAGCCCCCTAGCCTATGGTACTTTGTTATAGCAGCTTGAGCTGACTACAGCAGCCTCGTTGGGTTAGGGGGAGGCAGAGAGAGGCTAGAATACTGGAGTCAAAGTCAGGGCAGGGGAGCTGGTTTTGGATCCACAAAGGCTGTATCCCAAAACTAAAGTAAGGAATAGACCAGCTCACACAAAGACTGAAGCCCAACTGTCAATCACATCTGTCTCTAAAATTAGATTAAGTTGATATTTCATGCTTGTGGCCACCTTCCATAGGAAAAAGCAAGTCCTCTCTGGAAGAGGATATTCACATGCTAAGCTTCAAATTGTCTCCAAAATATTTGTATTACATGTATAGCTTTCAAAAAAAAATGTAAAGCAATAATCATAGAAAAATAAGAAAATCAAAAGACCATAGACATATACTCACAGGATATTGTAATAACTTAAATCACAAACTCAAATAGACTTCCTGACAGATTAAACAATGATTAGACGCAAATTAGATGTAGGTGAAGGTCAACTAGATAGCTTAGGTAGAATATAGGACAGCATAAAACATATAGACTAAATTGGAAACCAAACATTTTAATATAGAAAATATTGTAAAATACATATTTAATATGGAGAAAATTTATAAAGTATAAAATATGGTATCCCAGAAGGAAGAATGAGGAAATGAGAAGAAACAATATTTAAATAGTTCATGCCCTGAATAATCTGAAATTGGCAGAAGACATTAAATATCTCAGATTCAGGAGGCAGTAGAAACGTATCTGGAGAGGATATTCAAATAAGATAATTACAACAAAACCAAAAACCACACTAGGCATACAATAGAAAAACTGCAGAAAACCAAAGACAAAAACAAATTAAACGCAGATGGAAAACAAACCACCAAAGGAACTGTATTAGTCCATTCTTACACTGCTAATAAAGGCATACCCAAGACTGGGTAATTTATAAAAGAAAGAGATTTAATTGACTTACAATTCAGCATGACTGGGAAGGCCTCAGGAAATCTACAATCATGGTAGAAAGGGAAGTGGACAAATACTTCCTCACCCGGTGGCAGGGAGAAAAAGAATGAGAATCCGGTGAAGGCGGGGAAGCCCCTTATAAAACCATCAGATCTCGTGAGAACTTACTATCACAAGAATAGCATGGGGGAACCGCCCCATGACTCAATTACCTCCCGCTGTGTCACTTCTGGGGCTTATGGGAACTACAATTCAAGATGAGATTCAGGTGGGGACACAGCTAAACCATATCAGTAATCAAAAAGAAAAAGAAACATTTATTACCTTGAAAGAAATACAATTAATACTGACAATTGACTTCAAAGACAAGCCAGAAAAATTATGAAATGTGATATACAATGTGCTGCAAGAAAATCACTATTAACCTGGAAATCTATATCCAGTGAAAATATCTTAACAATAAATGAGTGATGATGAGATAGACGTATGTTTAACCAAGCAAACAGACACTAAGAAAATTTGTTACCATTAGATTCACACCGAGAGGAACACTAAAGAATACCCTTCGGGCAAAGTCAAAATAATCTTAAATGGAAAACTGAAGATGCAGGAAGAAAATAAATATTAGGGTTTTATATATATAATAATACTATATATAATATTATATTATATATGTTTACACTCTAATGAATATTGACTAAATAATAATGTATGTGAACTTTCAAATCTCTTCATAGAATTAAAGTACAGGATAACACATAGGATAGAATAAAGAGGGAGTTTAATGAGGCTAAGGTGTTTCTTATATTTCTTATGTCTTTGTATTGAACTTTAATAAATCAAGAGTGTATGTAGTAATTTCTTGGGTAATTCCTAAAGTAAGATTCAAAGCAGATGAATAAGATTAGAGGATAAATGAAATAATCAAATATTCTAAAAATTTACATCCACATATTTAAATAAAACAAAAAATAACAGCTTGTGAAACAAATAGAACACACATAGCAAGATGATAGTTTTAAAACAAACCACCTTTTACATTAACTACGAACAGATTGAATGCTCTAGTTAAAAGCAAATAGTTTAACCTGGTATCTCCCACGCACATTCGTACCTACTGCTTACAAGAAAAACACATTCACTGTAAGAATACAGAAAACTTGAATGAAATGCATTGCATGGATCTTGTTTAGATCACAAAAAAAGACTTCGTAGAGGTGTTTTTTTTTTTCAGGCAATTATGAAAATTTAATTTTAAATAGCTTTTAGATACTAGAAAACTGTGAGACATGATTATTAATCTTGTTAATTGTGGTTCATTTCACTATAATGATGTAAGAAAACATTTCATGTTTTTTTCAAGATACGTGGTGAGTATATGGGGATAAAATGCCATGAGATCTGCACTTTAGTGTTTTTCAAATGTAAGAGTAACACGGATAGATAAAGAAAACCATGTCAAAATGTTAATAATAATTATTTTAAAGTAAGCCATCATCAAAACGTGAAAAATGAAAAAAAAAAGACACAATATGAGCTTAGGGTAGATGTCCAAATTGCCCTCTAGTTAAAATGTTAAAGAAACATTGTGAAGCAAGTTTATACACATGAGAAATGTGTAAAATGCTGGAAACTCTGTGACCCCTTCTCAGCCTCTCATTGATTTTTTTGAGACAGGTCTCACTCTCCAGGTTGGTTCAGTGGGACTCCGTTCACTGCAACCCCCTCCTGGTTCAGCCATTCTCTGCCAAAGAAAGTACAAAATGAAAAACTGAACATCAATCAGTTAAATAGAAAACAAAAATACAGTAGAGATGAACAAGATTAAAGGCTAAAACTGTTACTTCATAAATATATCAGCTGGTAACTGTAATATATGCACAAGGCTGACATTCATGATAGATAAAATTAATACATTGAAAAGCACCTCTCTCTCCCATTCCTGTTTTTCAAGAAGCTACAAGAAAACTGAGGTTGTGTGTGTTTTATACAAATCATAGCACTGTTACTCTTTGTGCTTTGCTTTTTTTACTTGAGAAAGGATCTCAAGAGTTTTTTCTTATCTAAACAGTAACGAAATTCTCACCTTGTTTTTAAAGCTTCATCTTGCATCTTAGGTGTGTATCATACTTTGTTTAACTAGGTCTCAATTGGAACATGTAATTGATTTTGTTTCTCTATCCAAGGTGTTGCTCCTAACAAACAATGCTGCAAAGAATTGTCTTCTACTTTAAAAACTTCTTACAGATGTAGATATCTATAGGGTACCTTTTAAAAATATAATTGTTCAGGCTAAAGGTATAGATACTTAGAAGTATGATTTGTCTTCCAGAGTGATTTTCACGGTTTACAACCACATGAACAGTAAGAATGTTTTTGCACACTCTCATTACCGCTAATACCAAGCATTTTAATATTGGCAACATGAAGATAAAAACTATATCTTGTGATTTTTCTCAGGACTGAGGGTAAACATTTTCTTTTACATATTTAAAAGCCACTTGTCTTTTTCTGTGTATTATCTGTTTATGTTCTTTGCTCATTTTTAAATGAGTGCTGATCTTCATCTTATTTCATTTTAAGTGCTCATTTACATACTAAATTAAACTAACTGGTCTGTAATTAAACTTCACTATGTGGAAGCATTCATATAATCTTTTTTTATTTGTCATTTGACTTTAATATTTATAGGCCTTTTAAATGCAGAATTTTCTCTTTTAGTTTATGTGTAGTGGTATTTACACTATTTTCTTTGACAACTTTTAGGATTTCTGTTAGAATTTTTCACATCAAATGATTTTTTAATTTTTTGGAACATGTATTTTTTTTCCTAATTTAAATCTTTTTCATGAGGTACAAAGTAGATATTCTAATTTTAAAACTTTTTCAGATGGCTATCTAGTTCTCTCACCAATTTTTAAACTATCTTTTTCTACAGCTTCATGACAATTTATAATGACTAGATACTCTCTCATTACCTTTCTTCTTAAACACTTTTTTCTAACTATTCATAATTTTTTTTAAAAATTCCATTTGACCTTAAGGATTTGAATTACTTAGTTCCAATTGAATCTTGGTAGTATTTTTATCAGGATACAAAAATACATTCATTTGAAGGAGAACTGACATTTTTGGGATGCTGTGTCTTTATACCCAAAAATATAGTTTGCCTTTTTATCCCACTGAAGTATTTTTTTGTGTGTTCCTCAGAGGCATTTAAAAATGTATTTTCGTAGATCTTGCATAACTTTTTGTTACTATTCTAAATGGAAACTTTTATATTAGTCACATATTATATTTATTTGTAATATACTTCATTCATAGTATATTATCATGTTTTGAATTTCTTACTATCTATAACTGAGTTCTAAAAGAGTTTAAAGTCAATTAAAAAAAATAGACAGGGTCTTGTTCTGTCTCCCAGGCTGGAGTGCAGTGACATGATCATGGTTCACTGCAGCCTTGACCTCCTGGGCTCAAGTGATCCTCCCACTTCAGTCTTCCTTCCGAGCGGCTGGGACTACAAGCATATGACACCAGGCCTGGCTGATTTTTAAATTTTTTTTTTTTGTAAAGACGAGTTCTCACTATATTCCCCAGGGTGGTCTCAAACTCCTGGGCTCAAGTGATCCTCCGATCTCAGCCTTCCAAAGTGCTGGGATTACAGGTGCCAGTTGCTGTGCCCAGTTCCTTATCTGATTTTTAAAAAGTTAAAGTGTTATCACTTTATACCATTTTGTATTTGATTTTAAAAGTATATGTAAAGGGCTTTTGCAGTAACTTACAACTGTGGTGTGACAAAGTTCACATTTTATGTTACTGTAACAGATCATGGTGCTTAGGTAAAAAAGTCAGGGGAAGAAGGAAAGATGCAGATAAAGTAAATGCTGATTTGAAGAAGAGCAGATCCCATGGACAGCTTCTGAAACTGCTTTTGAGCAAGTACATCATTGTAGTTTCAAAGGCATCAGGCCTCAGTCAAAACTATTACCATCAAAAAGAATGAGTTCATGTCCTTTGCAGGGACACGGATGAAGCTGGAAACCATCATTCTCAGCAAACTAACACATTAACAGAAAACCAAACACCGCATGTTCTCACTCATAGGTGGGAGTTGAACAATGAGAACACATGGACACAGAAAGGGGAACATCACACACTGGGGCCTGCCAAGGGGAGGGAGAGCATTAGGACAAATACCTAATGCATGCAAGACTTAAAACCTAGGTGACGGGTTGATAGGTGCAGCAAACCACCATGGCACATGTATACCTACGTAATAAAATAACATGATCTGTACATGTATCCCAGAACTTAAAGTAATAATAATAATTGAAGAAAAACTCGACTTTATAATAATCAGAAAAAAAAACTCTTACCAAAGCCATGGAATGCAGAAGAGAAGGGCATGATGATTGGTTTGTATTAGGGACAGAACACTCATAAGAATCTATGAACCACTCTGTGAATTTGCCGTAAAGTAGATGAGGATGTTGCTGGGGCTGGAGATAATGCAGGCAGGTGGACCTGAGGGCTCAATAAAGTCTATTAGTGGTAGTGTGACCTCATTTTTACCCTTATCCTGGAGCTATGTGGTAATATATCACATATCTTGTGTGCAAATATACACACATGCACACACATCACATATGCACACATGCATACACACACGTGCACACACACACACACACACACACACACACTACAGTTTTCTGGCATCCTGGTCCCTGTAGGATAAACTAAGAAGCAAAAACTCTCCTAGAATTAAGAGTAGAGTCTATTTCTTGGGTGTGGGAGGCACTGCTAGAGCCCTGTTTTTTTCCACAGCCCCTTTCACTATGCTCGTACTTGCTTCCAACTGCAAATATCTGCATGCATTCTTAAGTTCTCCCTTTCTTTCCAAAATTGCAGATAGTCACTGTGCCTCTGAATGAAATTTTGGGGAAATTAATGACCCATGGGAGTAGTCATTAGGCCATGCCTATTAGGAGTTGGTGTAGAGATATTCCAGTTGATGTACAAACATTCCTCATCCCTTGGGAAGAAGCAAATCTTAGGTGCAGCAATTCTTGAAGTTCCCCAGGGAAATTGCACTTCAGTTGCCCACTGTGATAGCTGGATTAATGATGTACCCTGAATTAGCTCTGGTTGCCATAAGAAAATACCACAGACTGGTGGCTTAAACAACAGACATTTATTTTTTTCACAGTTCTGGAGCCAAGAAATCTGAAATCAAAGCGCCAGCAGGGTTGGTTTCTGATGAAGCCACTCTTCCTGGCATGCAGACAGCCGGCTTCTTGCTGTGTCCTCACATGGCCTTTCCTCTGTGGACATGTACACACACACACACACACACACACACACACACACACACACACACAGAATGAGAGAGAGAGAGGTCTCTTTTTGGTATCTCTTACTCTTTTTATAAAGACTAGTTCTATAGGATACAGCCCCACCCTTACGACCTCATTTAACTTTAATTTTCTTCTTAAAGGCCGTGTCTCCAAGCACAGTCACATCGGGAATCTGATTTTAACATATGAATTTTGGGGAACACAATTCCGTCTGTAACGTACCCTTTATTAGCTGTATTTCCTTCTCTGGATCATACTCTGAACGTCAAAACCCTCTCCCCCAGAACAAAATCTACTTTCTCTAAAATCCTTTTCTAAAAGTGTCTATGGAAGAACTTATGCTAAAACATTGGCCACAGATGATTAAACAGTGACTAGGTCAAGGTAGGGGTTTGGTCATAGGAAAAAAGTAAGAATGAAAAGCTCATATATGAGTTACTGGACAGATTTCTTATTTTAATCTGTTTTATTTTCTACCTGTAGGTGTATCTATCTGTGTTTCTATGCATATTCTTCCCATCTGTCTTTACAGGGTTACTTTGCAAACATCAAAGCCACATAGAATTCTCCAAGATAGTTCCCTTCAAAAAGATTCGTTGTAAATAAATTATAGGCAGGAGGCTGAAGTTTCCAACTGTTATTAAGACTCCATTCAGAGTAACGTTTGATTTTTTTTTTCTGTTTTGATGGCAGCACCTCAGCAGGGTTCCAAGGCACCAATTTTTGCAGAGCCAAATCATTATTCAGTAGTCAGGTTTATATAGAAGGTACACCAAGAATGCTCAACTCTGAGTGGTGGCGTACCTTATTCCAATTAGGGTAAGAAGCACTCATTTCCCTCATGGCCATGTGGAGACAAAATTTCCCTAGGAGTAGAGATGGAAGCCCAATGCACTGATGGTGAATTTCTGAGGAAACATTCTTTATGAATCTTACATACGAAGCTGTAAAGTGACATGTCTAATTAGGGCCTTGTAGCTGGAAATGAAAGAAAATGTTGAGTTCACATGAATCTTATTAGGACACCCTGAGGTCATGAGGCTCTAAAGTTTTCACAGTGAACTTTGCTGGGGAATCTGTGAGCTAAGGCTCTGAAGAAATTGAAGGCATAAATCTGTTCATGAGTTATGTGATGCTCAGTCCTGCCATCTTCTTGGGCCTCAGTTTCCTTATATGTAATTGTGATTAATCTCTCCCGAAACTAGAAGACAAAACGTCAGATGGTACTCAAAGAAAAATAAAGAGTGATCTATCTGAAATATTTAGACGAAACTTCAGAAACTGGTTTGGTTACTGTTTGAAAATTAGTTTTTATGAGAAAAACCCATCATCTCTCTGGTATCATTCCCAATGACATACAACCTCTATCTAATTATGAGAAAACTTTGAGCAAATCCAAACTGAGAGACATTTGACAAAATAACTGGTAAATACTTTTCACATATCTCAAAGTCATGAAAAGCAAGGAGAAACTGAAGAAATTATCTCAGACAAAAAAAGCTGGGAGATATGATATCTAAATTCAATGTAGGATTCTGGATTAAATCCTAGAACGATAAGGGACATTAATGGAAAAATTGTTCAAATTCAAATAAAGTCCATATTTTAGTTTTATTTTTAAAGCAGCAATATAGGAACAACCCCCACATTCTGTCCTAATATAAGGACAAAACAATTAGTTTTGACCCCTAAACAGGAGCAAGTCATCAAGTGCTGTTCCTACAGTGTTAGAAGCTGTTGGACATTCATATTCTGCTGCATAATTACTGTGAAGCTCTGGGCAGTTTATCCTCATTATTTGAACTCTTATGAGTTGAATATATATATATTCATATTATATATTTGTTAATATATAGGTATAATTATATATATTCATGTTAATATATACAAATATTCATATCACATATGGATATAATTATATATATTCATATGAATGCATTTGAATATAGTTATATATTCATTAATACATACAATATAGTTATATATTCATATTAATACATATGTATATATATTATATGATATTTAAGACTGAGCATCAAATAACTCATATATATATATTCAAGAATTAATTCTGCAAAACTACTTAGCAATAACTTGGCTTCTAATAATAATACTTAAATAACTCCCAACAAAGAAAAGAAAATAATTTATTCCCTGCATTCTTTTATTGATATGCATTGCCTATGAAGTCAATTTCAGATGGATGAGCATGCTAGTCAATAGAATTCACTTGGATGTTTTTCTTGATTGCTTTATCCTGAATTTCAGTTAAACAGCCATAACATTATTATGGTCATCCTCCTTAATATTACCAGAACTACAAAATTTCAAATATAGATATTCTCAAATGAAAATTCATGTTGCCCTCTATAGGCCTCAGTTTCCTCTTTTGTAAAATGAATGAGTTTTATTCAAAGTTGCCTGTGTCATTTCTAATACTCTAAAATTATTTACAGTTAAGAATGATTAGCTCCACCAAGTATTGGTGCACAGATGTATTAATTTGAGCTACAGCTTTAAAGCATCTATAAAATATGTACTATGGAAGAGAAATAAGGGCAGCAAGAAAGGATCACCTGGGAAATATTGATGATTCGTTTGAAAAGTATTCATTTTAATTAGAATGTCCTATTTCAATTTATAATGACTTTAACCTCTGAAATTCAATTTTCAAAGTGAACTTGGTCAAGCTGGTTCCATTGAAGACTGAAACGTGATGAAAATCTCAACTGGAGTGAAGATTCAGTTATAGAAAAATAAATGAAAAAAAGATAGGGAAAAAATAGTACTGAGTAAAGACAACTGTTTCACTATTTTGCTTTTTTTTATTTTAAAGAAAACTGTGTGCTTAGGTGAAAAATATATTTTTAGTACTTCTTACATTTTCCATAATCCATCACTGCCTTTTCACTGAATGGCTAACAAGTGAAGATGGGAAAAGTTTGAATCAATGTGTCAGGGCCCACTTTTAAAGCAGTCATGTTTCACTTCTATATTAGGAACACAGCTGCCTTTTTCTCATGGAAATGAGATTTTCATGTTGAAAAAAAAGAAAAAAAACCTCTGCAACTTTAGAGGAGAAAATGTAGAATATTTGTAAGTGAATGTTGCCTTAAGAATGGATAAACTTTATTAGAAGGGGAACACACTTTTTAGATATGCGCTAAAAATACACATTGTGATTTTCAAATCACAAAGCTGTGTCTCAACATATTGGCCACAGGCATAGTGACAAATTACAGTTTCTTTTTGTTGTTCCCTGCTTACGTATGAACTGTGTAAATATGATCATAAGTTACTTGTGTTTGCACATGAGATATGTATAATTTTGAATTGTCATTGCAGAAGTGCTATAGTGTTGTTGAGTGAGTATTTATCAAGATTATTCTATTCAGTTGAAGAAAATACTTTTTCATAAAAATGAAAACTTGTCATTTAAGGTACCACTCAATAAGCAAGAGATCTGAAGAGATAAAAATGAACAAAATACATGAACAAAAGAGAAAAAACTGGGGAAGAGGGAAAAAGGAAGTTACCCTAAGAATTATATTTAAGCAGATTCCCAGAGTACTTGAAATACTAGTGACTGACACACATACTATTTTTCAAAAATACTCTGTTACTAATTCAAACCTGGTTGGCAGAACAGGAGGAGGACAAATCTTAATCAAGAGACCTTGTTTTGAATCAAGCTTTGTTGTTAATTAGCTGGGTACCTTTGGGGAAATTACACAATCACTCCCAGCCTCAGCTTCTTCATTTTGAAGTGTGTCTTGTAGAATGAGTAGCTGTGCCCTAAAAAGAAAATGGGCAATGCAGAAGTGTCCAAAGTAGAAAGTTCCCTGAGTAACGACTATCCTGCGCACTTTGAGATTCATCAAAAGACAAGTCATTGTGATCTTAATTCAGCCCCAGGAGACCTAAAATCCTGTGAATTTTTACAGTATGAAGTCCAACCCTGGCTGGATAAAGCATAATGATATTTTCACATTTATCCATGTCTTTTGGCGTAGAGTGAGCATGCCTAATGAGTCACCAACTTATAAAATCGTGACATCCTTCCATTCAATATATGGTAATTAACCACCTACTCTGTCTCAGGCACTGTTCTAACTAGGAAATTAGCAGTGTACACAACAGTCTCTATTGCCATAGAGCTTCCATTCTGGCTGGGGATGAGACAGACAATAGTCACATAAACCAACAGACTTGCTAGTTTATAAATACTATGAAGAAAGATCAAACATCAAGATCAAAGAATAATTGCCCCATTTACTGAATGCTTTTAATGCGAAATCATTTAACATACGTTTTATTCTAATCCCAACAAAAATTAACATCATTTTTTATTTTACAGAAAATGAAACTGAAACTCCTAAATTTTGTTACATTATCAACATTTTACAGTATAAAAGTAGAAACGCAGACTGGGAATTCAAATTGGTATTTTGACCACAGAGTCTCTTTCTACAACAATACACAGTCCCATTGACCTCATAAGCACTGGGCATACTTTTTTCCTTAACAGAAAACATTTCTTCACCTCATTTGGGTTATAATGGAAGTAGGCATAACAGTAGATACTTGTCAGGGAACTATAATTGCTTTTGAAAACATATTCATAAATCAGCACTTCCATACAAGAAAAGTGGCACACGTGCAGAATGATTAATCTGTAATACATTTTACAAATATTTAGGAACCCTCTACTTCGGTACCAGGCACTGCCCCAGACAACTGCTATACCACCATGTGCAAATGAACTATGGTCTCTGTCTTACTCCACCTGGCATGTACAAGTGGAAACACGCAAGGTACAGGCCAGAAAAAGATGGTGTGACAGGAGTGTTAAGTAAGAATATAGGCATTGAACCTAGTCTGGATCCGGAGGTCAGGGTCGGAAAGGTTAAAGTTTGTTGAATCTATGTGTGTTTAAAACTTTCAGATAACTTTGTACTCATTGTTTAACCAGTATTAGATAGATTCTTAGACAATTTAAGTCAGTTTTCTAAAAGGAGTAATATAATTTAAAGAATGTTACATCCAGTTCAATGACTCAACATTCTGACTATGCATTTGAGTAAATAATTTATTTTTGCTAAATCATGGGTTCTTCGTCTGTTTTATGAGTCTACTAATACACACTTATGCTGCTTCACGGCACAGTTGAAAGGCTGTAATGGGAGAACGGATGTAAAAGAAGTTAGTAAATCATAATATTTACATATCATTGTAATTCACTATAAGAATTATCGATTATCTTTTGCTCAATTGAATGTAGTTATGAGTGAAGAACAATCTAGTCATGCTAGTCATTACATGATGTATAACGAATACATGGTGTTGTAGGAGAAACCAGTATGAGAGATGACATTCCAGAGCAGACATTCAATGGATGAATTAGTTTTTTTGGAGAATACACAAATGGCAAGAAGCTGGGAACTACTGGAAATATTTATGAGAACTAACTTGTTTGATATGTACTATTTACCCTGGGCCTTTCTTTTCTTCACGTAACAAAAGGGACATTCCACTTTTCCCTGACAGTAGTTTTGGCAGCTTCATTGACAGCAGTGTCATCGTTAGATAATTAGAATTGTAAGCCTTTACTTTTCTCCATTTTCTATATAGGATTTACTATACTTCCAGGCTTGCCTTCTTTCGATGTATGAAAGGTGAATCATGTGAAAAACACACTATGAATTATTAATGTAAATAGTATAGAAGTAGTAATCATAGAATAGAACTTAACATTTGCCAAATGCATGTTCTACGCCATACTCTTGATTGTCTTGTTTGGGTTCCCCTAGAAGCAGGCCCTCAAACAAGGATTAGAGTACAAGTGGTTTAATAAAGAGATTATTCTAAGAAATATAAGTATTGGAATAGGAAAATAAGACAATAGGTAAAAAGGCTACGGAAGGTAGGTTGTCAGATAATTACTACAGTGGGCCTGCTTTCCCTGTGGGAACCTGAAACAAAGTATAAGATATGACCCTTACAGGTATCCTGCCTAAGGAAGAGAACATTGGGGCATTTAACTGCCAGTGCCCAACAGTCATAGTTGAGTCCTGCTGATGAGATAGAAAACCTGCAACCTGCCCTGTTTGCAGGCAGAACAGACAGTTAAATATATCAGCCAAGGAAGAGCAGGGGCTGGTTGCTGGAGTTTGGACAGTGGAGCCCATAAATGGTAGAGAATGGATTTGTCACCAACATCAACTTTGCATGTATTATATGATAATTTTTTATTATACTTTAGGTTTTAGGGTACATGTGCACAACGTGCAGGTTTGTTACATATGTATCCATGTGCCATGTTGGTGTGCTGCATCCATTAACTCGTCATGTACATTAGGTATATCTCCTAATGCTATCCCTCCCCCCTTCCCCCACCCCACAACAGGCCCCAGTGTGTGATGTTCCCCACCCTGTGTCCACGTGTTCTCATTGTTCAATTCCCACCTATGAGTGAGAACATGCGGTGTTTGGTTTTTAGTCCTTCAGATAGTTTGCTGAGAATGATGGTTTCCAGTTTCATCCATGTCCCTACAAAGGACATGAACTCATCATTTGTTACGGCTGCATAGTGTTCCATGGTCTGTATGTGCCACATTTTCTTAATCCAGTCTATTGTTGTTGGACATTTGGGTTGGTTCCAAGTCTTTGCTATTGTGAATAGTGCCGCAATAAACATACGTGTGCATGTGTCTTTATAGCAGCATGATTTATAATCCTTTGGGTATATACCCAGTAATGGGATGGCTGGGTCAAATGGTATTTCTAGTTCTGGATCCCTGAGGAATCGCCACACTGACTTCCACAATGGTTGAACTAGTTTACAGTCCCACCAACAGTGTAAAAGTGTTCCTATTTCTCCACATCCTCTCCAGCACCTGTTGTTCCCTGACTTTTTAACGGTCGCCATTTTAACTGGTGTGAGATGATATCTCATTGTGGTTTTGATTTGCATTTCTCTGATGGCCAGTGATGAAGAGCATTTCTTCATGTGTCTTTTGGCTGCATAAATGTCTTCGTTTGAGAAGTGTCCGTTCATATCCTTTGCCCACTTTTTGATGGGGTTGTTTGTTTTTTTCTTGTAAATTTGTTTGAGTTCTTTGTAGATTTTGGATATTAGCCCTTTGTCAGATGAGTAGATTGCAAAAATTTTCTCCCATTCTATAGGTTGCCTGTTCACTCTGATAGTAGTTTCTTTTGCTGTGCAGAAGCTCTTTAGTTTAATTAGATCCCATTTGTCAATTTTGGCTTTTGTTGCCATTGCTTTTGGTGTTTTAGACATGAAGTCCTTGCCCATGCCTATGTCCGGAATGGTATTGCCTAGGTTTTCTTCTAGGGTTTTTATGGTTCTGTGCAGTCTGTATTATTACCAATGCTAATTATAAATGAAGAAACTGAGGTTCAGGGAAGTTACTTAATTCTCTTAAGGCCACACATCTGGTAAGCAGAGGAGGTGAATTCCAAACCCAGGATTTCATCTGACTTCCATGCTTCAACTCTTGACCTCTCATTAATACGTTGTTTATTTGGCAACTATTCAGTTTGGAAAGTTGGCTTTCTCTGGGGAATATCATGGGGCTAATTGAGAGATGCTTTCAATCACAATATGTTAATAATCTACAATAATTCAAAAAAGTGTAATAGAACTGTGGAATCCCTGCAGTAAAACATGATAAACCTCCACTTCTTTCTCTCTCTTTGCAGTGTTCTTAAGTATTTGTTCCAGTGTGTAGATGTTCCCGTTATGTTTTTCTGTATGCATATGTATATGGGAAATACTGAAGTTGGACATGACAAATATGTATTAACTTTGGGACATTTTTATTATTAGGGGCTAGGCTTAAGGCATCTCGTCACCTGTTTCTAGGATGTTAATGAATGTTGTGGGTGAAATAAATTCTCTTTAGCTTGCACAAGCTGGATTGGAACTCCACACTGGATTTCAGGGAAAACATGGCTTTTAAGGAAAAGAAAGAATTCAAATAAGGATAGAATATAGGAGTATGAAAGGTATAGAGGAGAAGGACTGTCATTCCAGGTAATAAAATTTGGTATGAGGATATTTGTGGGAGTAGAACTCTGCAAAGTGCATTCTGAGGATATGAACAAAACAATTTTATAGAACGGAATTTATGAGAGATATGGGACTCAAGGTCATAATGCCATATTGAGGCCAGATTGCAGGGGCTCTTGAATGCCAGGCTTAGAAGTTTGAATTTTACGTCATCCTTTTAGACCTAGAGAAGACCTTTGCTTCCATAAATAAAAGGACAGCGTTTACTTCCTAGCCATCATTATGGCAGAATTATTGCTTCTGCTATGCCAACCCTAATATTGCCTTTTTGGTTCATTTTTCTTTATTTCATGATAAAATAAACTAGTTCACTGCAAGCAATTTTCTACAATAGCCAAACTGTAAAATGAAAGTCCTACATAAATTCACCCCAAAACGTCAGTTTAGTGTACCTTCCAGATATATATACACATATGTATCTCTCATACACACAGACAGTCTCAATAAACAAGCTGCTCCTTTGTAATTCCAAATTTATTCACTTGATATAACATTAATATATTTATGTACCAAGATGTATCAATCTAACTCAACATGTTTATGTGTATGTATATTGGTAAAAATAGTTATAAACTACAAAAATCATCCATAATCTTACCATGGCTAGAAATAAATATTTATATTTATGAAAGTAGCTAAAGATTCCCCTGAACCCATTCCATTCCATTTGTATAAGGTAAATCTCTGTACCTTTCTTGACAGATTCATATGTATCTTTCCTTTCCTTAAATAGGTATATATAGATATATATATATACACACATACACACACACACGTATATTTGTGTATTTTAATAAAAATGTAATCATTTCATACTTATAAAACTGCCTCTTGCTTTTTCTTATTGAATGTATCATGGAAGAGATGTACTTTATTCCTCCTAATAGATCAACAATATGAATTCACTCAGCCACTTTTCCTATTGTTGCAAATAAGTTTTTTCCTTAGTGTGGTTTCTAGCCATGTTTATTTTTATGAATTTGTAACATATGTTTCAGCTGTGAACAGTATGTGGAAACACTTCTACTTACTGTCCAAACCTCTAGTCCAAATTGTGACTCCAAACAGAACTCTCTGGACCGTGTTCCATCTGACCAAATCCTCAAGCAAGTTCTGTAGCCCAACACTCATTTGTTTAGTTGCCAACCACATTATTTTTAAATTAAGCTCCTAGTATGTGCCAGAAACTGTGCATGCTGTTAAAGAGTTAAGTATATCTAAGATCTAATGCCTGCTCTCAAAGATTTTGGCAACAGCAAGTTGAGAACATAATGAACTTTACGGCAAAGTTTCAAATGCTTTCATAAAAAATTTAGTTTTGTCCCTAACACAAGCTTGACTCATTTTTGTTCCTGTGATTCAGACATATTTCTGGTATCTGGAGGACTGCTGGTGGGTGTGTGCATCATATATGTTCATATGGTTAACAAACTCAGGAGTTTGTTTGTGAAAAAAAAAAATGAATTACCCTAAAAGAGACCTACAAGGAGTATCATGACTGGTTTAAGGTAAATAAGTAATGATCTGATTGGAGGATAAATCTAAAGATCGGAAAATTTGAGCCTATGCAGTGTTGAGCACCAAGACTCTGAGGTCACAAAGCTATTGCTTCCACTACTCCACTACTTTTCTCCACTCCACTAATAAAAATGTAATCATTTCATACTATATGCATACACTGCATAGGCTCCAATTTTCCGATCTTTAGATTTATCCTCCAATCAGATCATTACTTATTTGCCCTAAACCAGTCATGATACCCCTTATAGGTCTCTTTTAGGGTAATTCATTTTTTTTTTTTCACAAAAAAACTCCTGAGTTTGTTAACCATATGAACACATATGATGCGCACACCCACCAGCAGTCCTCCAGCTATGGGATTTTTGACATGGTGTTTATCTTCTCAGTGCCTTAGTTTTGTCATTTCTGAACTTATGATTTTAAAGATGGAACTTTTGTAAAGCTTAAATGAGATAATGCATGCTAAAGACTAATCATAGTGTCCAAGGAATTATGAAGAATAATGATGTAGCTGTATTAATCAGCTCAATGAATTAAATAGACAAGTTCAATACTTTTAGCTATTATTTTATTAGTATTTATTTCTCTCCCATTATCTTGTGGGATCATATTTGATTTTTTACCACAATTGCCTTTGTTAACTTGTTTTGCTAAATTTTTTTACTTTTAATTTTATAGGTGTATTAGTCCATTCTCATGCTGCTAATAAGGAGATACCTGAGACTGGGTAATTTATAAAGGAAAGAGGTTTAATTGACTCACAGTTCAGCATGGCTGGGGAGGCCTCAGGAAGTTACAATCATGGTGGAAGGGGAAGCAAACATGTTCCTCTTCACATGGCAGCATCCAGGAGAAGAATGTGTGTCCAACGAAGGGGGAAGCCCCTTACAAAACCATCACTTCTCATGACAACTAACTCACTATCACAAGAACAGGATGGGTGAAACCTCCCTCATGATTCACTTATCTGCTCCTGGTTCCTCCCATGACAGGTTGGGATTATGGGAACTACAATTCAAGATGAGATTTGGGTGGGGACACAGCCAAACATATCAATGGGTATATGGTAGGTATATATATAAATATATAATATATAAAAATACATACACCTACTATATATATTGTCTCCGTATAATCTATATTAACATATAACATATATAATTATATATACCTACTATATACCCATAAAATTAAAAGTAAAAAAAAATTAACAAGCAAACAAACAAATTTGAGGTAAAAATCAAGTATAATCCAATAAGATAATGGTAGAAAAATAAACACTAATACTAACAAAATAATAATAGTAAAAGCAAAAAAGAAATATTTAATTAAAAATAAAAGTAAAAAATAATATCTTGTGATGGAGTACCCAAGATATTTTGATACAGGCACACAATGTGTCACATCAGAGTAAATGAACTGTCCATTACCTCAGCCATTTATCCTTTCTTTGTGTTACAAACATTCCAATTATACTCTTTTAGTTATTTTAAAATGTCAAATGGGTATTTTTAAATAAGCAAGTAGACATTAAAAGAGTTGGATTACGATAATTTCCAGGGACTGTCAGAATGTAGTCTCAGATAAAATCTGTACTGGTTAACGTGCTTCATTTCTTGGCAATTGTGTCAGGGGTCCCCATAAATACTGCTAGGTTTAATGATACACTAGGAACACTCGTAGAAATCAGTATATAATTACATTCATGGCTATGACTTCTTCTAGCAAAAGAATACAAAGCAAAATCAGCAAAGAGAAAAGTCACCTTTTCTTGCACCTGGGGTGAAATTCAGAGAAAACTAGACTCAAGCTTCCAACAGACTTCTCATGGCATATTCACACAAGACACACTTAATACCTCAAGCAACAAGTTGTAACAATTCATGTAAAACATCATCTGCCAGAGGAATTCATTACAGCCTCAGTGCCTGAAGTGTCTATTGGTAGCTGGTCATGTAAAAACTCTCAGCCTCAGATGTATCAGTATTGCAGACTCTCAGAAAGAAAGCAAGTATTCAGCATAAACCATAATGTTTGCACTGTTTAGGCACAGGGAGCTACATTTATCAGTTCCTAGAATGGTGGGAAATTGAAGTTACCACATGCCACCCGAGGGCCAACCTTGCAAGGAGGTCTTTCTAAGAATAGCAGTATCACTTAGGCTATGTTAATGATTTTCTACATAGCAATGAAAAAGGAAATATTTACAGAGAAGGTGCAATTGCATTTAACAGGAAGTCATGGTGGAGGTAGGAATGCCTGCAACAGTAGTGGTGCTATATATGTAATATTTGCATGTACAATAAAGTTATGCCAAAAACATATTCTGTTTCACTGCCATGAGGTTGCTTCCACACTGAGGAGTTAGCACTCAGTCCAAACACTGGTGTTCCCAGCCTTGAGCATTTTAAATCCCCATTGCAAAAGTTTTTTCATGCATGTTGGAAGTTGTGCAGGGATTTTTCCTACTCTTCTCTTTCCCTTTTTGGCTTCTGAGGCTGACAGCTTCAACCCAGGAATCATTAGTAGAGATTGCATTTAGGCACCTAAGCAGTGGCAGTAATGTCTTTTATAGATATTTACTCTCTTCAGAGACTAAGCCACATTTAGACGTGATCTAGACTAAATGTTTGTGTCACACTCAATATTTCTATGTTGAAATATTTACTCCCAGTATGATGGTGTTTGGAGATACTTTGGGTTAGGTTAAGTTGTGAGAGTGGAGCCCGAATGAATGGGATTAGTGCCTTTATAAAAGAGATCCCTGAGTGCCACGTTGCCCCTCTAACCATATGAAGACACAGCAAGAAGATGGCTATGAACAAGAAAGCAGGCCCTCATCAGACACCAGATCTGCCAGCATCTTGATCTTGGACTTCCCAGCCTCCAGATATGTGACAGATAAATGTTTGTTGCTTAAGCCACCCAGTCTATGGTGATTCGTTATAGCAGGCTGAACTACTAAGACATAAAGAGTAGAAACACAAGAAAATATGGCAGCCAAGAATAAATTCGAGATCAACATGAACCAACTCACTGGAAACTCTATGATCAGGTAAATGACACCTGAGAATGACTGGATTTCCTGTTTACCTGGTGACACCCATTTTTACATAGTATTCCCTTTCCCCAGGCTTTCTGCATTTATTCAACAAAATTATATTTAGTATGTGTATCAGGCAAACACTTTTCTAAGAATTGGGAATCAAACAGTGAATCAGACAGCAAAACGCCCTGCCTTCATGGAGCATAATTCTGGTAAATACAGATATTCAACTTGTTCCAAGTTTGCTAAATAGATCTCATCTGGCTTCATTTAAATCACATAAAATTCTCAGCAGAGCATAGCTAAAGGTAACACTGAATTTTTTTTCTCCATTTATGATGAAAGTGCTATGACACCACCTTCAAATCAAATAAACATAATATTATCCAGCTCTCATTTCACCATGTTTGTTCCATTATGAAATATTTATTTACTCTCTATAAAAAAGACACCTAAGAAATTTGGCAAGACTTGGCTCTTAACTCATGTTAGTTCTCATTGACCATTAATTTCATGCATTTTGAGTCAACCCACATAATAGATATCTTTCACATACCTGTATGAGAGATCTTATGTATCCTAGGTGTTCAAATAAAACATTAATTTAATTGCCTCCGTTAGATAGTGACAAAAATCTGAATTTCTGTTCAGAATTATATTCCTCTCTTTAAAAAATCAGGACACATTCTCACCTTTATAGTTCCTGGCACTTTTTCCTTCCTCCAGGATTTCTCAGTGTACAATGATGGCTGCTCAGTTATCAAATCGGCAGATTCCTTCAGCACTCTGAGATGTAACCCTTGACTATGCTGAATACATTAATGTATGAGTGCAGCCTTCTTCAGAGTATTCAGAGCTATCAACCTCAATGGCACTCCCTATCATTGGCTTCCAGTGAATTTAATCAGCAATGTCTCCTTAATAACTCTGTTTCATCCTAAAGTGATTTTTTTTTTTTTTTTTTTTTTTTTAGATGGAGTCTGGCTCTGTCATCCAGGCTGGAGTGTGCTGGTGCGATCGGGCTCACTGCAACTTCCATCCTCCTCCCGGATTCAAGCGATTCTCCTGCCTCAGCCTCCAGAGTAGCTGGGACTACAGGCACGTGCCACTATGCCCGGCTAATTTTTTGTATGTTTAGTAGAGACAGAGTTTCACCGTGTTAGCCAGGTTGGTCTCCATCTCCTGACCTCGTGATCCATCCGCCTCGGCTCCCAAAGTGCTGGGATTACAGGCGTGAGCCACCGCGTCTGGCCCAAAAGTGATTTTTTAAAATCACTCTAGGGTGGTCCTTGTAAGGCTCTAATTCTCCATGATGACCGTGTGGTTTGGTTTGACCTAATATCTGTTGCTGGGGAGAGAGGAGCAGACTAGGAAAGTGTACTTTGTATGTGACAAGCTGAATAGGTTGTTGACAGATTTTTACAAGGACGCTGTCAAACATAATTGGAAACACTGTGGCAGAGCTGTTGATTCTTGGAAAATGACACCTGCAAAGAGGTTACTTGTCAATCTCAAGCCACGTGGTTCTGCTATAGTAAGATAAAACAGAACTTCCTGTGGGGAAAAAATGGCAGAGCTTTTAAAGGGAGAAGGATGTGGGAAGCCATGGTCATTTTAAGGACAATTGCTGCAGGCACATGGAACAGGAAGAACGCAAGGTTATGTATCCATCATATTTATAGACACATAGACATTACCATAGCTGCCATTTTTTGATTGGTACGATGAGTATTTAGCAACTGACTTTCAAATGACATACAACACACACACATAGAGACACAAGTCTTTGGTGTATGATTTTGGATTGCAATTAGAACAATTTCACAGTATACTGAAAAATTCTAGACAGCAGAGGAGACCTGAGCTATTTTCCTGGCTTGTCTACTTACAGGCAGAGGAATTTTGGACAAGTCATTTCACTTCTTTGCATGTCAGTTTCCTCGGCTATAAATGAGGAAATTGGATGCAGTATTTAAAACTCCCTTTTTCCCAGTCCTAATATTTATTGAGTAAATATTTCTAGGTATAATATAAACATATACAAATCTAAATTATGAGATATCATATACATCTTTTCCATGCTTACAGTCCCTTTTCAAGTAAGTAATGGTCATGAAAGTTTCTGTGGCTCAGAAAAAAAAAAGGAAGAGAAAGAGAGAAAGTCAAAATTTGAAAATTATTGTTACTGTGAAATTACCTGGTTCTCAATAAGAATGTCATCAATATTTAATACCTATTTGTTTATGTTAGATGATCTTGAGGCCAGTAGGAGATGTTAAATGGTAGAACAAAACAACATGTTTAAAAGTTTATAAATGTGGCTTGTGTTAAACACAGACTGGAATCTGCTTTAACTGTGGATTCACTAACAATGTTTAAAGAATTCTGAGGCTCTTCGAAGTAAAATTAGCAAATAATGTGATCAAAACATGGAACTCTCAGTGGATAAATTATCATTAATGGCTTGATACACATAAGATGGCAAATTGAGCCTACTTCCTTACTTATCTCACTACTCAATAAATAGCAGTCAAAATATGTTTGCTATATCATTTAATTTTAATAATAATAATATTACCAGAAACCTCCCCCAAGCCTGTGCATCTCTTATTCTTAGCAAATCTTGGGATATTGGGTTCATGGACACTTTTTCATGCTAGCAGGCCCATCACTCCGTTTCATATTTTCCAATTCTGGTCATTGATTTCTAGCCACAGATGTTTATGTAACCGTACTTAGTAATATGTTGAAGATCCTTTTAAAAGGGCATATTTTTGATTCCCTAATTTGTTAATTGTGTCTAATTTGTTAATATGAGCATTTAAGATGACAAAGTTCACTATTTGCTTAGAAATAGCTGCATTCTAAAGGCCACAACCTAGTTCTATACCAACCATGTATGCATTATAGAAGACTGCTTAAGCAAGCTCACAAATCACATGACATTCTGTTCTCTCCTCCCTGGAGATGGGGATTGAAAGTAAAAAATGGAGATTGGAAAGACAAGGGAAGGAGATGAAAAAGGTAGGCTTAAAAGTGTACTTCCGGCCTATATCCATGAAAGAGTTTATGACCAAATCTATGATCAGATTAGAGGTCATTGAAGTTTCACACAAAGGAATTTTCGACTCAAATCTCCATGGCATAGTACTTAATGTAAGCTGATTTTATTCGTTTTATATAATGAAAACAAAAACAAAAATACCTACTCTTTTTATTTCCCTTTTGTGAACATCTATAAGTTTACCCAATGACCATTAAAAACATGATTATTAGTTATACCAATTGCCCAGTATATGAAAGGCACCTGAAAACATTTATTCTGATATGAGAATTAGTAGAAAGTCCAGGCTCAGGTATGCTGTACAGCTTCTTAATCACTTTTCAGAAGGGCAACTTGCCCTCAATGCCATCTTCTAAAACAAACAGAAATGGATAATTCAAGGACCAAAACAAAACCGAGACACATGCAGATTATATTTAATGGAAATGAAATAATGTTGTACACGGTTTGTAAACTGTTGTTTGCTTTTTTATTGATACATAATAATTGTGCATATTTATGGAATCTATGTGATATTTTGAGACATGCATGTAATGTGTGATGATCAAATCCAGACAATTAGGATACCCATCACTCCAAACAGTTACAACTTATTTGTGTTGGGAACATTTCAAACTTCTCTTCTAGCTTTGATGAAATGTACAATAAATTATCGTTAACTATGGTCATCCTACCACACTAGCTAACACTTGAACTTTTTGCTTTCTATCTAACTGTGTTTGTACCCATTACCCAACCTCTCTTCACCACCTCTCACCCTTTCTACTGTCTGATACCCATAATTCCACTCTCTACCTTCACTACATCAACTTTTTTAGCTCTCATATATAAGTGAGAACATGTGATATTTGTCTTTCTATACCTGGCTTATTTCACTTAACATAATGGCTTCCTGTTCCACACATGTTGCTGCAAATAACAGGTACTTATTCTTTATCATATTCTGATATCATTTGGCTGTGTCCCCACCAAATATCATCTTGAATTGTAGCTGTCATAATCCCCACATGTCATGGGAGGGATCGGGTGGGAGGTAACTGAATCATGGGGCACATTTTCCCAGGCTGTTCTTGTGATATTGAACACATTTCATTAAATCTGATGATTTTATAAAGGGCAGTTCTGCACACACTCTCTTGCCTGCTGCCATGTAAGATGTGCCTTTGCTCCTTCTTCACCTCCCACCATGATTGTGAGGCCTCCCTAGCCATGTGGAACTATGAATCCATTAAACCTCTTTTTCTTTACAAATTACCCAGTCTTGGGTATTTATTCATGGCAGTATGAAAATGGACAAATACATATTCAATTATATATATACACCCCATTTTCTTTATCCACTCAGCTGTCAATGGACACTTAGGTTGATTACATATTTTGCCTATTATTAATAAAGCACTACTATTAATAGTGCTTTAATGAATATGGTAATGCAGATATCTATTCTATATACCGATTTCATTTCTTTTTTCTATATATCCACCAGGAGGGTTACTGGATTACATGGTAAATTTATTTTTAGGTTTTTTTTTGAGAGAGTTTCATACTGTTTTCTATAGTGGCTGTGCCAATTCACATTCCCTCTAGCAGTGTACTTGCATTCCCCTTTCTCCAAAGGCTCACCAGCATCCTTTTAAAAATCTTTTTGATAATAGCCATTTTAACTGGGGTGAGATAATATCTCATTGTGGTTTTAATTTGCATTCCTCTGATGATCAGTGACATTGAATATTTTTTAATATGCCCATCATCCATTTGTACATCTTTTCAGATCATTTGCCCATTTTTAATTGGATTATTTGTTTTCATGCTACTGAGTTGTGTTCCTTATATATTTTTGTTATTAATCTTTCAGCAGATGGATAAATCTGCAAAGATTAAAACTTCCATTATATAGGTTGATTGTTTTGTCATTCTATTGACTGTTTACATTCTGTAAAGAAACATTTTAGCTTAATGTAATCCCATTGGTCTATTTTGCTTTCGTTATCTGTGCTTTTGGGGTCTTACCCAAAAATTTTTTGCCAAGACCAATGTCCTAAAGCATTTTTCCAATGTTTTCTTCTGCTAGTTTTATACTTTCAGGTATTACATTTAAGTTTTTAATCCATTTTGATTTGATTTTTATATATGGTGAAATATAAGGGTCTAGTTTTCTTTTTTTGCATATGGATATCAAGTTTCTGCAGTATCATTTATTGAAGAGACTGTCCTTTCTCCCACTGAATGTTCTTGATGCCTTTGCAAAAATCAGTTAGCTGTAAGCACATGGATTTATTTCTAAGTTCTCAATTTTGTTCCATTGGCCTATGTGTCTGTTTTTATGCCAGTAACATGTTGTTTTGTTACTATAGCTTTGTAGTATATTTTGAAGTCAGGTACTGTTATGCCTCCATCTTTGTTCCTTTTTGCTCAAGATTGCTTTGGCTATTCTAGACTTCCTGTTACCATATTAATTTTAGACTTTTTTGTAAAGAATGACATTGGTATATGATACTGCAAGATTGCATTGAATCTGTAGATTAGTTTTGGTAGTACAGTAATTTTCACAAAATTAATTCTTCCAGTCCATGGACATAGGATATCTTTCATTTTTTGTAATCTCTTTATTTCCTCAGTGTTTTATAGTTCTACTTGTAGAGGTCTTTCACCTCCTTGTTTAAATTTATTCTTAGGTATTTTCTTTGTAGATCCTGCAAATGGCATTGCTTTTTGGATTTTCTTCAGTGAGTGTGCTGTTGGCATACTAAAATGCTATTGATTTTTATGTGTCAATTGAACAAACACACTTTGCATGTCAATGAATAAACACTGTTATAAAGACTATAAATTGCTAGTTTTCTGAGAAGGCAATTTGAGAGTATTTAATAAAATTTTAAAAATGCACATACTCACCAAGGTAAAAAATGTAACTGCAGATATGTGTTCTAGAGAAATATTTATGCATGCACTTAAAGGGGAAAAGGTACAAGAATGTAAACTACAGCATTTTAAACAACAAAAAAATTATTTTCACAGTAGAAACTTCAAAAAAATTATTCAATTCAAAAATGATTAAACAAATTATAAACATCCACAATAAAGACTCTATTAGGTCAGAACCAGTTTCTAAGCTTAGTAGACACAGTGCCTAAAGCTGACACAAATGTTCTAAATTTAATCTTTCAAAATCAACTAAAACAATGAATATAATAATTATTATAGCAATTATTATATAATCAGTTCATCCTTAATTATATTCATTTATACCAAAGTAATAAAGAATATTATTATTATCTTAATATAAGAGGCTTATGAAGAAAAAAATTGCTAATGTCCATGAAAGTCATACCTCATTTCTGTATTTAGATGTTAAAAGCAATTATATATATTTATACATAAGCTGCAATGTTATGATTTCCAACATAACCAGTTACATTCAAATGGCAAAAATTTTGAACCATATGAATAGTATTCCACAAATTATTATTATTATCTCTCAAAAGAGAGTATCTATAAAGTATGTAAGTGCATAAAGTATCTGGAAGAATGCACATCTAGCTTCAAATGGGGACTACTTTTACCAAGAGTACTAACTCCTTTTGTTCTGAGGGTATGTGTGAAGAGATCTTTTACTTTTGGCTTTATATTCTTAGATATGTGTGTATTTATTTTACAATATGGGTATAGGTTTGAAATATAATACAGTTTTATTTAAAATGTACCATTTTGGTTACTGGTGTGCATAACAAATCGAGTCAGACTTAGTGGCTTTATCTGAAATTTCTTATTACAGTCTCACGTTCTGAAGGACCGCCACATGGACATTACACAGTGCTTGTCTCTGCATCATGGCATATGGGACCTCTACTTGGATGAATTAAAGACTAACCATAATGTGATGATTGGGGTTTGAGATCATTTTAAGGCTCTTTCGCTGACAGGTCCAGTGCCTGGGCTGGAATGAATCAAGGGCTAGAACTGCTTACTCTCATGCATACATGCAAAATCACCACGTAGCTTAATTTTCTCAGCATGGCAGTTCCACGGCAGTTAGACTGCCTTCATGAAGGGATTGAAGTATGAGTTTTCCAATAAGTGAAGCAAAATCTGCATCACCTTTTGGATCAAATCTTGCAAATGGAAGAATGTCATTTCTGCCATACTCAAAGCAATCACAAGGCCTTTTTTCTTTCCTCATTTTGAATGGAGAAGTTGCAAATTCACACTATAAATAAATATGTGCAATACAGTTATAGATATCTTTTGAAGATACAACTCTCTCCAATTTGACTTCTAGTCACAACAATTTACATCCCTTCAACTTAGAAAACACATTCGCCCTCCCCAACACTTCCAAGTTTTCTACTATTATGGTATCAGATGGAAGTTTAAGATTTCATTATCAAAACCAGGTCCATGTTCAGATGAAGCCCCTTTTGTGCGACAACTCTAGTGCAGTTTCTATCAATTTAAAAATCTGTAAACTAAAGAGACAGAAGACTATATACCTCCCGACTCTCTCTCTCTCTCTCTCTCTCTCTCTCTCTCTCTCTCTCACACACACACACACACACACAATTCAATAGTGGGACAGGCACATGACAACCACTGTAGTCATTTTCATTCAAAGGCACACAAAATAGAAGACACCAGATAATAATAATTTCTAAAATGCAAGCAAGCACATGTCATCAGTTCTTGATTAGAATTCCATGCTACTCCTTTTTAATTGTTATCCTTGACTCTTGGCTCTGCACTCTGTGGTTGTGGTCCAACCTTCCAAATCAATCAGTTTTCTGCATTTTTAGATAGCGTGCATGTTTGTAACTAAGTGTCCCTCTCAGCCAACTTTCTGCCTATTAAAATCTGGTTTCTCAAAGGTCTATTTTCTCTTTATACTATCTGTTCCTTTCAGTCCTTTTCTCTTAAAAACTTTCTAGAGCCAGGTGTGGAGGCTCATGCCTGTAATCTCAGTACTTTGGGAGGTCAAGGCAGAAGGATCACTTAAAGCCTAGCTTGGGCAACATTGATTGAGATCATGTCTCTCTCTCTCTCTCTCTCTCTCTCTCTATATATATATATATATACACACACACACACACACACACACACACACACACACACACATACACATATATTTAAATGGCATGCCATATTGGCACATACCTATAGTCCTAGTTACTCAAAGGCTGAGGCAGGAGGATCTCTTGAGCCCAGGAATTCAAGGCTGCAATGAGCTATACTGGCACTGCCCCCGCATTGCAGCCTGGGCAATGAGCTATGCTGGCACTGCCCCTGCACTGCTGTCTGTGTAAGAGAGCAAGACCTGTCTCCGAATAAATTAATAAATAAATAAAATTAGTCAAATTAGTAAAATTTAGTAAATAAATAAAAATAAAACTTTTTGGGTTTCTTGTATATCGATTTATAATTTATTCCATTAGACGAAGAATATTTCTACAAATTTTCTCTGGATTAGGTTTCTGGGAGGCTCTTCAGATTCTCAGAAGCACTATAGTTTAAGGGAGATGGTCTGTAAAGTGCAATGTTAAGATCCTTAGAAGGCCTCAGTCTATTTTAAAGGTTCTATGAGGTACCACCTAATATAGTTCTAAAGTATTACAAAGGATTTCTACAATAATAACCTTGGCTTTATATTTATTCTGCAAGTACTCTGTGTTTTATTTTTGCCCGGTGGCTCTTTATCGCAGGATTTTGCATTTTTGTTTTTTGTTCTTTGTTTTTAATAACTCAAGAAATCCTGGCTCCTTTATAATTCCTATAAATTTTAGTTGCTTTAAAACCCAACAATTTCTTGTTAGCTCACATCTCTCTATATGTTAGCTAAAATACATCAAATAATCATCTTGTTTATTTTATATTCCATATTGGAAGTTTTCTCAGTCAAATCCACTAGTTAATTAAAATTATTTTCTATTTTACACATCATCACAGGGAAGAGTCCACCAAAACTTGTTGCTACTGCACTTCAAGAATCACCTTGTTTTCAGCCTCCTGTAACAATTTCCTCCCTAGCACTCCAGTGTTCTCTGATATTCTCCTCAAGGCCCTTCAAGATTCAGCTCACTGTTTCGGCCACAGTTAATGCCACATGATTTAGGTTTTGGTTATGGCAGCATCACAATTTTGGTATCAAATTTTATTCTGATTCTTCACTCCATAACAAACTGGCCCAAAACTTATCAGCTTACTGCAAACATTTAATTATGTTCCTGGATTTTAGAGGATGGGAATTCATAATGCACCTGAGGGCATAGTTTGTCTACACTACATTACTTGATGTTGGGGACTATGGCTGAAAGACTCAAAAGCTAGGGGGCAACTTGAGCCTGGAGAGAATACCATCGAAAGGGTTGTTCACTCAAATGGCTGGTGCCTGGCCTGGGAAGATCAAAAACTAATCCTGCTGTTCAGAGCCCCTACGCTTGCCTACTATGTAGCTTGGCTTCCTCGCAGTTTAACAGTTGCAGTGTATTTTAAGTGTGTGTGTTCCAAGCACAGGTATTTCAGTGAAAAAGTCAAAGATGCATCACCTTTCACAAGCCAGCCTGAGAAGTTATACAGCGTCATATCTGGCATTCTCTATCTGTTAAAGGACTTGGAAGTACACTCTCATTTAAGGGAAGAATCAGAGACTTCATCCTTCCATGAAAGGAGAGCCAAAGTCACATCGTCGAGGAGGATGCAAAATAGGAAATGTTGTGACTGTTTTTGGAAATACAACCTACCATGTCAGAATCACCACAGAAGAAGTATTAATATTAATATCTAGAAATAATTGAAAGTTTTTGAAAATCCACAGGAAACCTTGTAGAAAGAAACCAACCATTTATTTATTTTTAAAAATCACAAATTATATCAAAACATAATTAAATCTCCCATTATATTTTGTGTGAAGAGTTTAATTGGTTATAAAGCAATCGCTTATGGAATGTACTCTGTATGAAAAAGTACTTCATTGACTTGGCTACCTCCTGCTCATACTATTCAACTTTGTTTCAATGTCCTCTCTAGGAAACTTTTTCTGATTCCCTCCTCATCCCTGCTTACTCCATCAGGGGTGTCCTTTATTATGCTCCCAGGGCATACCACACTGATATCTATTTTAGCATGGAGCATTTGGAGTATTTAATCAGAAAACCTACCCTGTCTCTCTCCCTCACTCTGCTATCAGCTTGCTGAGAACTAGATTTTGCTCCCTGTTCATTGAATACCTAGTGTTTGTTTACAAAGTGCTTAGAATACAAGTAGATAATTTTCTTCTTTAGGAAAGAAAAAGAAAAATAATAATAACAGCAATAATATTTTACATTTTTATTTTTTTATTTTATTTTTATTTGGGCATGGTGGCGGGCACCTGTAGTCCCAGCTACTCGGAGAGGCTGAGGCAGGAGAATGGCGTGAATCTGGGAGGCGGAGCTTGCAGTGAGCCGAGATTGCGCCACTGCACTCCAGCCTGGACGACAGAGTGAGACTCTCTCAAAAAAACAATAATAATAAAATAAAAATAAAAATAAAATATTTTACATTTATACATTCTTGAAGTTTACACACATATGATCTAATTTGCTAATTACATGTTAGGGATTTCTCTTTTTACTAGTAAGTAAACTGATGCCTGGAAAGCTTTTGTAGCCTGCTCAATATCATCAGACAGGTTTGTAGCTGAGCTTAAAATAAACTGAAGGATTCCTTAGTTTTACTCAAGTCACCTTTCCATCACCCCTTTCTACCACTGTGAACAATTTAGTAATGATGACTTGTCATGAATCTACCTAACAGACTTTGATATAACTTTGATTGTGCCATATTATGTTTTGAATAAAGCAGTATTAGTAGATTTACCTTGAAAAAACTATATATAGAATGTCAAGATAAATAAATGTCAACCTTAATTTCTCCCAATTTATAGCAGCCAAATCCCATATAGAAATAAGAACGTCGTATTAGGATTCCATAAAGACTGAAGTTTCACAGGAAAAACTCTAAACTTACAAAACTGGAAATAAGATTATTTATTGCATTTTTTCAAACAAGACATATTTGTTCTTATAACATGCCTCACACATCGTAATATTTCATATTTAAGTATGCATGTGGAAAATATTCATGGATAAATAATTTAGCCAAATATTTTAGCCAAATATTTGTTCACTTACTTTAATTTCAATTGTTTAGACAGTTTTGTGAGAAATTAACTGAATGCTTTCATTATCATGGGTTGTTTCTTAGTATTCCAGTAATTATAATTACATAAAAACCCAGAAATCGGAGGAGCAGCACTATGATTTTGTGTTTTTATGTTTTTCCCTTTTCTAGGTACATTCTTCCTAAATGTTAATCAAGGAAGCAAAGGACATCTTGGAGGGAAGGAAAGAGCAATTGACTGTTTTCCCTGATTCAGCTACTCTCTGTATTTTTTTAAGCTGTTTGAATATGACAGCTTTTCAACCTTTCAGAACATTCATTTTTCTCTTCTGAAAAATGGGCTAAGAGGACCCATCACTTAGATTTTTCATGGAGGAGGGCGACGGATGCAACTGTGTCCCTTTAAAATTCATATGTTGAGTGCTAAACCCCAGCATTTGTCTCATGAATATACCTCAGCATGTGACTACATTTAGATATAAGGTCTTTAAAGAAGTAATTAAGGTAAAATGAGAACATTATGGCAAGCCGTAATCCAATATGACTGGTGCCCTTATAATAAGAGGAAATTAGGACAAAGATAGAAAAAAAAAACTACGGAGTGAAGACGCACAGGCACAGGGAGAAGACTGTCATCCATAGGCCAGGGAGAGAGGTCTCAGAAGAAATCAACCATTCTGGTCTCCAAAACTGTGAGACAACAAATTTCTGTTGTTTAAGCCATCCAGTCTGTGCCTAACTTTGTTACGGCAGTCCTAGTGAACTAATGCAAGGAGATTATAATTTATCCTAAATTTAGGATTAAATGGATAATGGCACAATCTGCAATGTAGAAGGTAGATTTTCTCTCATTCCTTTTCTTACTGAGTTTTCCTGCTCTTGAAATCCCAGGAACAGAAAACCTGCAGATATTTTGTTCAGATTTCAATGCCAAGTTTTCTTCATCTTTTTAAGGTCACAACAACTTTTTTTTCCTTATAATATTTCTTAAATTAAAACCTATCCATTTCAGGTCCCCCTTGGATCTTTCTGTCCTCACAACATTAGTGTTTGCCTGTGTGAGATTGCCAGTGAAATTGATGCATGTTTCTTACGTTAATAGGCATATTTACCTCTTAGTGAGTGTGCATTTATCCTCTAAATGTTAATGGGTCTTATGCATCTCTCTTTCCAGGGAGACTGTAACCTCACACGAATACAGATGCACAAGGAAGAAAAAGCATCCTTTGTGCTGGCCACTCCACATAGCTTTCTCATCTTCAGTGCATCCAAACAGGCATTTCCAAAAGCCAGGTGGCTCATGCTGCCTCACAACAGAAGCTCTTGCTTTCCAACAGTCTCATTTGAGTAACGGGCTAATAGAAAACCAAGTTATGGATCTCCAGGACCAGAATAATAATAAGGCCATAATGAGATTGTTATCAATCTGGCCTCAGTTCCGGTTTCTTCTCTCAGAGGAACATCATCATGAAAATAGGAAAACTCATCAATCATAAAAATCACACAAGAGCCAAGCCAACCGGCTTAGATATACACACAACATTGCAGGTGAGACTGAATTTCACTGCGGGAAAGCAGTTTCTCTTTGAAAAATCAGAGTGACACACTAACTGATGGTTAACACATTCACTGATGTCCCTGTCCCTTTCTGAGTAGGTCCTGGGAAGTATGAAGTTAAGCAACTTTCCCAAGGCCACACAGATAACAAGACGTAAAACTAAGGATAAGAACTCATTTCTGAAATCGAGTTCATGTTGCCTCTCTGGCTCTTTTACTGTAAGCTTCAGGTGTTTAGCAACTCATATGTTATAAACAAACAAACAAACAAACAAAAAGCAATAAAATAAAGAACAAAGAACAATAAAGGAAATGCATAAGTAGAACAGTGAAATAACCCAACCAGTTAGGCAGCTCTAGTTAACTGAGAAGCCCTTGACTTTTCAACATCATTTCACCCCTTATTACTATGTAATCGATACCAATAGACAATAATGGTTATGCAGGCTGAAGAGTAAGAGTAGGCAAGGACATCAAATTTCCAAGGTATAAATGCCTCCTCACGTACTCACTTCCTATGGGATGTACACTCTATCACTAACAGTGTTTTTGTTGCTTTTTTTTTCTTTTTCCCCAAACTCTTACATTTACTCCACTCTGTTAAGCTTCCTGAATCATAGAGAAGTTGTAAGAAAGTTTTTAACCTCCGCTATAGGAAGTCCTGCCCACCTTCTCCAGATCTCTGTTCTCATAGTCCATCCTCTGGTTCCAGGTAAGCCACGACTTTGGAGTTTTTACCAAGACAAATGGTCTGACGCCTGTAGTCCCAGCTACTCGGGAGGCTGAGGCAGGAGAATGGCGTGAACCCAGGAGGCGGAGCTTGCAGTGAGCCGAGATAGCATCACCGCACTCCAGCCTGGGCAAAGAGCGAGACTCCGTCTCAAAAAAAAAAAAGAGTCTAACCATATGCTTGAGAGGTAAAGTAAAAGGAATGTGAAGAACCATTGTCAAAATCCTCTTATATTTTCATTTCTTTACTCTTCCTACTAAAAGCTTCAACTCTCAGGGAGGTAACCTAAGGACATGTTTTCATTTCTCAATTTTCTCTTCAGCACTGATAAAGCTCCTCATTCACAGGAAAGTAAGAATGAGGGTAGAACATGTAGAAATATGTAGAAACAAGGGTAGAAGCAAGCCAGCTCTGCTTATTTATATCATTTTTTGCCATCCCAGTTTTATTATACAGGAATAACACCACAAACCAGGAAAACTTCGGAAGATTTCTGATAAAAAAATAATTAACTTGATTAGAACATCTTTAGACAGTGGACTTATAGTTGAATCACTTCCAAAATAAATAGGTCAGATGGAATCTCTCTTAACATCACTACCAGTAAAAACAAATCACGGTGATAAAGTGTTTGACTTTCTAAGACATGGCCAATTTTGGAAAAAAACTGATACATCTATATGTAATTTTTGAGACAATTTATAGCTCATGCAATTATCTCAGATCTGAAATTTCTATTAAACAGATATTTATTGAATGCCTCCTGCCATGTCAGGCAAAATCTGCTGAGGACACAGCTATAAACAAAATTCTTGTTTTCTCATGGTTTATTTGGAAAAGTTAGAAAATAGTAAAATAAGGAAGAAAAACATAGAATGTAATAGATATTTTAAAATCAGAGAAAGAGAATAGGAACAACCAGGATAATGGTAAATGTTCTTGCTACTGTAATTACAGCAGGCAAAGAAATTCTCACCCATAAAGTGATATTTACATAAATCCTTGAAAGAGTGAGAGATAAGTCACGTTGGTATCTGAGCCAAGAGTGTGTAAGACAGAGGGCACCACAGAGCTAAATCCCTGGAAGAGTGAGTTTTTAGTATCCTCAAGAACTAGCAAAAGGGTAAGTATGGTTGCAGGGTAGAGGAAAGGATAAAATACCAGGACATGAGTCAAAGTTGAACAGAGGATGGTGTGAGATCATTTAAGTCTTTGTAAATTGATTGTTAGGAATTTGGTTGTCATTTTGGGCAGAAGAGTGGCATGATATCACTTACATTTGAAATCAACACTCTGCTTCTGTGTTAAAAATAGATTACAGAGGCTGGGTGGGGTGGCTCACGCCTCTAATCCCAGCACTTTGGGGGGCCAAGGTGGGTGGATCACGAGGTCAGGAGTTGGAGACCATCCTGGCCAACAGGGTGAAACCCCGTCTCTACTAAAAATACAAAAATTAGCTGGGTGTGGTGACAAGCATCAGTAGTCCCAGCTGCTCAGGCGGCTAAGGCAGGAGAATTGCTTGAACCCGGGAGGCAGAGGTTGCATTGAACTGAGATCGCATCACTGCACTCCAGCCTGGGCGATAGAGCGAGACTCGGTCTGAAAAAAAAAGAAAAATTACAGAGGGCAAAACTGACAGAAGGAAGACCAGTTAAAACATTACTTTTACCCAGGTAGGAAGTGATGATGGTTTGAAAAAGGATAGCAGTGGTGTTGGCAAAAATTGGTGGTATTTTAAATTTATTTTGAAGGCAGCACCAACAAGCTTCTCTGACAGATTGAATGTGAGATACAAATGAAAAAAGGAGAGCTAATGGTGATGCCAAGTTTGTAGTTAGCTAAAAGAATGAAGTTTCCACTTACTGAGATAGGAAGACTCAAGGGAGGCAGGCTTGTTGAGGGAGGGGATGGATGAAGAAACAAATGTTCTTAAAAAGTGTTCTGAGTCAACATATCTATGGTTAAGAACAGTTTGATGAAAATGGGATGGAGTTAAAGAAAATTATGCTTGGCATATGTTAAAGTTCTCAAGAAAGCATTCTTGGAAAAAAAAATGTTTAAACTGGGGTCTAAGGGAAAAACAGGCGTTGTGAAACTGAAGGGTGGGGATGGAGAAAGGGTTCTATGGAAAAGCCTAGTAAAGACCCAGGAACAGGATAAACCACAATACATCAAAGTGCAATCTGCTGTAGCACTTGCTTTGAAAAGGTGAATCTGTTCCAAAGCAATTGATTAAATTAGAGGTAATTTGAGTATTGGAGGAAGGCCTCAAAGAAGAGATTCAGAATTTGGTGCTTCAATCTGGAGTCTCATTCAAGAAGAAAAAACTTTTTGGGAAACTCCCAAGATTTTTTACCCATTTCATATTCTAAACGACTACCTTTCCCTTCTTTGTAGAGTGCAACTGAATATTTTTATTCTGTAGACCTATTATATAAGCAAGTCTGTGTGCAGTAAACAGTTTCATATGAGTCCAAACATTAAAGGCTGGAGAAATCACTCCAATAAGAAATGCAACTGAATGGCCAAAACAAGGGTGTTGTGATGGCTAATTTTATGTATCAACTTGACTGGGCAAAAGGATGCACAGGTAATTGGAAAAAAAAAACTATTTATGAATGTGTCTGTCAGAGTATTTCTCAAAGAGGTTAGCACTGAACTGGTAGCCTGAGTAAAAAAGATTACCCTTCTCAATGTGAATGGGCATCAACCAACTCATTGAAAGTCAAAATAGAACAACAAGGTGGAAGATGAGTAAATTTTCTCTCTTCTTGAAATGAGACATCCATCATCTTATACCTTCAGACATTGACACTCCTGGCTCTTGGACCTTCACACTCAGACTGCGACTTAGACCATTGACTTCCCTGGTTCTCAGGCCTTTAGACGTGGACTAGAACTTCATAACCATCTCTCCTGTGCCTCCAGCTTTCAGAGAGCAGATAGTGGGACTTCTCAGTTTCCATAGCCATGTGAACCAACTCCTTATAATAAATCCCTTCCCTCCCTCCCTCCCTCCTTTCATTCTTCTTTCTTCTTTCTTTCTTTCTTTCTTTCTTTCTTTCTTTCTTTCTTTCCTCTTTCTTTCTTTCCTCTTTCTTTCTTTCTTTCTTTCTTTCTTTCTTTCTTTCTTTCTTTCTTTCCCATCTACCTATTTGTCTGTCTATCTATCTATCTATCTATCTATCTATCTATCTATCTATCTATCTACCTATCTATCTATCTGTTCATGTATCTTTCTATCTCTTATTGGTTCTGTTTCTTTGCAGAACATTCACTAATAAAGGTGTGGTCCTCCAAAGAGATGAGTACATCTTGAAAATATTATTTCTGTTATTCTCACAATAATTCTAGGAAATGCTTAGAGACTAATTTCTTCTGCTGTAACACTTTATTATGTGTTGATTATCCTCAGGTAAGTTAATTACTAGTAAGGATAATGAAAAACCTGAAACTAGCAGTTAAGTGGGTGGGAGCAGTTCAAGCAGAATGTAAATTATAAATGTTTTCCTTTTCTTCAATTTTTGAAGATCTAAAACAGCTATCACCTTGCCATCCACCTAATACCTGAAAGATTAAGAATTAATGCAATGAAAAAAATCATCAAACCAAATGCAACTTTTTCCCAGAGTGCTAAAGGACATTATTTTAGTGATTCAGGAATAAAACTTAGCAGAAAGTTATTCCTTTGATGTGTTTGCTTGATTTATATGAAGCCTATGATACTAGGCCTTAAATGATTCAAACAGAATTGAGCATATACAAATAACTATCTTTTCAGGTGGAAGAATTCTAAAATCACACAAAAAAATGCAAGGTAAGTTTGTAACTATTCTTATTTTACAGCTGAGGAAAGTGAAGCTCATAAAACATAAAGAACTGAGCTAACATCATCCAGGTGTTAAATTAAAACTAGAACATCAATTCATTCTCTTGTATTTTTAGCACTGCATTAATACACTTTATTAAGCACGTGTGATGTTGAAATGTTAAATTAATTATGCCAGACTATATAGACCATGACGATATGGGTCACAAGTGTTTTGTCACTGTTCTATCCCAAACTCAAAGCACAGTGTCGAGTACACAGTAAGTCCTAAATAAATATTGGCTGAATTGATGAAAAAAAAAGATATTATTAATAGGTCACCTTGTTAGGGACACAGTCTGTATCTTAGAAGTTATCAAAATTGCCTCTAAGTTATGAATGCATTTAGGACATTGCTTTTTAAGTGGTAGCATTTTGAGGACAGGTCAATTTGAACTTGTGTGGGAAATGTGTATGTGTGTGTTTGTGCATGTGTATGTGTGTATGCACATATGCATGAAAATGAAGGGCTGGTAGTATTGAAGAGCTAGAAGGAAGGTATAGGGATCATGAAAAATATCCCAAAAGACAACTAAATGTAAGTAATGTATCATTTCTAGAATTTGTTTTTAAAATTGCTTTGGAAATCTTGCTCTCCAGAGAGGTCATATGCATTTGAGATCAGATAATATTGGGGCAGATGTGACCTTTAGAGATCATTTAGTAAAGGGATCAGCAAACTACAAACCAAGGGCCAAATTGGTCCACTGTATGTTTTTTGTGAATAAAGTATTATTGGAAGATAGCCATGTTCACTGGCTTACATATTTTCTATGGCTGTTTTCACATTTAATGGGTAGAACTGAGCAGTTGCAACAAATAACAAAGCCTAAAACATTTACATTAAAAATGTCTTCTGACACCTGATTTAATCTACATTCTTCATTTTACAGACAAAGAAGCTGAGATCTCAATGGATGACAAGATCAGCTCAAAATTATAAACACAGACTTAGAGGCAGGGCTGAACCGCCATTTCTTAGCATCTCCCTTTATCATCATCCTATTTTAGAGTAACACTGACTTGCAAACAATTTAGTTTTACCTTATTACAAAATTCGCTGTTTTTATTTCCTATACATATGGTTTATCTTGTCTATGCAAACCAGCATCTTTCAGCTGCTTTATAACATCTGCTACATAAGAATACCTTGGACCAGTAAACCCCCAGGGGAAACTGCAACATCACTAACGGGCTTATAAAAGCTGACTTGAAAACTAACACAAGATCACACAAAATTTTGTAGAAAATGGATTTGAAAAAGAATGAGGTTTCAGCAATAACTCAATGGCCAATTGTATTAAGATACCAGCTGTATATTCTCCTTTGATGGGCCCTCCATAAATATTAATAATGCTCAATTTTGGGATACAGAGAAAGACAAGGTAATGGGTCAGAATCCCTCAGTTCCCATTTGGAATGTATGGTGGATATTTCAATAGTGATAAGGGAGCCGACATGACATAGGAACTATCCCTTACAGAAATGGAGAATGGGAATTGACCTCAGGAATGAAGTCTAATGAGGCCAAGATGACAAAAGAGCTCCTATTGACCCTCTGTGCGAAATGCACAAATCATGACAGTATGCAGAATTGCAAATGAGTTGATAAAAAAAGCCAAAGAAGGAATTATCCATCAAAATAGAAGAGAATCAAAGAAAGCAATTAAAAATTGGTATTATTAGAAGGAACCAAAGGTGGAGTTTAGGGGTGAAGGAGAAAAAGGAAATCAGAGCATGTGGTTCTGAACTTCATGGCAGGTTCAGGTGCCTGTCCCAGCAGCATATCTGTGCTGATTGGCTTCACATAAAGAGCTAGTGGGGAACCAGCCAAGCAGATAAAAGTAAGCACATTTGTTCATTGGAGAATGATTCACAGAGTTTTTAGTTGTTGTTGTTGTTTTGTTTTTGTTTTTGTGAGACAGAGTCTCACTCTGCTGCCCAGGCTGGAGTGCAGTGGCACTATCTCAGCTCACTGCAACCTCCGCCTCCTGTGTTCAAATGATTCTCCTGCCTCAGCCTCCTGAGTAGCTGGGATTACAGGCTCCTGCCACCACACTCGACTAATTTTTGTATTTTTAGTAGAGACAGGGTTTCACCATGTTGGTCAGGCTGGTCTCGAACTCCTGACCTCATGATCTGCCCGCCTCCGCCTCACAAAGTGCTGGTATTACAGGCATGAGCCACCGCGCCTGGCCAATCCACAGAGGTTTTAATTAATTAACAAATCAATGAATAACTCCACAAGTGATTATTCCTGCTACCTAATGACAGGCCTATGTGAGTCTTTTGACAGTCCAACATTGCCTCCATTAGAGAAATGACTCTTTCCCAAATCATGTCAATTTGCTATCAAGCTACTTCCCCAACAACAGGATGGGCTGCTGATCCAGGTTAGCTATAAATAACAATCAGGGTTATTAGTTGCAAACATATGAACCAACTCTTTCTAATTTAGCAAAAATGACAACAAACCTTGAATTTCTTATGAGGTGGCACAAATAATCTGTGAGAATGTCACAGTCATTCATGCATGAGAATGCATGGCCAGAAACAAACTCTGAAGATACTGATAAAAGTACATGGACACTTGTGGTGTCAACCAGTACCCTTGCTGTATTCTTCATAGCACCTACTTCCTCTCTTTGCTCTATTCTGAATGAATCTTACATGGATGAGTCTGAGAGGTGAAATGTAATACTCACGTCTATTCCCTGGATGCTAGAAGAGGGCATTTTAGGCTAATAGCATGGGTACATGGAACTTATTATATGGGTAATTCCCTAAACATAACCAGGGTATGAGACATGATAGTCATTCATTACTTTATCCAAAGAGAGAGCACTATCTCTTAGAGGGACCTAGCATTTGATCCAAGTAGAATATTATGGGTTAGACAGAGTCAATAAGACTCCTTCTTGGAGGAGAATGTATAGATGTTCAAAGATATTGGTTAGAAACTGTCACTGAGACTCCTTTTTTAGGGGAAGGGGCATAGATGTTCAAAGATAGCAGATTATTCAAAGATAGTGGATCTTTGGCCCTGCTCCATCATGTGGCAGAAGTACCAAAAGTTGAAACACACAGAGAAAAATGAAGCTAAGAGATATTGTAAAAGGCAGGGTTGCGACTGCATCACAAACACCTGCATTCAGTTGCAGCTGAAGCCACACAATCCTGAACTGTACAATTTCCCAAACTGGTTTTCTTATTATCTTAATTAAACTAATTCACATACACCAAACAGCCTAATACAACGTCTATTCTCTAAATTTGTGTGCTTACTGAGTAAAATCCTAGGATAGGAGACACCAACAGAGATTTCAGGAATGAAAATCAGAATGTTTTGCTGTACCTCTTACACATGAAGACTTCAAGCAGAGGGTAAACAAGATAAACAGGATACTTACTCTTCTCCTTCCTTGCACAGATAGTGCATCACTTCCTTTCTAACAATTCTTCAGGAGTTCTAAAGTTCATGGGACAGAACTCCTTGACTGGTACGTGTTTTCCAGTGAGTGTGGTTATGGAACAGACACACATACACATCAACATATGGATGGTTTTCTCTGTGTGCCTAAGACAAGGTGCCATGCAGGCTCAAAAGCAATGTGCCTATGTTATCTCTCTCACTCTTTCTTCCAGTCTACATGTTGGTGCTCTCATATCTTCCATTTCTATACAGATGATGAGGCTGATGCTACCATTTTTGTTTACGTGGAGAGAAGGAAGGAGAAAGAAGCACACACACCCGCACACACAGAGAGAGAGAGATAGAAGAAAAGAAAAGAAAGACACTCAGAGGCTTTCAGCCTAAGGCACTTCCTTTAGCCCAATTCGCCAGTCGACCCAAAACTCTGCATTAGATTTTAGGCAAAAACTCTCTGCTAATTTTAAAGTCTAAATTCCTTTTGGTTTCCTCTCCTCCCTTTGCAGATATCTTCTTTGAATACTAACAGAGAAGAACAGCAGCCACGTGGATAAGGCAGAGTTTGGGAAATCCTGGATTCCCTTATCATAAAGCATCTTAGAGTAACCTCAGAAATGCAGAAGTTACTTGTAATGGTGCTCTAGACACTGTAGGAGAAAGTTTCATCTTTATGATCAAATTTAATTCTCACAAAAACCCTGTTAGGTAGAGTGTTATTATTTAAATTTAAATCAGAGGAAAATGTAAGAGGAATTCTGCAACTTAGAGTCAAAGAGATAATAAACAGGAGCATTTGTGGTTTGAAATTTGGTTAGACTGAATTAAAACCCACATTTGAGGCCTTATACCTTGCACCTGGGGCGTGACTTCATAGTGATGTAAATCAGTTTTAGCAAAAGAAGCAAAAGGTTGAAAGTCCTTTGTTTAGTCTGGAAGTGGCTAAAGACACATGAAGATCAAAATTTGCAAAAAAATAATCCATATGAGACTCTTGTGTGTAAAAGATTAAATGGAGTCTGTGTCATTCCAGGGAAAAGATCTAGGGCCCAATTGATATAAATTGAGGAGAAGCTCATTTCCCACTTTTAAAGTTTCCATGATCCTCTTAATCCAGGAGAGAAATGTAGAAAAAACACTACCATCCTATCTCTCCACTTATTTTCTCATTGGTGAGGGAGGGAGGAAGATTCATCAGTCTGATGAGATGATGGGTCTCCAAAATAAACCAAGTGTGTACAGCAGCATTTCCTTCTAGGTCCCCTGTTTGAGTCAGATTTCTCCAGAGAAACAGAAGCAATAGCAGGTGTATATACAGAAAGAGAGTTATTTTAAGAAACTGGATCATGCGACTGTGGAGGCTCAGGAAGTCCAAAATCTAGTAGGGGAGGTCTGTAGGCTAGAGACTTCAGAATGAGTTACAGTTTGAATCCAAAGGGCAGTCTGGTGGTGAACCAGGAAGACATAATGTTGAGGATGAAGTCTGAAGGTTGTCTGCTGGCAAAGTCTCTTCCTGCTTAGGGGAGGTCAGTCTTTTCCTTCTAAAAAGGCCTTCAACTAATTGAATGAGGCCCACCAAAATTATAGAAGATACTTGGCTTTGCTTTAAGTCCAGCAATTTCATTTAAATCTCATCCAAGAATACTCCTCTCAGAAACATCCAGAATAATGTTTGACCAAATATCTTGCATCGCGGCCCAGCCAAATTGACACACACAATTAACCATCACGCTCCTTTCTCCTCTCTTTTTAAGTCTGGCTCTCAGACATGTAGGAATTTTACTTTTCTAGCACTCTCAAGGACTGGGTAGGGGAAAGATAAATTCACAAGTAGAAGGCATATTGGAAGACTGTTGACAGCAGAGGTAAGACTGTATTCCCTTCAGCTTTATTAGTCACAAAGATAACATTTTGACTCCTTTACTGAATTTCCACAAATGGGTCTTCATTTGAGTAGGAGATAATGGCACTTTATTACATAAGGGATAATGGGCTTAGAATCTTAAGAATTAGGGACTAAAATTATGCATAGAAAATTTGGATGTGTTGAGGAGGCTTTTGCCTCAGTTGGGATGAGATGCCTTAGGATTTAAGTTTCAGTGAATTCAGATCTCCAAAGGCTTTTTGAATAGGGTAGATCACAGCTACCCAAATTGCCATTGGTTATGAACATGGAGCTATTTTTAAAAGGTGAGGCCCTAAGTGATTCCCTCCTTGGCTTTTTGTAAGCACATCCCAGAGGCCTTAGCATGTAGGCCAGTGTAGCTTACCTTGGCTTGACTTACATAGTAAGGCTAAATCAGAGAGTAGGTAACAGGGAAATGATTTGAGCCTAATTAAGATTTCTCAAGGAAGAGATGTTGTAGGCATTAGTAGATGAGATCAGAGAGACAGGTTATAAGTTTTGTCCTCCACTCCGCCACAAGATCCCCAGGAAGCAATTTAACACTGCAAATATGTAAGTGCAGCTAGGTTCAGCTTAAGTTGTAGAGCATGGGGTCTAGCTTTTGTATTCAGAGAGAGTTGGGACACGTGCCTGGAAAATGGTATTAGATTTCAAAAATACAAATTCATGACAACAAAGTAGTGGTTTTAACTAATAAATAAAGAAAATAATAAATGAATAAGCTCATCACTATATAAGAACTATGCCATATTCTTGGATTGAGGTGGAGAGTAACTCAGTGAAACAATGGTGAACTCAAAAAATTAAGAAAAAAAAACCACAAAAAGGTTTATGCTTATAACCCACTTCATCTCTAAGAAACGAGTCTGCTCCAGAAATGAACGGTTTAAAATTATGCTTCTGTCTTTCTATTATAATAGGGGCAGTAGAGAATGACAGACATGCTAAAGAAGGCAGTATGTTTATGTGGAAAGAAAGGTGCTCTTTCATTAAGATAATTGAGTTTGGATCACTGAGGCCACGCTGGAGAAATAGGATAAAGGAAGGGAGACAGATGCCTGCAGGCCAAATGTTCTTGTTGAAGGTAGTTTAGAAAAGAGGCAGGTGTCTGAGTCGATACTATATCGAGAGGATGATACCTCTGCCCTCAATCATACATAAAAAGGCAGCTTCATTTCAGTGAGCGGAGTGCAAAGACATCCCCAGAGGAAAACCAGATACAGGGCCTAACTCAGGCTTTTAAAAGTGTGTCACAACACAAGTGAAAACTTCCAGAAAAGATCAGAACAGCTGTATACAGTGGTGATGAGCAACTCGCACTGATTTGAGAAGGAAACATCAAGAAGAAAAACAATAGCTGCTCAAAGCCATCTAGAGTGTTAGAAAATCACAGTTGTAGTTACGGACACAGCCATTGCCTTGAGTGAGTATAACAGGGTTTGGGAGTCTAAGAGAAGCACAGGAAACAAATGCCACTCCTCAGGGAACCTGGATTGACAGGCCTGGTTTAGATGTTAATCTGAAAGGAGGGTACTACCATGGTAGAGCTATACTCCTTAGGAAGCTGAGAGAAGATAGGATTGTCTGGATGGAATTGTTCTGGATGCTTTTTCTAAGACCCACGAATCATTGTATCTCTCATCATGACAAAAATCTACAGAAGATGCTATAGGAACAACTACCTGTGCCTCAAAAGACAGATGAAAGGAAAAAAAATGATGTTTAGATCTAGTAAACTGTGCTAGCATAATAGGAAGGAAAGGGACTAGAAGAAGAAATCGTTAAGTTTGACTAAACTATTGAACCTTCTTTAAAGGAGCAGAGGGAGGCAAGAAAATTAGGTGGAAATAGGACATGAGGGTCCTATCTTATTCTGCTCAAAAAGATACAGCTGAAATGCTACTCAAAGCCTGAAATACTCCAAAACAGTAGAAAGAAAGGGTCTTGAGGAGTTCACAGTGAAGCTATTGATCCTCACAGTGGTAGGGTGGACAGTGACTGAAGCTATTACACTCACTCAGGTGTCCGAGGGCACAGGCATCATGACCAGCCCAGTGGCTTTAGTTATAGACTCTGCTGAGAGTGATGCTCTGCCAGAAATAAAATATAATGAAAAAGAGTGAATTGTTCCCAGCAGGTGGTTTTTCAAAATCCTGAGAGAGTCTATGACAAAAGGCTGTGGCAAAAGCCACTGTGAGATGGGGCTAAATGTGGCTGCTCAGCAGATAGAGTCTGGACCATCAAGGAGCCCACATTCAATGACAAGCCAGACCACCAGAAGTCCAGACCTCAAGGAGAAATGAACATCGGGAGCTTTAAATGGCAGGGGAAGGCAAGACAATGTGTTGAAGGGGCTGCCAACAACTTTTTCCAAGAGATGGAGAAATGTCTCTGGTGTCTATGAGAGTACGCATGGGGACTTTTTCACCCCAGATATAGTCGATGTTTTTCTCTGTGGGTGGGTGATTTCCCTCAATAGAGTTCAAGTTCACAGGTTTCACTTTCTGGATATGTATCACAGACTCACTGGTATCCTGGTGAGAGAAGGCAAAGCATCTGTCTTCATGATTCTTTGACTACTGAGTCTCCAATGGTTTTTTTGATGAGTGCCGGTGACGTGGCCCTGCGTTGCCCCAAGTACTGGACGTCAATCTTAATTTTACTTAGTTGTACTGCTTTTGGGGTCTAAGATTTCTTTTTCCTTTTCAGCTTGAATGCAGATAGTTGAGTTAATTATACTCCTTAGTCCATGCAACACTATCTTTTTAGGTACCAGGAAGGGCTTTTTTCCCCCTATACCTTCTCTCTTTATCTCCTGTCCCCACTCTGATTCCTCTCCTCCCCCGGCCATCTGTGCAAATATATTTGGCATTTATCTCCAGTTGTGCATCTCCTTCTTTTGGGTGTGGAGGAGTGAGGACTTCCCTGGCTCCTTTACCTAAAATCTTATCCACCTCCCACCCCCAACATATATTCTGACTCGTTTCCAGCTTTGTACATTTTTTTTTTCTTTCTAGCACGATGAAAAAAGGCATGATGGGTCCACATTTAACGTGTGTATTTTCTTTATGTGCATCTTTCACATTTTTTGTCTACAAATGTAAGTTCCATGAATAAAACAGTTTCTGTCAGTTTTTTCCAATGTTGTGGCCCTAGTTCCTGGCATAGTACTGGCACATAGTAGGCATTTATTAAATACCTGTGAAATGAGTGAATAAATAAATACATTAAATAGTGTTGGGATGAATATTATTATGTTTTTGCTTGTGTTTGGTCAATAAAGGATTGTGGAACTGGCTATGAGGAAGTCTATAATGTTTTATAATATTAACATCTGAATTCTTAAAAGTGAGATGCAGGAGGGAGTTGCTGTTGACTTAATTCAACTTCAGACACTGGGAAGCAGCATCACCTATTATGGGAATCCGTGTAAGACTGGAACTGCATGAAGAGTGAATAGAGAATCATATTTTTAATTAAAACTAAAAGAGAAAGGAAATAAGATCTTTAAGCACTTTTTTCTTCACTGAGGATTTGATAGAGGAAAGATACTTAACATGCATATTTGGAGGTATTCTGTGTTAGAAATATTGTGTTAAATGAGTACCTTTAAGTTTACATATGAAGTTGTTGCTTAAACACTATAGGATTTTATGTTGGGCAGAGTGGATGTGTCCAATAGAACAAGGAATACATTTTGGGCCTTGGGTAAAATAGACTTTTTAAATTATCTTAAAATATTTTTCTGTGCTATTTAGCTTTGGCAGGGAGGGCAAAAGATAAACTGTCCACCAGTGGTTCCAGAAAGAAAAACAAAAAGACTTGCTTGGAATTAGGAGAAAATATTCATGAATGAAGACAAACTACACTAAGAATTGTAGTTCTAGCCCAAGAGGATGACAGCCACATGTCTGCTTAGCCATAAAGTTTATGGATACGATCAACATTTTAAGGAACAAAATCTGGGACATTACGAAGTTACAGAGAACCCCTTACCTTTCCTTCCTGCTGTTTAAAGGGAGCCTAAAAATAGTCCACTCTACATGAGGTACATACAATATGCTGAGACGCTCCCACACTTTTTCTTTTTAAGCCTTCTCTTGTGACAGTGTGTGGCTGGAGAGAGGGATAGAATGGGATAGAAAATTAAAGCTCATTCTCCTTCTTTGATCTCTTGGCCTGTAATATATATTTCTCATACCACAGGGTAAATATCCCTGAAAATCTACAGCTTTATGGCCAGGATTCAATTTAGGATGAGAAATCATGTTAGGGAAATAAGGTGTGGTCATGGGTCAAGCAGCATTTCCCAATAATATCTATAATACTTACCAATAGTAAAACATAGTTTTATATCTATTCTTTCTTCTAGTTCTTAGTAGTTTCTACACTTGAGAAAGAAAGAATGGTATTGATGGATTTCCTAAAACCCAAGAATATACCAAAATCAATTTTATGTAACACAAAGACATTCTCTCTCAAATGGAGAGACGTTTGTAAATTACGATGCGGCTTCTTCATAAGGTATCAAGATTCCTCATCTGAAGAGGCTAAGCCACCACCTATCCAGATATCATTGAGTCCTCTCCCTAGGAAAAGATGGGATTTATTTTAAGATCAATAATTGTTTCTACATTGGATAAGAACTTTAGAGTTTACAAAAGACATTAAGATGTATCATTCCCCTTAATATGAAATTATTTATATTTATTTTTGTATTTACTTACCCAATTAATTTGAGATGATGGAATGTTCTAATAAATCATTTTCAAAGTAGACCATTGAGAGTTTACTTGATTTTATAAAGCAATGAAATTTTTTTAAAAAAGGTTTTAAGCTACAAATTAATAATAGATACTAGTATTACTGTCAACAGTAGTAATGGTACAAGGTTAAATATGCTATAATCACTCAAAACTTTGGTATATCCTCATAGGGCCTACAGCATGCTTTGAAATATTTCTTATAATGAAAAATTATTTACTTTGATGTAACAAATCTATTTTTATTTTAACTTCATGTCTTTAGCAAAAGTAATCTCTAGCTTAGTGTTGTGAATAAGATGGGGTAATTCAAGAAAGTAGTGGAATTTCTAGTACATCTAGAGGTTTTTTTTTTAATTTGCTTGATTCTGTTATTTCTAGGGGCCAGTATATGACTTTGGTCAGATGCACTGTAAAATAAAATTAAACCAGAAAAACAGTATTGTGATGCATGATAGTAATAAAGAACAAGACCTACTTTGAATTCTGGGCTCGCAACTTACTATTTCTGGACTATTGCAAGCTGCTTAAGCTATCTCTAAGCTTTGGAATCTTTATTGATAAAAATGAATTAAATAATGCCTACTATCTAGATTCTATATTAAGAATTACATGAAAAATACCCAGAACAAAGTAAGTGCTGAATAAATGGTACAAATTATACACACATAACCAGGCACTCTTTCTGCCTGCTGAGGGATCCCTTAGCAACACAAACCTAATTTTGATGAATATATTCTAGTCTCTTGATTACAGCATCAAAATCATTACAACAGAATCATACTTGAAGTGCAGAATAAATAATGTGCAGTCAGACAGTTGATTTAGAGTACTGCTGTGTCCTTAAAACCAAGGAGAGAACTCTCTTGGAAATAGGTATCTAAATTTTTCAAAAGATGCTCAGATGTACCGTAATAATATAGGATCAACTTTCCCTGGAGCTATATTTGTGCTTTTACTGGTTTGCTAGTAATCGCAAAGCCATTTGCTTTGTGATTCTACTCTCAGTTTGCCTCCCAGCTTCAATTTATTACTGGGCAGACTTCAGATTTGAAGCTAATAACCACTGGCATTTTATGTAGGCTGTTCTACAGGAGGATTCTGGTTATCCCTTTGGCTTCTCTGCTGTTCCTTCAGTACTGACAGCTCTGAGACCTTTCCCTGTGTAGTACAAATTTCTACATATGTCTCTTTAGAGAGACATCACGAGGAATATGGCACTTGGGCTGTGATCTTATCACCACAGTCTTCAGTAGCTTCTTGTGTCTATCTCTGTGATTTGCCATTTAGAACTGGTGCCAAAATGTGGTCACACTTCTAAAAAGAAAGTACCTAAAAAGAGATGGAACATAAACCTTCCAAAGAATGGTTGGAGCAATGTGGATATTTGTAATACTAAAATAGGGGTCCCCAGTAGGGGGCAGGCATTTTGCATCAGAAAACCCATAACCTGCACAATGGCTGAACAAATTTACACTCCCACCAACAGTGTTCAAGCATTCCTTTTTCTCCGCAACCTTGCCAGGATCTGTTATTTTTTGACTTTGTAAAAACAGTCATTCTGACTGGTGTTAGATGGTAATCTCACTGTGGTTTTGACTTGCATTTCTCTAATAGTCAATGATGTTGAGCTTTTTATCCATTGGATTTTTGGCCAGATGTATGTGCTCTTTTGAAAAGTGCCTGTTCATGTCCTTGCCCATTTTTTAATGTGGTTGTTTGTTTTTTCTTCTAAATTTGTTTAAGTTCCTTATAGATGCTGGATATTAGACCATTGTCAGATGCATATTTGCAAAAATTTTCTCCAATTCTGTAAATTATCTGTTTACTCTCTTGATAGTTTCATTTGCTGTGCAGAAGCTCTCTAGTTTAATTAGATTTCATTTGTGTTGCAATTCCTCAAAGACCTGAAGACAGGACTACCATTCAACCCAGCAATCCCATTACTGGGTTTATACACAAAGGAATATAAATCATTCCATTATAAAGACACATGCATACGTATGTTCATTACGGCACTATTCACAATAGCAAAGACACGAAATTAATGCCCAACATTGATAGACTGGATAAAGAAGACATGGTACATATACACTATGGACTACTATGCAGCCATAAAAAAGAAAAAAATCATGTCTTTTGCAGGGACATGAATGGAGCTGGAGGCCATTATCCTTAGCAAACTAACACAGAAACTGAAGACCAAATATCATATGTTCTCATTTATAAGTGAGAGCTAAGTGATAGGAACACACAGATACGTAGAGGATAACAACACACATTGGAGCCTTTCAGAGGGTAGAGCGGGGTGGAGGGAGAAGAGTAGGAAAAACAACTGGGTGATTAAATAATCCATAAGACAAATCCTCATGACACAAGTTCACCTATGTAACAAACCTGCACTTACCGGTATCCATGAACTCAAAACAAGGAAGAAAACCCATAGTTAATGATGGACTATTCCACTGAATAGCAAGGTCCCAGTAACCACCACAAGAAGATGCAAATAATTACATTTTATGCAGTAATAAATTAAAAAACAACTACTTAAGCATTAAATACTTCTTGAAAACTTCCTTTCCAAGAGGAGCTGCATGTGTTACCAAGTTCTGATAGAAACTTTATCATAAAGGAGAATAATTGATAAGGTAAATAATAAGTTCCTTATTGACCTTTTTGTTTCGTGGAAATGTTTTCATGATGAATCATTAAGAAATCAACTTTTCATTGCTTTAAAAAATAATAGTAATCCTGCTTTTCCTAGGCAAAATATTTTGCTTTGGGCATTTAAGTAGTTTGTTAGAACTGGCGGATTAGCAGATTCCAAAACAATTCCTCACTTTTGAGTTTTCTACAATAAGCTGTGATTTCTTTGGGAGCAGCAAATATCTTTCTACTTAAGTTAATGCCAAAAGGAATCAACTTGATATCATTTTGGTTGGTTAGCTGATAGGTTGGACAGTGAATACATGAATCAACGGGAGGGAAGAGAGCATGATATGAGGGCCAAAAGAATGATTTGAGTCTTAGACAAATCGTAGTTGGCATCGCAGCTTCTCTGTTTCTCAGCTGCTTGAAATTTCAACGTTCTCATCTGTAAAATGTATATAATTAAAGAACTAACACCTAGCACAACAATGGTTGTGAATATAAAATAGGATAATGCATGTAAAATACTATAGTACCAGAACATAGCAATTTTTTGATGATTGTGATCTATTATCTATCTTTCTATCTGTTACCTATCTACCAGTGATGATGATTATTATCATCATCCTTCTCTTTCAGATTGTCTTTCAGAATTAAAAGTAACATAGTAAAAAATAATAATACTGGATTTTAGCTCTAGCACTATTTTGCTATACGATGACAGTCAAGTCATTTAATTGTTCTGGGTATATGGGTCCTCATGTGTAAAAATAGGACCAATGATAACAGCTCACACTCGGCATGATCTTCGTAAACCACTATACTCACTCTTCAGCGTAACTAGTAACTGAATGCAGATGAGCTCTACTTGATCATCTCCAGCTCTGATTTCCTCTTTGAGCTGTAGACTTTTCTAAATTTAACTCTCATTATTGTAGCCATTTAAATGACTCTCCAAAAACTCAAATTTAACATGTTTAAAATGGCATATAGTTTCCCTAAATCACGCCCTATCTCCACATTTTTTTTTCTTTTTGTCATTGCCTACTTGGTTAATAGCTCTTTCATTTACCCAAGAAATTAAGACAAAAATCCTCAAGATGGCCTACATTTCTCCCTCTCTTTCTTCCCAACACCATTTGAGTCACAAAATTATTACTTTTAGAATGTCTACATGTTTGTTATTAATGCCCAGTTTTCTCACTTAGAATTTATTATAGTTTTATTTAGTTTATTTATAATATATATAAAAATACATAAAGTTTTTATAGTTCATTTATAATATACATTTATAATATAAATAGTTTTATTTATAAAACTATTTATGGGTTAAACAGCTTAATATCTTTTTTTTTTTGAAATCTAGTGTTGGCCTATAAGTGCTAGAATAATTAACTGCCACCACCACCTTGTCACTGGATCAAGAAATCATGTAGTCTAGCACTGTTGTTTGGTGATGAGACTTTATTTCCAGGAAGGCTGAGCTTGTGTCTGTCCTGTTCAACATTGTGTCTACAGTGCTAAGCTCAGTCCCCAGAAATGTATACTATATTTTGATTAGGCAAACAGGGACAACTGAAGCATAAGGCAGACAGATCAAGACCTGGGGTATCCCATGAGTATAAAAAATGTATATCAGAAGAGAAAAGACTAGGCCTGAAGAGATCTCATAATCTGAAGATGTTTGCTGTAGAATGTTTCCCTGTGACATTTAGGACATATACCTTAGTAAAGAATAAGTCAGCAGTAAAGTCTGGATACATCAAACCATGAGTATGTTTTGGAAAAGGGCTGTTTCTTTTTCTTCTTTGTCCCTTGTAAGAAGCAATATGTTGGAATCAGGATAAATATTCAGCAAAATTGTTGACCTGAACAGAAATTATGAGTTACTTTTTGAGCAGAAATTACATTGTAACTATAATTTATCTGAAACACCATGATTAAATTTCTTTGGGCATTCAACATTTCACACTGGTAATTTATTTGTCATGCAAATCAGCAAACGCATATTGTTTCAACAGTACAATTTAAAAAGTCAGATCACCAAGGTAACTTGAAAAAATATGATAATCAGGAGAGGCCTGAAACATAATTTCTTTTAGCACCTTCAGAAAAGTCAAGGATTAGAATATGTCATACAGGTGTGAAGATTATACATAAACACACACAGAATATTAGTCATTTTGTGTATTTAGTCAAGGTAAAATAAAATAAAATATAAAAACCTAGTTTTAGAGTCAACATTCTCCTTTGGGGTTAAAATATTCCTCATATAATGAGCTAACTCATTGTACATTTCTAATCTATGTCTCTGGATATACACAAAGTTAAATTAAAAAGCATGAATTTAATTTTTCTTTAAATTTATCATTTTTGTGAGCAGCTACAAGAGACTAAGTAGTTCATACAAAATGACATCCCTGCAGAGGCTGAGATGTGGCACTCTGCAGTGCTCAATGAGGATGCTGAGGTTTTGTTTCTGCAATTTCTTTTTGCTATCAAAGAACTGGAAGATTGGAAACCAGGTACCCAGGCTAGAAGCCTACAAACAGAAGGAGAACAGATACATAATTTCAAAACTCTTCCCTGGAACTGAACGAACTAATCAAGTAAGCAAAGTCCTTCTTCATCACTGAAGTTATGATACTATGTACCCATTGTTTTCAATCTGGAAATTTATTCCTGAAGTCACCAGACAGGAAATCTAAAGGAAGTGGAGCTTTTCAAACACAGTTTCTTATTTCTACAGAAGACGCTGAATTCAATAAAAACCACAATAGGATTAGATACTCCTATGAGTCCCAGAATCACTGGGAACAATATAAAACATAGAATACATGCTCCTATAAAAAGACTAAGATGAACAAAAATTCAAGAGTAGGCCTATGTCTTCTAGTGCTGCCATTTCCTTGAGGCCAACAATAATGATAAATAATGACAGACTCTACTGATCAGGATCCAATTCCCCACTAGACTGGACCATTGTGCAGTCTCTCTCATGTCTTGCCAGAACTTGGAAAGTATTAAGTCATAAAAGATAATAAAAGAGCCACCCTGCAGGCCCTATAAGACATAAAAAAAAGATTCATGATCATCTGGATAAATAGCAAGAGACCTCAAAGAAAAACACTCAATATTTTCCTAACAGTTCAAAATAAACCTGACTTTATTAAAGTGTACATGGAAAATACAATATAAAGTAAACCACATTAAAATAATCTAAAAAGTAAAAGGGGATACATAAGAAATAAATTCATTAATTGAATTGCTGGACAATCAGCAAATATTTATTGAATACCTACTGTGAACCTGGGACGACCCCAGGCACGAGTGATACAATGATGAATTGCACAGATACATGTCTGTCTCCTAATGGAGCTCCTGATCTAATGAAGAGAGACCAGTCAATGAACCCAATATATAATTTGCAGGTGGGTGCCATGTGATGGGAAGAAAAATAAGGAGACTGAGAAGAGGAAAGTGTAGTGTCAGCAAGGTGGTTTAACATTGAGCCAGGGAATGGGTTCCAGGGATGAGGGAATGCCCAGGCATCTTGGGCTTCTTCTGGAGACTGACTTGATCCAGGAAGAGAATGTAGGAGATAAGCCATGACAACCCCATGGTGGAGAGTGAAGAGGAAGCTGCTAATGAGGGGGTCACAGGGCTTCTGAGGATACTTCTTTCCTTACCATTGCAATGTAAAATTGAGGGAAGGGGTGCTTTGCTTTCTCTTGAGCATATGTAGGGCTGAGATACCCTCTTGTATCCTGGATAAGTCAAGCCCTGGTATTCCTCTTGACTCTTCTTGGTGGACATAGTGTAGGTAGCAGAGGGATGTTCATAACTGGAACACCTCAGCTCTTTGTTCTGCAGCAGGGAGATCAGCAGAGAGGAGGGCCCCCTCTTCCTCCTGCTGGGGCCAGGATGATGACTGCTATTTCTTTTTCCAAGAACATGGCCGGGTGCGGTGGCTCCCGCCTGTAATCCCAGCACTTTGAGAGGCCACGGTGGGTGGATCACCTGAGGTCAGGAGCTCAAGACCAGCCTGGCCAACATGGTGAAACCTCGTCTCTACTAAAAATACAAAAAATAGCAGGGCATGGTGGCGTGTGCCTGTAATCCCAACTACTCGGGAGGCTGCGGCAGGATAATCGCTTGAACCCTGGAAGCAGAGGTTGTAGTGAGCCGAGATAGTGCCACTGCACTCCAGCTTGGGTGACAGAGCAAGACTCCATTAAAGAAAAAAAAGAGAAGGGGAAGGGAGGGGAGGGGAGGGGAGGGTAATAATTTTATTTATTTATTGAAATTCTTAGTTTAGAAAACAGAAATAACTTTGGAAAAATTTCACTTTATGATTTCTTAAGAAAATTGAAGAATGCTTTTTTAAAAAATTAAAATAATAAGTTGTGAAAGACAAGTGTCAGATAATTTTTTTAAATAAAGGGATTTAACAAAACAACTATGGTCAAAAAAGTTATAAAAATACATATTTGCCACACAAAATTTGGTGGAATTTAGGGAGAGAAAACAAAAAATGAAAATTCAAATTTTCAGTAAAGACTGACTATAAATATAAAACAACATAAAATATCCAAAAATTAAAATCTTCAAATAAAAAATATAAAATATTTTTTAGTAATAAAATTATTATCAGAATAAAAATTCCTGTCTATACCAAGCATCTGTGGGGTGGACAGGAATATAGAGATGTAGAAAGGAGTACTTGCTAGTGATTTTCTTTATCACAGATACAATGAATTAACGTTTTGTGCCTGATTTAACAACTTAGTAATATGATAAAATATTTTAAAAATAACAAACACTATTATTAGTTGAAGTAAACTGGACTGCACATTTGAGATGGGGTCATATAAAGCAAAGAAACTCAAAATCTACAGCAAATATTAAATACAAAGAGAAGCTATTTAAAGCATAAAAAAATAGAAAATAGCTCCAAGAACATTCAAATACATCTGTTTTTCAGTAAAATGAATGGACTATATTCACCTTTTTTAAAAATTGGCACTATCAAAATTTAAATATCAATTAGAGGTATACTTTAAATAAACAGATTTTGAAAGGCTAAATGTAATAGAATGGGCCATGTTATATTATCACAATACAGTATTAATTTAAGGTAAGTGGAATTCAAGATTAAAACAATAACGTTAATAAAGAGAATAAAAGTGACCTTTTAAGGCAATATAGTTGTTGGAAACTAAAATGGGAACAAGTTGTATTGTTCAGTTTTCTTTTGATTGCAAGACAAAACTGAACTTCAACTAACTTAGGGAAAATAATTTAAAGTTCAATCTAGTGCAGTAGGAAAATAATATACCTGAGTCTAGGAAATAGAAAATTGTCTCAATGGGCAGGTGTCTACTCTTAGACTATTCACTGCAGCCAGCAACTGCTACCAGGCATAAGAGAAAAATTGCTTGAAATATAATCAGAGAATCACTGAAATAAAGTAGTTTCAGAGGTTCATTAAATGTATCCCATAATCCATGACATGCTATAAAAAATAAATATATACAATCTCAGTAATTATAACGTAATAGATGTAGTCATACATGCATACATGCAAATACACGTTTATGTATCCAAATACACATACTTTGCAAATTAAGAACATTCATCTTCTTGTGCTTATAGAAAACCTATAAAAACCAATCACATATTAACTTAAAACAAAAACCTCATTATATTACAGGAGATAGAAATAACACAGTCTACTTTCTCTGCTCTTCACTGAAATAATAGATTAGCTATAGTAATATAAATAACTGCAATAAGAATAATTAAAACAAAAAAACAGAAATATCTTCTCCTTCCTAATCTCTTTCGTGAAAAAGAGAACAATAATTTAATAATATTTAGAAGCAATGACAATGGAAACAATGTATACAAAAATAATGAGGCAGTCAAAGTGGTACTCAGAGTAAATCCCCAGATATTCTTGTTTTCATTACTGGGTTGGAAGAATCAATATCGTGAAAATGGCCATACTGCCCAAGGTCATTTATAGATTCAATGCCATCCCCATCAACCTACCAATGACTTTCTTCACAGAATTGGAAAAAATTACTTTAAAATTCATATGGAACCAAAAAAGAGCCTGCCTTGCCAAGTCAATCCTAAGCCAAAAGAACAAAGCTGGAGGCATCATGCTACCTGACTTCAAACTATACTACAAGGCTACAGTAACCAAAACAGCATGGTACTGGTACCAAAACAGAGACATAGATCAATGGAACACAACAGAGCCCTCAGAAATAACGCCGGGTATCTACAACTATCTGATCTTTGACAAACCTGACAAAAACAAGAAATGGGGAAATGATTCCATATTTAATAAATGGTGCTGGGAAAACTGGCTAGCCATATGTAGAAAGCTGAAACTGGATCCCTTCCTTACACCTTATACAAAAATCAATTCAAGATGGATTAAAGACTTACATGGTAGACCTAAAACCATAAAAACCCTAGAAGAAAACCTAGACAATACCATTCAGGACATAAGCGTGGGCAAGGACTTCATGTCTAAAACACCAAAAGCAATGGCAACAAAAGCCAAAATTGACAAATGGGATCTAATTAAACTAAAGAGCTTCTGCACAGCAAAAGAAACTACCATCAGAGTGAACAGCCAACCTACAGAATGGGAGAAAATTTTTGCAACCTACTCATCTGACAAAGGGCTAATACCCAGAATCTACAATGAACTCAAACAAATTTACAAGAAAAAAACAAACAACCCCATCAAAAAGTGGGCAAAGGACATGAACAGACACTTCTCAAAAGAAGACATTTATGCAGCCAAAAAACACATGAAGAAATGCTCATCATCACTGGCCATCAGAGAAATGCAAATCAAAACCACAATGAGATACCATCTCACACCAGTTAGAATGGTGATCATTAAAAAGTCAGGAAACAACAGGTGCTGGAGAGGATGTGGAGAAATAGGAACACTTTTACACTGTTGGTGGGACTGTAAACTAGTTCAACCATTGTGGAAGTCAGTGTGGCGATTCCTCAGGGATCTAGAACTAGAAATACCATTTGACCCAGCCATCCCATTACTGGGTATATACCCAAAGGACTATAAATCATGCTGCTATAAAGACACATGCACACGTATGTTTATTGTGGCACTATTCACAATAGCAAAGAGTTGGAACCAACCCAAATGTCCAACAACGATAGACTGGATTAAGAAAATGTGGCACATATACACCATGGAATACTATGCAGCCATAAAAAATGATGAGTTCATGTCCTTTGTAGGGACATGGATGAAACTGGAAAACATCATTCTCAGTAAACTATCGCAAGGACAAAAAACCAAACACCGCATGTTCTCACTCATAGGTGGGAATTGAACAATGAGAACTCATGGACACAGGAAGGGGAACATCACACTCTGGGGACTGTTGTGGGGTGGGGGGCGGGGGGAGGGACAGCATTAGGAGATATACCTAATGCTAAATGACGAGTTAATGGTTGCAGCAAACCAACATGGCACATGGATACATATGTAACAAACCTGCACATTGTACACATGTACCCTAAAACCTAAAGTATAATAATAAAATAAAATAAAATAAAATAAAATAAAATAAAAAGAATGTAAATTTATGAGTCAAACTTGGACCTAAAGAACTTCTGTGTTTGTATAAAATAGTAATCCTGAAAAAAGCAAGAAAATGTCACTCACCAAGATTAAAAATGAATCAGAAGAAATATAGCAGAATCAACAAATATATTATGAATAGGCTTCTTTGTGATACAACAAAGATGAAGCACTTAATATTTAATTGAAAAATATAACATATATTTGATAAAATAGAAGAAATTTAATGTTTTCTAAAATATATTTATAAATTGTCCATATGTCCTAAAAATATGGTTGTAAAATACAAATTGATGTGGGAAATTTGGAGAAAATTCTTCAAGAACAATCCACCAAAAAGCTATGTGTTTCACAAGTGAATCATGTAATTACCAGTGAAGTAACAGACAATCATTATGTTACTTAAAATAATCCAAACTGTAGAGAAAGACATCTATCTGGTTACTTTATAAAATTTGATAATAGTGGCTAGAATAACACATAAAACATATTTAAAATTGATCTTACTTATGAAAACAAGTACAAAACTCTGAGTAAAATCATATAACATCCACCTATTTGTATAATAAAGAATACTATCTTCTGCATAAGTAGGGTTTACTCAAACAATGCAAAGATGATTAAACAGTCATTCGTCCATTAGTGTTAATAAGTAAAAGAAAGTTGATTGATTGTTTTGATAAATACCAAAAAAAAAAAACCTCATACAGTTGAATAGCCAGATATTGGTTTAGAAGGCAAAACAAAACAGAGCAATGAATTCTTAGTAACATAGCAAAAGAATGCCATTAATACAAAAAGCACAACTTTAGATAAATATTTAAACTAATGACATACTAGAGAGATATGACATACTAGAGAGATATATGACATACTAGAGAGAATACAAACATTTAAAGCAAAGAATGGCTACACATTATTAACATTTGTATATTAATCTGAAAATGTATTAGGAAAGATATAAAGTAAATAGTATAAATGAAGTGACAAAATATAATTAAGTAGATGCATATATGGAAAGCAAATACAGTTTCAAAATAAATAAAAATAGTTAAGAATAATAAGAGTTCACTAAGATGTTCAGCTGAAAAATAATGGTACATAAAGTTTTGATTTTTTAGAGACTGATAATAAAGATAGAAATAAAAATAACTTTAAAAACTTATCAGAATATCCAAAACAAATTAATTGGCTTGGAATCAAACTTTAGAAAAATCTGTTCAGTAGGTATTTAAACAAAGTAACAAAAATGATTTCATATGAGAATATTTATATAAACAGATATTCCTGGATGTGGAGCCCAATTATATATGTATAATGCTGTAATTGCAGACCAATGCTTGAAGTAGGTTGGTGAAGTCCATTTTATATATATGAGGCATAATGTATTTAAGAAAGTTACTAAATATTACACAACTATGATAATATGATAGTTGATTATATGTTCCAGTCAAGATTAAAACCTAGATAGTCTGACTCCAGGGTCTGCACTCTAAAGAACCATGCTATAGAGGATGAAATCCTGTAGAAAAAATAGCCAAAGAACATGAAAGGTTATATCTCTGTGAATAAAATACAAGTGATTTTCAAAGATATTAAATAATATTTCATCGTAAAAATCATCAAGAAATGAAAAACATCACAATAAAAAATGACATGAGATATCATATTTCACCTATTGGACTGAAAATCAGAGAACTGTTGGAGAAGAGTTAGAAAGAGGCATTTACAGCCGGGCATGGTGGCTCACACCTGTAATCCCAGCACTTTGGGAGGTCAAGGTGGGTGGATCACGAGGTCAGGTCAAGACCAGCCTGGCCAAGATGCTGAAACCCCGTCTCTACTAAAAATACAAAAATTAGCCGAGAGCAGTGGCGGGTGCCTGTAATCCCAGTTACGTGGGAGGCTGAGGCAGGAGAATTGCTTGAACCTGGGCAGCAGAAGTTGCCCTGAGCCGAGATCATACCACTGCACTCCAACCTGGGCGGCAGAGTGAGACTCTGTCTCAAAAAAAAAAAAAAAAAAAAAGAAAGAAAGAAAGAGACGTTTACTAAGATTGCTTCTAGGAGTATAAATTGATATAACATTTTATCAAGCTTATTTGCTAATATATCAAGCTTGCTAATCCTTAGAGCTGTAGGAGAATATTTCAATCCCTCTTATTACAGACATGTGGAAGACTCGCTCCTTCTTTCATCTGTTGAAGTTAGATATAACCATGTGACTTAGTTTCTCCAATCAAATGTAAGTGGAAATAATATGTGTGCCTGGAAGGTGGAATATTTTATTATATTTTTCATTAAAATTAACTTAAAAGTTAAACACAAGGAAAAAGTTGACTTGAGTTTTAAAATAAAGATAGTTATCAGAAAGATCTGAAATAGAAAAGAGGCATAGGCCGGGGGCAGTGGCTCACGCCAGTAATCTCAGCACTTTGAGATGCTGAGGCAGGAAGATCACGAGGTCAGGAGTTTGAGACCAGCCTGACCAACATGGTGAAACCCCATCTCTACTAAAAATACAAAAAACAGCCGGGCATGGTGGCACAAACCTGTAATCTCAGCTACTCAGGAGGCTGAGGCAAGAGAATCACTTGAACCCTGTTTAGCCTGAGAGTCAAAGGTTGCAGTGAGCCGAGGTCACGCCACTGCACTCCAACCTGTGTGACAGAGTGAGACTCTGACTTAAAAAAAAAGAAAAAAAGAAAAGATGCATAATGTGTATGCATGTATGTGCACATGTACAAGTTAAAAATAGCATACATGTGTATAAAGACCATAAGTTTGATAACGCAATGATGGGGACTGGCTTTTTGTCCACACTACTCATTTGCTATTTGACATGTATTCGCCTCACTAATACTCTGTTTTCTACATTAAAAAATAGCAGAATTAAAATATACTTTACAGTATTACTGTAAAACGTATTATGGAGATTGAAATAGGTGGAAATATATATAGCTTAACATAGTGACTAAAACAAATCACAGCTCAGTAAATGTTAGTTTCTGCCTGGAGTAACTTCATCGACGTAAAATAGGATGGGACACTGAAACTAACAGTGGCTCAAAGGAGACACTTTTCCTCTTCCATAAACGAAATTTGAAAAATGAGGTACTTAAGACTGGATGGTAAATTCCATCCTCTTCTGTGTTCTATCTAATTCGTTATCTTCTTATAGGATTCTATTTTAAGTTTACTTAGCAGTCCAAAGTGACAAAGTGAATGCTAGAGTTCTGGCTACCATGTTCACATTCCATGTAGCAAAAAAAACTATGTAAGAAACACAAAAGAGCCCCTTGTTGGGTAAATCAGCTTCCTGTTTCTATAGCCTTAATGCATTCCACACTATATTTGCATACATTTTTTTGGCCCAAACTGAGTCACTTCCAGGGCTCCTGTCTTCCATTCCACAGACAGACCTTCTCAGTTTTCCCAGAGGAAAAGGATTTCTAAGTAGCTAAATTATGCAGATATCTCAGAGTGAAGTTTGGGAATTACCAGAGGAAGGAATTTTCCGCCCCCTTTCCTCCTCCCACTGGCTGTCCCACTTTCTCTTAAAGTGACCCCTCTGTGTTCTCAAAACATAGCAACATTTTTCCACTTTTCCTACATGCTAGTAGTGTGCGTGTGTGCACTCACACACAAAATCTCCAGCTCTCATTGATACTATATTCCCTGAGACTGCTTCCCATCAAACCAATCTGTCCTGTTTTCCCTGAGCATAGCCCTCAAGTCTAGCTTGGGAATTTGCTGTGAAAAGCGTTCCTCCAGAACTGACTTTCCCATGTCATGTAGGTGGAAGTCCTGCCACCTTACAAATACTTTCTCAAATCTCACAACTATTTCCGTGCTTGAGTCTGCTTTTTAACACTGATGTTTCTCTTTGGTGTGCCCTCAACTAACTTAGTTTAAATTTATCTTTCTGAATCCTTCAAAATTGGGATCACTTGACATTTGATTGGGTTCACATCACTTCCCCTACCTGACGTCTGGTGGTTGAGGTCAGGGAGCATTCCCGATCATCTCCTTTCCCTATGTGTTTAGCAGAGAGCCTGGCACAGGAGTCCTTTGCTCACAGCATATGTAAACTGGCTTAACTGAAAAGCACCAGCCTCCAAAATTTCCAAAATAACTTCATCCAAATATATGTTTATTTTTATTTTACTATGACACTCAATTTGGGTTGATTAAAGAAAACTGGTAAAACAGAACTATGAGAGCAGAACTTTCTCAGAGTCTAAATTCTACAGTGCTAATATATTTATTTTGATTCATTTCTCTGAACAATTTAATATGATTATAATAATACATCATATAGAGTAGTTACTCTGCTATTTCCTTTAATGCAAAATGCTTATAATTTATGACTTCCTCTTCATAGGCATTCAGTTTAAATGTTGTATGATATTTCATTAAGTATATATCGTGTATAATTTTTAAATTATTCAGCCGGGCGCGGTGGCTCACGCTTGTAATCCCAGCACTTTGGGAGGCCGAGGCGGGCGGATCAAGAGGTCAGGAGATCGAGACCACGGTGAAACCCCGTCTCTACTAAAATTACAAAAAAAAAATTAGCCGGGCGTGGTGGCAGGCGCCTGTAGTCCCAGCTACTTGGAGAGGCTGAGGCAGGAGAATGGCGTGAACCCGGGAGGCGGAGCTTGTAGTGAGCCGAGATCGCGCCACTGCACTCCAGCCTGGGCGACAGAGCGAGACCCCGTCTCAAAAAAAAAAAAATTTTTAAATTATTCAAGTTTTGTCATCCATTTAAGTTGCTTTACATTTGTTGGTGTTACAGATATCTATGTTAAATGTTGAATGTAAAGATGTTTCCATATTTAAGACTTTTTTTCTTTAGCATAGAGTTCCATAAATACATTATGTCTCAGTTTATTAAGATTGTGTTTTTCTATTAATACATAGATCCAAAAGGCTTTTTATAAGGATCATGCCAATTTTCTTACTCAGACTTTGTTTACATCACCCTTGCCCACATCAGAGATGATGATGATGATGGTGCTGATGGGGATGATAGTGATGCAGCACCATCATTTTTTATTTTTACTGATGCTCTTAATGTGCTGAGATTTTAGCACTAAAACATAAAATTGTTAGCACCAAAATAGAAGACAGAAAAACCACAACAAATTCATTCCATTTTCCAGTGTTTGGTTTATTTTGGTACTAGCAGAATGAGGTTGATTTAAGACCAGAAAAAAGTAGGAGGAAGAACAGGAGGAGAAGAAAAAGTAGAAGAGGAAGAGGAGAAGAGAAAAATAAGGAGGGTATCTGTGTTATCCTCCTTCCATCTTCTAGAATATTAATTATTTTTAACTATCATCATAACTTTACCTTTACCTAGGTTCTTATTGAGAAGTAATTATTGCCAAATAATCCCTTTAATGTATTTTATTATACATTAAATTTAGATGCTTGATATCCTTTAGATGATGATATTTAGGAGCTTGGGATAGTATAATCCATTAACCTCTCCATAGAATAAAATAAATTTTTAAGTGATACATTTTATATACAAAATACCATTAAGTAGAACGTAAGAAAGCAATTTCCTTGTTAAATGATTCTTTCATTTTCAAAGTATCTAGGCTAAACAATTAGTTGAATAACAGCAGTGTGAATAACCTGAAGATGAATGCAGTAAATGTTACAGGCATCAATGCTATTCACTTCTAAGCCTGGCTATTAAAAATCTTCTGTTCTGGGGAAACAAGAGATTGTGTACTTGGGCTCCTTTTACATCTAGATTCAGAGACTCAGAGATGACAGCTCAGAAGAGACTAATAAATTATCAGGTTATTCCCTTCACCAGATCCTGCCCCAATCCTGGCACTCTCATTTTATAGACCTGTCAGGTAGAATAACTTGTCCAGTATTGAGGTTCTTGCCTTCCACATTTGTATTTCTTTGATTTATACTCTATTAATTTTGAAAAAATTGTATTTTCCTAACTTTTTTTGACATTAGTAAGATTTTATCTTTATCTCCCTCTAATTCAAATTGTGAATAACCTAGAAAGGGCTCGAATTATCATTGAAAAGCTTCAAGAAATGCATGGGAAAGAGTTGAGAAGAGCTAAAAACTAAGAAATGTGGTAGGAGAATATCAATGTGTTTATAACTAGCATGATCTTGAGTGCCTGGCATGTTTGACCCTCAGTGACATTAGCCAGAGAAAGTTGGCAAAATAAATTATCCAGAAGATCATACCTAGAAAAAGATACCTGAATAGAGATGGAACTTTGAAGGAAATCACCCATAAGGTAAATTGTGGGGTCTAGGAAGTGGAAGGGCAAAATTTGGATTTGCCTTGGCTATTTGTTAATTTGCCTGTGTACAAATTCCAGGTTTTTAATTGGAACAGAGCTCCAGACTGTGGCTAGAGGATATAATAGTGCAGTCTTGGGTGGGGGATTTGGCAAGAACCAGGCAGAAGTAAGTCATCTCTTCAAGTTTTCAGGAATTCAGGGTAGAATTCTAGTTTTAAATGGAAATGTTATTCATCAAAATAAATGTGAGACATACAGTTGGTCTTTGGAAGTAAGCAAAGAATGTTACTAAGGGCCACATACATACAATGGGTGGCTTTTTGAGTCTACTATAGGGTAAATATGTGGATAGTCTCCCTGCAGCCATATTGCATATACAGGAAATTAATTATAAACACCAAAAGCTTGTAAATGAGATGTGAAGAGGGACAACTTTGGGACATTGCAGAATCTTCATTTTTGTCTGTGTATATATTCTAATAATGAAATCATGCGAAAAGGAGAGGGACGAGTTTAAGAGCTAAAATTTATAATTAATTTTATAACATGATGTTGAATTATACATTTGAAAAAGTGTGAAAATTTTAAGTTTAGTGCTTCTTTTTCACAAAGTAAACAACCATGTAACCAGCCTTCAGATTTTTAGAACTTGATCATTAACACATCACAGAAGCCTCTCTCACACTTTCATTGAGTCATCCCAATAGCAACTACTGTTCTAACTTCTACATCCATTGATTATCTTTGACTGTAAAATTCATGTAAATGAAATATACATATCTGGTTGAATCAAATGTAAATATCAGGTTGTTCAGGATTGTCTGTTAGGTTCATCCAAGTCATTTTGTTTAGTAGTACTTTTTGTTGGTTAATTCATTTGTTTGTTTCATTTTTGTTGCTGAATATTACCCCAGTACATAAACATACCATAATTATTTACACATTCTACTTCTGATGTGCATTTCCGTTGTTTCCAGAATTGCTATATTAGTAGCACAAAACTATCACTAATAGTGGTAAACATAAAAACAGTGTTCTGTTGCATAAACACCTAGGAGTGAAACTGACGAGTAAAAGAATGTGACTATGCACAGTTTTGGTAGAAACTGCCATATGGGTTTTACAAATTGATTTTACCATTGAGTATGGTGTTGGCTGTTTTTGTTTGTTAGTAGTTTGGAGAAATTGATTGAAGTTCCATTGGTCCAGTTAGGAGGAATAAGTTTTCAAGATTGATTGCACAGCAAGATGATCATAGCTAATAATAATGTATTGTACATATCAAAATTGCTAAATTAATAGATATTAAAAATTCTCACTACAAAAAAATGATGTCTGTGAGGTGATGTTATGTTAGTTATGTCAATTAGTTTTTAAAATTAGCTTAATATAACCATCCCACTATGTATACATACTGAAAATATTTTGTACCCCATTTATATACAAGTATTTGTCAATTAAAAATACAAATTTAAAATTAAAATTAATAGGTTTTCATTGTGGGATATTTGATTTTTCACTACAGGCATCAATGAGCTCAGAGAAGTCCCTTAGTAGATTCCACAAAAAGAGTGTTTCCAACCTGGTGAACCAAAATAAATATTCCATTCTGTGAGATGAATCCACACAACACAAAGCATTTTCACAGTTAGCTTATTTCTAGATTTTGTTGTGGGATACTTGATTTCTCACTATAGGAATCAATGGGATCAGAAGACCCCCTTTGTAGCTTCTACAAAAAGAGTGTTCCCAACCTAGTGAATCAACATACAGGTTCCATTCTGTGAGATGAAACACACATCAGAAAGCATCTTCACAGATAGCTTGTTTCTAGATTTTATCACGGGATATTTGATTTTTTTTTATGGACCTCAACGGGCTAAGAAATTCCCTTGTAGATTCAAAAAAAAGAGTGTTTCCAACATGGTGAATCAAAACACTGCTTTGATTCTGTGAGATGAATTCACACATCACAAAGAATTTTCACAGATAGCTTGTTCCTAGTATTTATCAAGGGATATTTGATTTTTCCTTATGGGCCTCAACGGGTTCAGAAATGTCACTTCATACAATCTATAAAAAGAGGATTTCCAACCTGGTGATTCAAAACGCAGGTTCCATTGTGTGAGATGAATCCAGACATCATGAAGCATTTACACAGATAGTTTATTCCAAGTTTCTAATACAGGATATTTGATTATTCACTATAGGCCTCAATGGGCTCAGAAATGTCCCTTCGTAGATTATCCAACAGAGTGTCTCCAACCTGGTGAATCAAAATGCAGGTTCCACTCTGTGAGATGAGTCCATACATTGCAAAGCATTTTCACAGATAGCTGGTTTCTAGTTTTTATCACAGGATATAAAATGTTTCCTTACTGGCCTCAATGGGCTCAGCAATGTCCTTTCGTAGATTCTATAAAAAGAATGTTCCCAACTTGCTGAATAAAAACACAGGCTTCACTCTGTGAGAAGAATCCACACATCACAAAACATTTTCACAGTTAGCTTCTTTCTAGTTTATATTGTGGGATATTCTATTTTTCTTTACGGGCCTCATTGGCTAAGAAATGTCTCTCTGTAGATTCTACAAACAGACTGTTTCCAAACAGGCAAATCCAATCATGAGTTCCATCCTGTGAGATGAATCCACACATCACAAAGCATTTTCACAGAAAGCTTGTTTCTAGTTTTTATCGTGGAATATGATTTTCCCTTATGGGCCTCAATGGCTTCAGAAATGTCACTTCGTAGATTCTACAAAAATACAAAAAGAGTGTTTCCACCTTGTGAATTAAAAGAGGGGTTCCATTCCATGAAATGAATCCGCACATCACAAAGCATTTTTCACAGATAGCTTCTTTCTAGTATTTATCATGGGATATCTGATTTTTAACTCTAGGCCTCATGGACTCAGAGATGTCCCTTTGTAGATTCTACAAAAAGAGTGTTTCCAAACTGGTGAATCAAAATACAGGTTCCATTCTGTGAGATGAATCCACTTCACAAAGGTTTTCACAGACAGCTTGTTTCTAATTTTTATTATGGGATACTCGATTTCTCACAATAGGAATCAATGGGATCAGAGAAGTCCCTTCATAGCTTCTCCAAAAAGAGTGTTTCCAACTTGCTGAATAAAAACACAGGTTCCATTCTGTGAGAAGAATACATACATGATGAAGCATTTTCACATATAGCTTGTTTCTAGATTTTATCATGGAATACTCCATTTTTCGTTATGGGTCTCAATGGGCGTAGAAACTCTCATGTAGATTTAACCAAAAAAAAGTGTTTCCAACCTGCTGATTCAAAACCCTGCTTCCATTCTGTGAGTTGAAGCCACACATAATAAAGCATTTTCACAGATAGCTTGTTTCCAGTTTTTATCTAGGAATATTCGATTTTTTCATTATGGGCCTTGAGGGCAAGGAAAAGTCCCTTCCAGATTCAACAACAAGAGTGTTTCCAACCTGGTGAATCAAAATACAGGTTCCATTCTGTGAGATGAATCCACACATCAGAAAGCATTTTCACAGGTAGCTTGTTTCAAGTTTTTATCATAGGATAATCAATTTCTCACTATAAGAATCAATGGGCTCAGTGAAGTCCCTTCGTAGATTCTACAAAAAAAGGTTTTTCAAACAGGTGAATAAAAACACTGGTTCCATTCTGTGAGATGAATACACACATCACAAAGCATTTTAACAATTAGCTTCTTTCTAGTTTTTATTGCAGAATATTCTATTTTTCACTAAAAGCCTCAATGGGCTCAGATGTCCCTTCGTAGATTCTACAAAAAGAGTGTTTCCAAACTGGTGAAGCCAAGTGCAGGTTTCATTCTGTGAGATGAATCCACACATCACAAAGCATTTTTGCAGAGAGCTTGTTTCTAGTTTTTGTTGTGGGATATAGTATTTTACTTATGGGCTCAAAGAGCTCAGAAACATCCCTTTGTAGATCTTTCAAAATGAGTGTTTTCATCCTGATGAAACAAAACATATGTTGAATTCTGTGAGGTGAATCCACACATCAGAAAGCATTTTCACAGATTACTTCTTCCAGTTTTTACTGCGAGATGTTCAATTTTTCATAAATGGCTTCTAAGGACTCAGAAATGTCCCTTTGTAGATTCTACAAACGTTTCCAACCTGTTGAATCAAAACAGCAGTTTCATTCTGTGAGATGAATCCACATATCACAAAGCATTTTCACACAGAGCTTGTTTCTAGTTTTAATTGCAAGATATTCAGTTTTTCCCTGTAGGCCTCAATGTGGTAAGAAATGTCCCTTCGTAAATTCTACAAAAACAGCTTTTCCAACCTGGTGAATGAAAAAGCTGTTCCATTCAGGTAGATTAATCCACCCATCCCAAACTTTTTCAAAGATAGCTTGTTTCTAGTTCTTATTGTGAGATATTTGGTTTTTCACTGAAGGCCTAAATGTGCTCAGAAATGTCTGTTCATAGATAGTAGAAAAAGAGTGTTTTCAAACAGAAGAAGAAAAAAAGCAGTTCCATTCAGTGAGATGAATCCACAACTCACAAAGCATTTTTCACAGATAGCTTGTTTCTAGTTTTTATCACAGGGCATTCAGTTTTTCACTGTAGGCCACAATTGGCTCAGAAATGTTCCTTCATAGATACTAGAAAAAGAGTGTTTCCCACAAGGTGAATCAAATCACAGGTTCCATTCTGTGAGATGAATCCACACATCAGAAAGCATTTTGCGAGATAGCTTCTTTCTAGTTTTTATTGCAGGATACTCAGTGAGCATTTCACTATAGACCTCAATAGGCTCCAAAATGTCTCAGGTAGATGCTACAAAAAAAGTGTTTCTGACCTGGTGAATCAAGTCACAGGTTCCATTCTGTAAGATGAATCCACACATTATAAAGCATTTATTCAGATAGCTTGTATATAGTTTTTTTTTTCTTTTCTTTTCTTTTCTTTTCTTTTTTTTTGGTAGAGTCTCACTCTGGTCCCCAGGCTGGAGTGTGGTGGCATGGTCTCAGCTCACTGCAACCTCCACACCCCCAGGTTCATGCCATTCTCCTGCCTCAGCCTCCCAAGTAGCTGGGACTACAGGTGCACGCCACCATGCCCGGCTAATTTTTTTTTTGTATTTTTAGTAGAGACAGGGTTTCACCATGCTGTCTAGGATGGTCTCAATCTCCTGCCCTCGTGATCTGCCCACCTCAGCCTCCCAAAGTGCTGGGATTACATGTGTGAGCCACCGCACCTGGCCCTTGTATCTAGTTTTTATCTCAGGATATTCTGTTTTTCACTGTAGGTCTCTATGGGCTAAGAAATGTCCCTTCGTAGATACTACAAAAAGTTTGTTTCCCACCTGGTAAACAAAAATATTGATTCTGTGATGTGTGAGATGAATTCACAAATCACAAAGGATTTTCAAAGATAGCTTGTTTTTAGTTTTTATTGCAAGATATTCGGTTTTTCACTGTATGCCTCAATGAGCTTAGAAATGTCCCACATACATCCTACAGAAAGAGTGTTTCCAACCTGGTGGATCAAATCACTGGTTCCATTCTTTGAGATGAATCTACATATTACAAACTATTTTGTAGATAGTTAGTTCCTAGTTTTTATTGCAGGATATTTGGTTTTTAACTGTAGGTTTAAATGGACTCATAAACGTCTCTCCATAGATACTACAGAAAAAGTGTTTACCTCCTGGTGAATAAAAAAAGCAGTTTCATTCTGTGAGATGAATCCATACATTACAAAGCTTTTTTACAGATAGCTTGTTTCTAATTTTTTAAATCATGATATATTTGGTTTTTCATTAGAGGGCTTGAAAATCTCCCATGTAGATACTATAAAAACTGTGTTTCCCACCTGGTGAACCAAATTGCAGGTTTCATTCTGTGAGATGAATCCACACATCAGAAAGCATTTTGACAGACAGCTTCTTTCTAGTTTTTATCTAGGATACTCGGAGTTTCACTATAGTCCTAAATGGGCTCCAAAATGCCCCACGTAGATACTACAAAAAGAGTGTTTCATATTTGGTGAATGAAATCACAGGTTCCATTACATGAAATGAATCCACACCTCAAAAAGCATTTTTCACTGATAGCTTGTTTCTAGTTTTTATCGTGGATATTTGCTTTTTCACTATAGGCCTCAATGGGATGGGAAATGTCCTTGTCCCACATGATACTACAAAAGAGTGTTTCAACATAGTGGATCAAAAAACAGTTTCCATTCTGTGAGATAAAACCACAACTCAAAAAACATTTTCACAGATAGCTTGTTTCTAGTTTTTATCGTGGGATATTTGGTTTTTCACTGTAGGCCTAAATGGTCTCAGAAATTCCCTTAGTAAATTTTACAATAACAGGGTTTTCAACCTGGTGTATCAAAACAATGGTTCTGTTCTGTGAATTAAATCCAAAAATCACAACTAATTTTCACAGAGACCTTGTTTCTAGTTTTTATCATGAAATATTCAATTTTTCACAATAGTCCTCAGTGGGCTCACATGACCCTTCATGGATACTACAAAAAGAATGTTTCCAACCAGGTGAATCAAATCACAGGTTCCATTCTTTGAGATGAATCTATAGATCACAAAGCATTTTTACAGATAGCTTCTTTTTAGGTTTTACTATGGAATATTTGGTTTTTCACTATAGGTCTCAATGGGCTCAGAAATGTCCCAGGTAGATACTACAAAAAGATTGTTTCATACCCAGTTAATTAATTAATTCACACTTCAAAAAGCATTTTCAGATAGCTTTTATCTGGTTTTCATTGCGGGGTATTCGGTTTTTCACTGTAGGCCACGATGGGCTCAGAAATCTCATTTCATAGATACTACAAAAAGTGTGTTACCAAACTGGAGAATAAAATAAGCAGTTCCATACTCTGAGATAAATCCAGACATCACAAAGCATTTTCACAGACAGCTTGTTTCTAGTTTTTATCGTGGATTATTTTTTTTTTTTAACTACAGGCCACAATGAGCTTGGAAATGTCCCACATGATACTACAAAAAGAGTGTTCAAACATGCTGAATCAAACAATGTGTTTCATTCTGTAAGATGAATCCACACCTCACAAAACATTTTCACTGATAGCTTCTTTTTCTTTTTCACTGATAGCTTGTTTTTAGTTTTTATTGCAAGATATTCAGTTTTTCACTATAGGCCTCAATGGGCTTAGAAATGACTTTTCATAGATATTAGAAAAAAGAATGTTTCCTACCTTGTGAATAAAAGAAGCAATTTCATTCTGTGAGATGAATCCAATGGGCACAAAAATGTAAATTCGTAGATAGGACAAAAAGAATGTTTCCAGCCTGTTGAATCAAATCACAGGTTCCATTCTGTGAGATGAATCCACTCATCTAAAAGCATTTTCACAGTTAGCTTGTTTCTAGTTTTTATCATGGAATATCTGGTTTTTCACTGTAGTCTTCAATAGGTTCAGAATTGTCCCTTCGTGGCTTACACAAAAAGAATGTTTCCAATCTTGTGAATAAAAAAAGTGGTTCCATTAAATGAGCTGAAGCCATGCATCACAAAGCATTTTCACGCATAGCTTGTTTCTAATGTTTATCACGGTTTTTCAATATAGGGCTCAATAGGCTCAAATATGTACCATGTAGATACTATAAAAAGAGTGTTTCCAAACTTGTGAATTAAATCAGAGATTCCATTCTGTGAGGTGCATCCACACTTCAAAAAGCATTTTCACAGATAGCTTTTTTCTAGTTTTTATCACAGGATACTGATTATTCACTCTAGAACTCAATGGGCTCAGAAATGTGCCACATAGATACTATAAAAAGAATGTTTCCAATCTGATTAATTAAAAAAAGGGTTCCATTCTATGCGATGAATCCAAACATCACAAAGAATTTTCACAATTAGAGTGTTTCTAGTTTTTATCTCAGGCTAATCGTTTTTTCACTGTACTTCTCAATGGGCTCAGAAATGTCCCCTGGCAGATACTACAGAAAAAAAAAAAAAAAAAAAAAAAGGAAGAGTGTTTCTAACCTGGTGTATAAAAAAACTGTTCCCATTCTGTGAGGAAAATCCACATATCACAAAGCATTTTCACAGATAACTAGATAACTTGTTTCTGGTTTTTATTGCGCGATGTTCAGTGTTTCCCTATAGGGCTCAACAGGCTCAAAAGCATCCCATGTAGATACTACAAAAAGAGTGTTTCCAAACTAGTGACTCAAAGCAGAAGTTCCATTCTATGAGATGAATCCACATATTACAAAGCATTTTCTCAGATCACTTGTATCTAATTATCACAAGATTTCGGTTTTTCGCTATAGGACCCAAGGGGCTCAAGGATGTCTTTCCCTAGATGCTACAAAAAGTGTGTTTCCTACCATGTGAATAATAAACAAAAAAAAAAGCAGTTGCATTCTGTGAAATGAATCCACACATCACAAAGCATTTTCAAAGGTAGCTTGTTTCAAATTTTTATCTCTGGATATTTGGTTTTTCACTATAGGCTTCAATAGACTTGGAAATGTTTTACGTAGGTACTACAAGAAGAGTGTTTCCAACCTGGTGAATAAATTCCAGGTTTCATTCTGTAAGACGAATACACACATCTCAAAGGATTTTCACAGAGAGCTTTCTTCTAGCTTTTATCATGCAATATTTGGTTTTTCACTATAGGCCATAGTGGCCTATGGTGAAAATGTCCTATGGGCTATGGGCTACGGCCTATGGGCTTGGAAATGTCCATTTATAGATACTACAAATACAGCGTCTCCAACTAAGTGAATCTAAACTCAGATTCCATTCTGTGAGATGAATTCACACATCACAAAGCATTTCCAAAGACAGCTTGTTTCAAGTTTTTATCATGGGATACTGGGTTTTTCACTATAGGCTTCAATGGGCTGAAAAATGTTTCACTTAGATAGTACAAAAAGAGTGTTCCAAACCAGGTGAATCAAATCACGGGTTTTATTCTATGAGATGAATCCACACATTACAAAGAATTTTCACAGATAGCTTGTTTCTAGTTTTTAACGCGGGATATTCACTTTTTACTATAGACCTCAGTAAGCTCAGAAATGTCTCACGTAGACACTACAGAAAGAGTGTTTCCAACCCGGAAAATAACATCCCAGGTTTCATTCAGTGACATGAATCCAAAGCATTTTTACACAAAACATTTTTACAGAGTAGTTGTTTCTAGTTTATATCATGCACTATTTGGTTTTTCATTATAGGTTGAAATGGGCTCCGAAATGTCCATTTATAGGTACACAAAAGGAGTGTTTCCAACCAGGTGAATCAAAACCAAGGTTCCATTCTGTGAGATGAATCTGCATATCACAAAGCATTTTCACAGAGAACTTGTTTCTAGTTTTTATCACACGATATTCGGGTTTTCACCATATGCCACAATGGGCTCAGAATTGCCCTTTGTAGATTCTACAGAAAGAGTGTTTCCAACCTGCTGGATCAAAACACAGGTTCTGTTCTGTGAGATGAATCCATACATCACAAAACATTTGACAGATAGTTTGTTTTTAGTTTTTATGGTGGGATATTCAGTTTTTCACTGTAGGCTTCAATGGGCACAGAAATGTCCCATTGTAGATTCCACAAAAGTAGTGTATCCAAACCGATGAATCAAAACACAGGTTCTGTTCTGTGAGATGAACCCATATATCACAACACACTTTCTCAGATAGCTTGTTTCTAGTTTTTATCGTGGGATATTCTGTTTTTCACTATCTTTCCTCAATAGGCTCAGAAATGTCCTTTCATAGATTCTACAAAAAGAGTGTTTCGACCAGGTAAATCAAAATACATGTTCTATTCTGTGAGATAAATGCACACATCACAAAACGATTTAACAGATAACTTGTTTCTAATTTTTATTTTGGAATATTCTATTTTTTACTATAGGCCTCAGTGGGCAAGGAAATGTTGCTTCACAGATTTTACAAATGGAGCGTTTCCAACCTGGTGAATCAATGCATAGGTTCCACTCTGTGAGATGAATCCACACATCACAAAGCATTTTCAGAGATATTTTCTTTCTAGTTTTCATCGCTTGATATTAGATTTTTTCTTATCAGCCTCAATGTGTTCAGAAATGTCCCATCGTATATTCTGTAAAAAGAGTGTTTCCAACTTGGTGAATCAAAACACAGATTCCATTCTATGTGATGAATCCATACACCACAAAACATTTCACAGAGAGCTTATTTCTAGTTTTTATCATGAGATATTCGATTTTTTAATATAGGCCTCCATTGCCTCAGAAATATCCCTTTGTACATCCTACAAAAAGAGTGTTTCCAACCTGTGAATCAAAACACAGGTTGCATTTGTGAGATGGATCCACACATCAAAAGGCATTTTCAGAGATATCTCCTTTCTAGTTTTAATCACTTGATATTTGATTTTTCCTTATCATTCAAAATAAGTTCAGGAATATCCCTTCGTAGAATCTACAAAAAGAGAGTTTCCAATATGGTGAATCAAAACACAGGTTCCATTCTGTGAGATGAATCTATACATCACAAAGCATTTCACAGATAGCTTGCTTCTAGTTTTTATCATGGGATATTGATTTTTCACTGTAGGTATGAATGGGCTCTGAAATTTCCCATCATAGATTCTACAAAAGGAATGTTTCCAACCTGGTGAATATAAACATGGGTTCCACTCGCTGAAATAAATACACACATGACAAAGTATTTTCACATATATCTTGTTTCTAGTTTTTATCTCAAGATTTTCTATTTTTCACTGTAGGCCTCCAGAGGCTTAGAAATATCCCTTTGTAGATGCTACAAAAACTGTTTCCAATCTGGTGAATCAAAACACAGATTCCACTCTATGAGATTTAATCACACAGGATGAAGCATTTTCACAAATATCTTGTTTCCAGTTTTTATCATGGAATATTCCATTTCTCACTATAGGCCTCAACGGGCTCAGAAATTTCCTTTCGTATATTTACAAAAGTGTGTTTCAAACCTGGTGAATGAAAACCTAGGCTCCATTCTGTGAGATGAATCCACACATCACAAAGCATTTTCACAGATAGCATGTTTCTAGTTTATCACGGGATATTCGATTTTTCACTATAGGCATCATTGTGCTCAGGAATTTCCCTTTGTAGATTCCACAAAAATAGTTTTTACAACCTGCAGAATCAAGACATGGATTCATTATGAGTGATGAATCCACACATGAGACAGCATTTTCACAGATATCTTGTTTCTAGTTTTTATCACCAGGTATTAGATTTTTCCTTATCCCTCAATGGCCTTAGAAATGTCCCATCGTAGATTCTACAAAAAAAGTGTTCCCAATCTGGTTAATCAAAACACAGGTCTATTATGTGAGATGAATCCACACATAACAAAGCATTTTCAGAGATACCTTCTTTCTAGTTTTTATCAAGGGATATTTGGTTTTTCACCAGAGGCCTCAATGGGCTCAGAAAGGTTCCTTTGTAGATTCTACAAAAAATAGTTTTTCCAACCTGGTGAATCAAAACACAAGTTCCATTCTGTGAGATGAATCTGTACATCACAAAGCTTTTTCACAGATAGCTTGTGTTTAGTTTTTATTGTGGAATATTCGATTTTTCACTACAGGCCTCAATGGCCTCAGAAATTTCCCCTCACAGATTCCACTAAAAGTGTGTTTCCTACCTGTTGAAAGAAAACACAGGTTCATTCTGTGAGGTGAATCTACACATCACAAAGCATTTTCACAGATAGCTTGTTTCTAGTTTTTACTGTGGGATATTCAATTTTTCACTATAGGCCCCAGTGGGCTCAGAAATATTCCTTTGTAGATTCTACAAAAAGAGTGTTTCCAACTTGGTGAATCCAAAAACAGGTTCCATTCTGTGAGATAAATTTACACATCACAAAGCATTTACACAGATAGATTCTTTCTAGTTTTCATCCTGGGACATTTGATTTTTCACTGTAGACTTCAAATGGCTCAAAAATGTCCTTTCGTAGATTCTCCAAAAAAGTATTTCCAACATGGTGAATCAAAACACAGGTTCCATTCTGTTTGATGAATCCACACATCACAAAGCATTTTCAGAGTTGGCTTGTTTCTAGATTTTATTGCGGGATATTCGATATTTCCTTATGGGCCTCAATTTGTTCAGAAATGTCTCCTTGTAGATTCTATAAAAAGAGTGTTTCTAACTTGGTGAATCCAAAAACAGGTTCCATTCTGTGAGATGAATTCACCGATCACAAAGCATCTTCACAGATAGCTTGTTTCTAGTTTTGTTTCTAGTTTCTATCACAGGATATACAATTTTTCACTATAGGTCTAGGGGTTCAGAAATTTCCCTTCGTATATTCCACAAGAAGGGTGTTTCCAACCTGGTGAATCAAAGGACAGGTTCCATTCTGTGATATTAATTCAGATATCAAAATGCATTTTCACAGATAGCTTCTTTCTAGTTTTTTCTCAGGATATTTGATTTTTATGGGTCTCAGTGGGCTCAGAAATGTCCCTTCATAGATTCTAAAAAAAAAGAGTGTTTCAGCCTGGTGAATCAAAACACAGGTTCCAGTCTATGAGATTAATTCACACATCATAAGGCTTTCTTATGGAGAGCTTGTTTCTTGTATTTATTGCTTGATATTTGATTTTTTCTTATCAACCTCAATTGGTTCAAAAATGTGTATTTGTGGATTCTACCGAAAGAGTGTTTTTAACCAAGTGAATCAAACACTGGTTCCATTGTAAGATAAATTTATACGTCACAAAGCATTTTCACAGATAGCTTGTTTCTAGTTTTTATCACAGGATATTTGATTTTTCCTTATGGGCCTCAATGGGCTCAGAAATGTCCCTTTATAGATTCTACAGAAAGAGTGTTTCCCACTGGTGGATCAAACACAGGTTCCATTCTGTGAGATGAATCCACACATCACAAAGCATTTTGACAGCTTGTTTCTACTTTTTATCATGAGATGATGTTTGCTTATATTTTTATAAACAGATTTAAAATTTCATCAAAATCTTTTCCTTAACTTAAATTGTAAAATAATTTTTTCATTTATTTCTACTGAAGCAGTTAATTATTGTGATTTTTGCTTTTTAAACTATTCTTGCATTTCTGAATTAAATTCTAGTTTATACATATTTCTGGGTTTTATTTACTAATATTTTATTTGGAATATTTACATCTATATAATGATAAACATATTAGTCTGTATCTTTTTTATAGTAATGTATTTGCTGCCTTATAGTGGTAAGGTTATATTCCCCAAATAACGAATTGAGAAGTGTTCTTTATTTTTCTGTTTGCTGGAATAGTTGAGTGATATTGACGCTTCACTCTGGAGGAATTTACTGTTGAAACTCTTTGGCTCTGTAGTTTCCTTCATGGGGTGGTTTTCAAATAACACCCTTTATTTCCCTAACAGATATGTAATTATTCAGACCTAACATTTATTTTATGTCAGCATCTATAAGTCATATTTATTTTATATAATATTTTTCCAATTCATCTAAGTAGTAAATATTTTATTTATTTATATATTTATTATTTTTTATTTATTCACTTTTAAGTCAGGAGTACTTGTGCAGATTTGTTACATTGGTAAACAGGGTCATGGGTGTTTGCTGTACAGATTATTTCATCACCCAGGTATTAAGCCTAGTACCCATTAGTTATTTTTCCTAATCTCCCTCCTCCCACTCTCCACCCCTTGATAGGCCCCACTGTGTGTTGTTGTCCTCTATTTGTCCATGTGTTCCCATTGTCAAGCTCCCACTTACAAGCGAGAACTTGCAGTATGTGGTGTTCTGATCCTGTGTTAGCTTGCTAAGGATAATGGCCTCCATCTCCATCCATGTCCCTGCAAAGTACATAATCTCATTCTTTTTTATGGCTGCATAGTATTCCATAGTAGATATGTACTAATTTTCTTTATCCAGTCTATTGTTGATTGATATTTAGATTTATTATTTTTTTATAGGCAAGGTTTTGCTCTGTCATGCAGTCTGGATGCAGTGGCACAATCATAGCTTACTGAAACCTCGAACAGCTGGGCTTAAACAATCCTCTTGCCTTAGCCTCCTGAGTAGCTGGGTATGTGCCACTACAGTTACAGTTTCCTGGCAAAGGCCCCACCCTCAAGCCTGGAAACTTACAGTCCTAAATAGGAGCAGGCATTCCTGTTTTTGTGCCCAAAATTCCCGTTTGTCTTACTATGCTCCCCTATCCTGTACCCATGTAAACCCCAGACCCCAGACTCCAGAGCAGATGAATAAATGAAGAAACGAACAGAAGACCACAAGAATGCCAGAAAAGAATGGCACAGCAGATAAAAGAGAAGGAGCATATGAATGACGAGAGTTCAGCTGGGGATGGTTGGAGAGGTAATCAGCTGCTGGACAGCCAAACTCCAGGGGAAGATCATCTTCCCACTCCATCTGCCTTCCAGCTCTCCGTCATCCCACTGAGAGCCACCTCCACCATTCAATATAACTCCCACATTCATCCTTCAAGTCTACGTGTGACCTGATTGTTCCTGGATGCTGGACAAGGACCTGGGTACCAAGAGGACACTGAGATGGTTAACACTTAAGCTCTCCGTGGATGGCAAAGCTAAGAGAGTGTGTTGTAACACATGTGCACTTCGGTTTCAGGAGCAAAAGGCATCCACCACCAGACTCTGCTGTGGGCCTGGAGCTCAGGGGCACTCGCCCTGGCTGCTGCACCTGCCCATCTGCATGTCCCCCTTCCTGTAAGGGGTTTGAGCAGCAGTGATGGGCAAACAGACATGCCACAACCCTGTCACATGTTCTGAGAGGGGGGTCCTGGAACTGTCCTGTTTCGATATAGATAGAGAAACTCATTATGTTGCCAAACCTGGTCTTGCACTCCTGGCCTCAAGCAATCCTTTTGTCTTGGCCTCCCAAAGTGCTGGAATTACAGGTGTGGGACACCATGCCCTGCCATTAGTAGTAAAAATTTTAGGGTAAACTTATTAATAATACCATCTTAATATGTTGCTATCCTTTTGGCTTGACAGTGAAGTTTAGGTCATTCATTTTCAGTATTTATTTCTAACAAATGCTTTAAGGCTGATTTTGATAATTTGTATCTTCATGATTTTTCCATTCAAAATTTTTTTTTAATTTCTGTTGAGATTTATTGTTGTTGTTAATTCTCATTTAATTAGAAGTATATTTCTAAGGAATTGAACACTTCCTAATTATGTTTTTTGTGTGTGTCAGTTATCTTATTTTAGCTTACTTCTACATTTTAAAAATATCTTTGAAAGAATTTACCCTTTGAAATTAGTTAACAACTTCTTTATAGCCCAGCATATGGACAATATTGATAAATGAATCATGCACACATGAAAAGAACTTGTTTTTTGTCATTGTTGGATGCAATGTAAGAGGCTTTTTTAACACATTGTGATAATTGTGTTGTCTACATCTTTTATATCTTTACTGTTTTTTCTTTTGTTGTTGTTCTATCGGTTTTTGAGAGATGTGTTAAAGCTTCCCAGTATGATTTTGGATATATCTATCTCCAATCTCCATTTTTATCTGTGCTCCTTTTTTTTTTTTGCTTTACGTCCATTGATGCCTACTTTGGGTGTATATGGATTGGAAATGTTATATCTTCACTGTGAATTAATCCTTTTATTGATATGGCATACCCATTTTTATCTGTAATAATACATCTTGTTACAAAAAGTTACTTTGTCTGACAGTTAGTTATAATAGCTTTGTTTTAGTTGATATTTGCATGGCACGTATTTTTGCTTTCAATAGCTTTGTATCCTTATTTTGAAGATGAGTTTCTTTATAGCAGCATACATTTGACTTTTTAAAAATTAATTCAGTGTTGATATACAGTGTGAAAAAAAGATTTCTGTGGACATATTTGGAAGATGTTATATTTCAACTTTGCTAGGACATTTCTAATGTCCATTAGCATATCAACAGTGCTAAGAAGTTTTGCAGTAACAAAATCTATTTAGCTTTGTACAGCCCAGCATTTCCAAGAATTTCCTGGTGACAAGACCCTTTTATTTTGTAATATTGATTAAAGTGAAAAAACTGCTTTTCCAAATGGACACTCAGAGAAAATTTGCACTGTGTCTTTCCAGACTCACTTAACTTTGCTTGCTGAACCTATTGGTCTCATTAACTGTCCAGTGGAACACAGAGGAACAAGGCAACATGTTCTACAACTGGTCCCTTCTATTCCTGGAATATACTCCATTCTCAATAATCTGTTTTTCTTAGTTCTCAGAATACTCCACAGAGTTATCAACTCACATTGTGTACCATTATGTGTTAGGGCAATAGTCACTGCTATAAAAACCACTACTATCACCACCAACAAAAATAGCTAATGTGGCAGAAGTTAGTGTTTATGAGCATATAATACAAAACATGTTTTCTTGAGTAGTACATGGCTCTCTTCCAAGTGGATTCAAGGACCTAGAGTCCTTCAGTCTTGAAGCACTACTGTTGTTAGCACATGGCTTACTGGGTCACCCTGATTATGTGCTTAGAGTAGGCTGAAGAGAAAGAATGAAAGTAGGAACACATATTAATCTTGATCTAGAAATAATAATACTTCTGCTCCATTTCCCATCATTATGTAGGATTTGAACAGACATAGTGGAGGGAAAATGCAAATTAAGAAAAACAATCAACAAATTGAAAAGCATGTTAGAGACTTGAAAGGATTATAGTAAAACAGAACTGCAGGTTACTGAAGCGAGGGGATGGGCAAGACTGACGAGATATAAGAAATTGATTGGCCGGCTGCGGTGGCTCACACCTGTAATCCCAGCACTTTGGGAGGCCAAGGCGGGCGGATCACGAGGTCAGGAGATCGAGACCATCCTGGCTAACACGGTGAAACCCTGTCTCTACTAAAAATCCAAAAAATTAGCTGGGCGTGGTGGCGGGCACCTGTAGTCCCAGCTACTCAGGAGGCTGAGGCAGGAGAATGGCATGAACCTGGGGGGGTGGAGCCTGCAGTGAGCCAAGATAGCACCACTGCACTCCAGCCTGGGTGACAGAGCGAGACTCTGTCTCAAAGAAAAGATTAAGTCAAGCAATAGGTGATAAGGACCAGGGAAGAGTTTTGAATTAGAAAGTAACATGATCAGAGCTGCATTTTTAAAAAAATTAATTTGATAACAGTATTTTACATGAATTGAAGATAAGAGAAACTGAGACAAAGAAACGTCGTGGTGTCTGCTTAGTTTTTCTTAGGTGTCAACACTGTTCCAGACATTGTGATAGGAAGTTTTGATTTATCAGTTAATCTCCATAATAATTCCAATGGGTAGACATTGTCTTTTTTTCTAATAATCATAGTATTAACAAAGTAAATTGCCCAGAAGCACACAGGTAAATTATGCTGCTGATAGATAGTTAACTAGTTAAGATCTCATGACCAATGTCCAATTAATACATAATTAAGCATCTACTGGCTGTAGTAAAATTGGGAATGGAAATAGGTGAAATATTTGATGAGACAAAGCAGACCTGGAAAAGAACAGGCTTGTCAGAATGGATTAGAATATGGTTTTATAGTCTCCCATCTCAAAGCTCTTTCCATTTTACCAAACATCTCCTCAGCAACTCCCGGGGTCAGTTCCAATCCTATTGCTTTATGATTCTTGAATGGAAAACGGATTTATGCCAGTTGAGTAGAAATTACTCAGAATTCATCTGGCCACTGAAATGTTCCTGTGGTCTGCAGGATTATGTTATGCTCATATAAGGTGCGATACCTCAACATGGATAAACCATAAAGACAGGAAAATAAAATCAGATTGAAAAGTGTAATAGCCCAGCTGTTCCATGAAAATATCAGTTTTCTTTCTAAGGGTTTTCTTAGATTTTTTTTCAACATTGATAAGGCAAAAATTATTTTTGCTAGGATGTTCAGAAGACCAAAATTTATTTCTTGCTGTCTACTAATAAGGTTTGCCAGTAACACCTGCAGTGTCAGATAAAAGTCAGAATTTAAGTCAAACTATTTATACAATCCCCCAAAGATGAAGAATCAGGGGGTGATGTGTCTGTCATAAAAGAATTAAAACTCTACTTCCCTCAGTACTGTTTGAATAGAGATTCATAAACCCCATATATTTTACCTAATGATAGTGCTTTACTATTCAAATAGCTTTTTGTCTTTGTTCCTCTTCTAATCTTTCCGATACACTTATGAGGTGTTAAGGCACATATCATACTCCCATTCTGAAGATGAGAAATAGCAAGTTTCAGAGGAGTTAAAATACTTGCCTCTCACACCATGTATAATTGATGACGGAGAATGTGTATTAGTTCCTGCCTTACTCCTCTTAAGGAAAGGTTTTATCACTTAATTGTCTGCTATCTATACCTTGCACCTTGTATCCTTGAGTGAGCTCACTGCACTCTGGAATCTTGGTGGTTGTAGAGTTCCCTAGTGCTAGGAATGTTGAGGATTTTATTAAGACTAAGGCAATACAGTAGCCCTGGGTAAGAGGTGAAGGGTGGGAATTGCAAGATGAAGAAGGATCTGAGTTTTAATCCATGCTCTATTTTCATGTGATATTATTCATAATGCAGGGAAATATGGTTTTGGTAGGCTGGACAATGGACCAGGTCCTAATTCCAGAAATCTGTGAGTGTAACCTTATATGGCCAAAAAAAAAAAAAAAAAATCTGCAGACATGATTAAGTTAAAAATCTTGAGATGGGGAGCTTAGCCTGGATTAGCCAGGTGGGCTTTGATTTCAATTGCAAGTGTTTTGAAGGAGGAAAATAAGATTGTAGAGAGAAGGCAACATAATCACTAAGGCAAAATATTGTGTTGATGGCCTTGAAAATGGAGAAAGAACCCCAGAGCCAAGGAAAGCACAGTATGCAGTTCTTGAATCTGGAAAAGACAAAGAAACAGATTATCCCCTAAACATTAGGAGAGAGCATGGTCCTAATGACACCTTGATTTCAACTCAGTGCAACAGATTTTTGACATCTGACCTCTAAAAAATTTAAGATCATGCGTTGATGGTAATCTGTTATGACAGTAAGAAACCAATACAATGGCTTTTCAGGACTGTCATTGGGATTAAATGACCTCTTGCAAGTAAACGCCAGGCAGAGTGCAGGTGCCAGACGTCACATTTTCATCTAGTCATATTTCTCTGAAAGATCTAGAACATAGCAGAAACTTTAGGTAAATATATTCTCTTTATCACTATTTTCTCCCACAAAATTCTCTTTAATTTTCTACCCTTGAGAACTCATGTATCATAACAGACCTCAAAAGCTGCTCCTAATCTTTGCTGAAAGATCCTAAAAGAAAATCAATCTCAGGTTGTCCAGTCTACATTTCTTTTGTTTGATCTATACTGATCTTATTAAACCTTCCAAAGACATGAGTAACTTCGAGGCCCTGTAGAACTCCCACAGAATTCTGAGTTGGAGAGGGAAAACTGCAAAAACAGAAACAGAACATTGGACTTCTCTGTTCCTCCTCCATCCTGATCCAGGACATTAGCTAAATTTAATGCCTTGTCTACATTCACAACCCTTATCAGATACAATTTTCATAAGAATGGAACTACACAAGATGGAATGAAGGAAGCTGGAAGAAATTTTGTGGCAACCCAGAGTGAACAACACTTAGTACAATGTGGATGTTAGCAATACTCATCACTTCCCTCTTTTATATCTGCTTCCTACAAAACATCCAGATGAATACTATGAGAACCAGATAAATACTATGAAGCTCAGTTAGTTTGAATTAGACTCTTTATCCTGCCATGCTATGCACCGTTCCATGCCAATAGAATTGGAGTGTCGATGCCAATACCTCCCAAGATATTGTCCTTTTATGAATGGACATATTTCTTGGCATTCCTGTGCTGATGTGTATCAGTCTTGGAACATAATTTGTCAACTATGCTACCTCTGCTTTTTTTTTTTTTTTTTTTTTTTTTGAGATGGAGTCTCACTCTGTCGCCCAGGCTGGAGTGCAGTGGCGCAATCTCAGCTCATTGCAAGCTCCGCCTCCCGGGTTCACGCCATTCTCCTGCCTCAGCCTCTCCGAGTAGCTGGGGCAACAGGCGCCCGCCACCACGCCCGGCTAATTTTTTGTATTTTTAGTAGAGACGGGGTTTCACCATGGTCTCGATCTCCTGACCTCGTGATCCGCCCGCCTCGGCCTCCCAAAGTGCTGGGATTACAAGCGTGAGCCACCGTGCCCAGCCACTACCTCTGCTTCTATACCCTATCAAACAGAATGAATATGTTTTCAACAGTCTACTCCAAGCAAATTACTTGTGACCTTGACAGACTCTTTGGACACTGTATGTTGGGCAACTACCTTCTCTTGTCAGGATTAGTCTCTTTAATAGGATCAAGTTCCCTAGCCCCTTTTTTCATACTGTAAGCTTTCTCTGCCCTTCCACTTTTTTTTTTTTTTCCTGAGACAGTCTCACTCTGTTGTCCAGGTTCTAGTGCAGTGGTGTTATAATAGCTCTACCTTGTTTTTAACTAGCCTTCATGAGTTTTTTTATGCCTTATAATAATGCACCTGCTTCATTTTGCCAATTTGAAATCAGATCTTCTACCTTAATTTGTAATTCAAAATTTCATATTAGCAAAACTACCCTGGGATGCAATTTGGGGAAAGATTGATTTTCATCTCAGTCTCTCTACTTGCTATCTGTGTAATATTGAACATATTCTCTAAAATCACAAATTTAACAATTACCCCTGATATACTGTGATAAATAACAGCAGGCTCAATTTCTTTGGTGTATATTGTTAGAAAAATATGGAAAATTGTCTGTGCTCATGTTTTGTAAAGTCTAACAAGTGTTACTGGGTGATAATCATTATTCCCTTCTACTACCAGAGAAATCCCAAATGGAATATTATTCCTAGAATAAAAATATTATATGATTCAATTAGATGCACCTTCTCGGTCTTTTCCTTTGTCTCACTAAGTCACTCCTTCTCAAGTACTACTTATTGCTTATATTAGTCCTGGTTCTCTAGAGGAATAGAACTAACAGGCTAGATGTGTATGTGAAGGGGAGTTTATTAAGAAGTACTGACTCAAACAATCACAAAGTGAAGTCCCACAATAGGCCATCTTCAAGCTGAGGAACAAGGAAGCCACTTCGAGTCCCAAAACCTCAAAAGTAAGGAAGCCGGCAGAACAGCCTTCAGTCTGTGGCTGAAGGCCCGAGTGCCCCTGGCAAACCACTGGTGTAAGTCCAAGAGTCCAAAAGCTGAAGAACTGGGAGTTCGATGTTCAAGGGCAGGAAGCAGCCAGTACAGGAGAGAGATGAAGGCTGGAAGACTCAGCAAGTCAGCTTTTTCAACCTTCTTCTGCCTGCTCTATTCTAGCCCTGCTGACAGTCGATTAGATGGTGCCCACCCACAGTGAGGGTGGGTCTGCCTCTCCCATTCCAAGGATTCAAATGTTAATCTCCTTTGGGAACACCCTCACAGACACACCCAGGAATAATATTTTACATCTTTCAATCCAATCAAATTGACACTTAATACTAACCATACCATTGCTCATCAATAAAACTTGAACTCTTTTCTTAGAATAAACTTCATTGAGAATGACTTATATTAGGGGTAGGGTTAGAATACTCATAGCTTTAAATCTTAATTATATGCTGTGTTTGCTGTGGCAATATATAAAAAATGACCCCAAAACCCTTTGACATTCTTCCCACTGAAATGTGAGTTCTATTAATTTCTCCCGTTGCCACTGCTACTGCCTTGCATGCATAGACACATAATTTACCATGCTCGGCTTCTCCTACTCTGCTCAAGGTTGCCTATTTACAGAAAACCTCCTACCTGACTGACTAGTCACTCCCCATCCCTTGAATATGAGATCCATGACTACTTGATCAATAGAATACAATAGAAATGGTGAGTTTCTGGGCCCAGGCTGTAAGAAAGTGGCAGCTTCCTCTTTTAGCCTTTTGAGATGCCCACTCTCAGACCACAGCTGCTTTGTGGAAGCCATAAACACAGGTATTCTGGACCACAGTTATGTGAATGGGTGAACCACTCTGTGATTTCAGCCTCTAGCCACTCTATAGTCCTTAGCCTTACACCGGTCAAGCCAGTGGTGCAAGGAGCAGAGATCAGCTGTTCTTTCCAAGCCCTTGCTAAAATTGCAAATACATAATGTCAATGAAAAGAGTCAAATGCTGTAAAATATTTGAAGAGATTAATTCTGAGTCAAATATGAGTGACCATGGACAGTAACACAGCCCTCAGGAGGTTCTGAGAACATGTACCCAAGGTGGCTGGGGATCAGTTTGGTTTCATACATTTTAGGGAAGCATGAGACATCAATCAAATACATTTAAGAAAAACATCAGTTTGGTCCTGAAAGGACAACTCAAAGTTGGGGGTAGGGGTTCAGCTATAGGTAAATTTAAACATTTTCTACTTGAAAATTGAGTTTGTCTAAAGACCTGGGATCAATAGAAAGGAAAAGTTCAGGTTAAGATAAAAGATTGTGGAGTTCTTTTGAAGTCTTATAGTCGCTGCCCTTAGAGACAACAGATGGCACATATTTCCTATTCAGACCTTCAAAAGATGCTATACTCTTAGTTAATGTCTTTAGAATTAGGAGGGCTTAGAAGAAAAAGATCTAGCTATGTTAATAGAAATTCTTTACTCCCCTACAAAGGACATCTTTGCAGGACCATTTCAAGATATGGCAAAGAAACACGTTTTGAGATAAAATATTTTTATTTTCTCCCTTGTGTCATAATGTTATGCCAGAGTCAGTCTGGAAAGTAAGTCAGCATATATAGGGTTAAATAAAACCCATCTGAGGAGAATTTATGGATTGTAGGGCATGACTCCCCAGATCCCTTAGGTAGGAATTTGGGCAAGATAAAAAAAAAATCAGAGCTTAGTCCTCAATGATAAAAATAAATGATTATAGTTATTTAAAGCCACTACATTTGGAGGGTTTTTTTTAACATAGAAATACAAAATTAGAGCAAAAGGTTGTATTAAAAAGACCAACAATCTGCCAATTTGCTTAGGAGAGGAGAACTTTCCTGTTTCAGTAGTTGCCTGCAGGGCTCTCAGAGGCAGTGAAAGCACGGTTTAACAATTTTGTGTGTTTGTGTGTATAGATAGGGGAAATAACCAAATTGTGTTAAAAGGAACAGTGTTAGACTGAAAGTTGAGGAAGTATATTTCAAACCAAAAACAACCTTAAGAAGAGAAACAGAGCCAAGAGGTGATCAAGTCAAAACAAGCCAGAAGACAAGAAATAAGGTTAAAATCAGCGGGTTGAAGTGTCACTTAAGCAAATAACAGAAATGACAATTTCTTGCCAGTGTTCCTCTTTTACATGTTTCTCATGCCTTTTGTGTTGGCAGGACAGATGAGATTCACAAAAACAATCTTAACTGAGGTACCTTTAACGTTCAAGGTATACTATAATGTGCATAACCTAAGAATGCCCATTGTGCTAGCCCCAACCTGGTAACTTTGCAGGAAACAATTACTCTTTACAGTCCAACCTACATTTTTCAATAACATGGCAGGGATATTGACCTATAAAAGTGTGCCCCAGAGCAAAATAGATTTACAGTAAAACAGTAAAAGGAGAAGATGTTGCACTCAGCAAAGGGATAGTTACAATTCCCAGAGTTATGGGCTGGACTGACGTCCAAGATCAGGCAACTCACCATGGTGATAAAAATTGACTTACAAGCAATATTTTCAGTGGATTAGGACACTGAAGCAGAGTCAAAATGTATTTAATGACTTGAGTTGCTTGTTAAAACTGCAGATTTCTGAGACCCAGCCTCAGAATTCTAGATTTATGATGTGATGACAGAGATCTACATTTTTGACAATCATCCAGGATGATTTTGACAGACAATGATGTTTGACAAACAATAATCTTGATATTGAATTTTTGTCGGTTACAGGATTTACTTATTCAGGAGGTGACTGTGTGTTTACATTCCTTTTTACTTAGTTCATTTCAAAAATTAATGGGAACCCCTTCTCCTTTTCCCTTACTCTATAGCAGACACAGACACACACTTCTAAGATCCCTCTTCAGGAAAGAACTTGTCGTCAGGCTGTGAGTGTTGTCCTTAGGTGACATTCCCCAGCTGTTACCTCATTCAGTTCTGCCTCAGATTTTAAGTTGAAGTCACACTTTTCTTAATTGAGAAAGCTTAACTAAGCAAGAAGTTTCCTTGCTGTACACTGAAGCCCAAGTGGGAGAGGAAGGATCTTTCTGGTGGGTGAGGGGGTGGGGAGTGAGAAGCTTGGTGTGAGCCCAGCAGAGTGAGAAGGGCATCTGATCAGTGAGGATGTGCATGCCAACTCAAGGACATACCCATCCACTCCTCCATGTGGGTGTGGATACTCTACCATACAGATGCTCTCATCATCCTGCTTGGGTTCTGAAACCCTAAGCCGAGCCATTTCCAAACAGGCATGCCCTGTTGGGCTGATTCTCCATGGCAGTCCATCCTGTACAGATACTATCTTTCAGGTGTTTGGGTTTGGACATCAAGAGCCCCAGCACACTGAGAACAGAGCCCTAGCCAGGGTCAACTGGTATGAGGATTCAGAGTTGAAGAGGGTAAGGTGGGTAGCCACAAAGCATGTGGACTAGGCAGGGAGGAGGTTTTCTATAAAGAGGCACCATTGATAAGAGTAGGAGACACTGAGTATCTTAAATTATGTGTCTATGCAGACAAGGCAGTAGCAGGGGCAATGGAAGAAAATAATCAAATATATTAGGAAAGGGGGAGGCTTTATCATCAGAGAAGGAAGTTACAAATATGGAAAGAAAGAAAAGTAGAATGAACCCTGTGACATTGGATAGGAATCAGTGCATTGAAAATATTTCATAAACTCATGGATTTATTTCAGTAACGGAAATAGATGATAAATATTAGTGTATTTGTAAATCTTTGTGTGGTGTGAGGCCTGTGTGTAGGCATCTCGAAAATCTATATAGGCTTCTATCTATAACACACACACACCCCCACACAGATACATGCACTCAAGTGCCTCAGCTTTGTCCACTGAGAGGACCACAGCAATATTTCCAGTATTTCATGTTCTTCTAGAATGTTTGAATCTCCCTTCAAAAAGTGTACTTTGTTCTCCCCACTTTAAAATTCTTCAGGCCTTTATGGTTGCTTCAACAAATAGCACAATTAACTTTGAAGGCTAAGGCATAAAGGAAAGTGCAGTTTCCACTTGCTTTTCTGTTTTGTGGGACTCCTCACACTTAGAACCCAGCTACCATGTACTAAGGAAGCCCATGTCCTTTCCCCATGGAAGGATCAATTGCAGGTGTCCTGGATGACAGCCCCAGCTAATGCCCCAGTCCACAGCCACCACGAGCCACTCTACATGTATGTAAGTAAAACTTCAGATGATTTTGAGTCTGTTAAGCTGATGACTAGTAGAATGGAGACAAGCTATATGTGCTAAGCTCTGTCCAGATTGCAGATTTGTGTGCAAAATAAATGTGATTGTTTTAAGCCACTGATTTTTGGGATGGTCTGTTATGGAGCACTAAATAACTGAAACAATTGTCAAGAATTCTGCTTTGGACACATATTTTTCGAGATGCCTATTAGACATCCAATAACAGGGTGCACAGTTGTGGGAATGGCTTCAAGTGAGGTTAGAAAGTAAGAAAAAAATGAAGATGTATTAAAAATTTATTAATTTTAAAAGCAATGAAATTATTGGAATAGAATTTTTAACACATTCCTATTAGCTAGAAAAGAGAGAATAGAACTGAAGGGACAGAATAGCAGACATGAGGAGCCTGTTTAGAAGACTATTGAAGTAGTGTAGTTAAGATGACTTTGGATTGTAGAAATACATAAAAATAAGTTCAAAAGGATTTGAGGGCTATTTGTGAAATGCAATAACAAGGATCATAATTGGGCATCATAGCCATATTCCTTTTTGCAGTTTCTCCTGCACATCCATGATTTAATATTTTGAAATCTATTGATTTGTGGAAAAAAATCACCTTTAGTATATGCTGATAATAAACTTTAAAATGTCATTATTATCAATACTAAGATCATAGATAGTAACTGGTACTAATTATCTTTGGCCCTAATAGAAAAACTAGCAGAATAAGTGTCTGCAACATGGGCTGATATGCTCTTTTTACTTCTTAATTACTCTGAGTGCCAATTTCTACATATGTAAGATAGAAACAACATTATTTTCCTTACAATGATTAAATAAACTATGTAAGTAGCCTAGGGTGATGCTTGGAACAGAATTGCTTCTCATTACATGTTAACTGTATCTGAATTTTAGGAGCTCTAAGTAGATGTCAGAATATATGATTGGAATGTACAAATATTGGCTTCATGTTTTTGTCTGATGTTATTACCACTCCAGCTCTGCTAACCTTCCAATCAATAGCTTGTTAGGCCCTCAGTAGGACTGAAGAAAGTTGATTGACCAGATGTCACCAGGAAGCTTGAGGCCATCAAAAGATGGGATGCAGCTAGAGCTTAAGTTAACAGGAAAGAGGCAAACTCCGTTTTCTTAATCCTTTCCCTGGGCACAAAATGATTTTATTTCAAGACTGACACTTGGGCTGCTCATTTAGTGTTCTTCCTACACACTCTGGCCCATCACACGATCAATCAAAAGCTAATCCACCAACATACTGACTTGCTTAGGCCAAGACCCTCCTGAAAATTCTTGCCTGGTCACTTTGCAGATACGTGAACATCACGTATCTGCAGTATCCACAAGAAAAATTAACTGCAGTATCCACAAGAAAAATATATAAACCTGCTCAAGAGAGGACAAATATGACTGGATACCATCCACCTATCTTTTAAGATTCCACAATCAAATTTTAAAATCTGGGCAAGTGGTAGCTATTTCTCCCTTTCTTATTATGCTGAAAACTTTACCATAAATCACAACGCCTGAAACGTACTTTTGAACTTACCTGGAAGATGGATGATGGTAAATTGGCCTTTTCCCTGAGGGCAAGTGAAAGGTTGAACAATTTTATCTCAAGAAATTAAAAAATGTGTCTAAGCCATAACTCTACTGTGAAGGTTGGCTAAACCTTCCAAAGTATCATTTGCTAGATTATTTCTGACTTGGGTTTTTAATTTTTTCAACCATTTACTGATTTACTACTTTCTAGGTTAGAGACACAGGATATAAAATAAAAGTCAATGAATTTCCACTATATATAAGGAAGTATTCAAGGTGGGAATGAGAACAGGATATACAGTGAAATACATTCACTAATTTCATGCAATTAGGTAAATGTTAAAAATAATGTATTTGAAAGCACTTTGAATAGGAAGATGTTTGTTTGTTTGTTGGTTTGTTTAAAGAAAGGAGTCAGTAAGTTTGTGTTAAGGTATTGAGAATGCTTTTCATTGGATGCAATATTCAGCTTGGTCAACTAGGATGGCTAGAATATTTTCCTTTCAGAGAGAGCTGTCCATGGTGACTTCCTCATGTAAAAAGTGTTTATGCCAAGTTCCAGAAGCAAGTTGCTTTTTTTAAAATCCTGGTTATGCTGCTGCTAGCTATGAGAGTTTGGGCAAACCCCCTTGTCTTGGGCCTCGGTTTTCCAGCAGTAAATAGCAGGGCCAAAACTTCTTTTAGGGACAGAGATAATAAGAATTGCTCCTGTTCTCACTTCTTCACAGTCACTATTAGATGGGATGTGTTTTTGTGAAAGGCCAGGGTATTCTTTCCCAGAAGCTCTGCAGTGATTCCTCTGCCCTTCAGACCTATATTTGAATCTTTTAAAGTACAACCACAAATCGTATATCATTCATCTTTCTTAAAATCCTCCCGGGGACACAAATCACACACACACACACACCACACACACGCATACACACACACTTCACTTGTCAATACTGTTTACTATTTGGTGGAATAAATGCAAATTTGATGTTTACCCCAGCAGTTGCTGATGGCTTTTCGTGGACAATGACATATCCTTGGACTCTTTGACATTTCATTTTGTGCTCCTGGGGCTGCCAGCTCTTTTCTGTAACTGCCTGTCAAAATAACAAGATCTTGCCTACTTATTTAGAAAAACCTGCTTAATAACTGACAGTCTAATCCTGCCCCAGCCTTTTTGTTGTACAGGCTGGATTTCACAGCGAGATTGGGATATTTTGTCCCTAGAACATAAGGTGTACACTTAAAATATCCTCAAGAATACTGACCTAGAATGACAACTCGAAAGGTGGGGGTTCTTTGTGAAATCACGACATTGGTATTCTTAGAGCTTCACAGATATAAATAATGAATGTGAAATCTTGACGTGAAAGTAGAATCACAGTGAGAGTCGAACACACCCAAGAAATATTTGGTGTACAAAAATAAACTTCTCCCTAATTCATTCAACTAAAAATATTGTTGAATGACAAAGATGTATACTGTTCTACCACAGAATTTCCTCTTTGAGAGGCAGCTGGAACTAGCAATCGTGTTTAAGGACCAGGGTTTTGCAGTTACATAGATTTCAACACCTTCTCTACCTCTCATTTAGCTGTTTTATCTTGGGCTAGTTAGCTACCATCTCTGAGCCTCAGCTTTTCCTACATAAAATGGGAAAGATGCTCTCCTTCAATGCTACTTGAGAATGATAACTAAGAATTCTGCATACAGAATACTTAGTAAAATATTGACACATAAGAGGTAAACACATTGATTATTTTGCTTTTTTTTCTGGTAGAGTTATCATCCTCATCATTGGCAACATTGGTATCACGCTGCCATTCTCCTCCTCCTCTCAGCCCACACTCGGATCTAAACAGTGTTTTAGGATTTGGCTCTCAGACCTCATATTCCACACTCTACCTCCATCATTATTTTCTAGCAACACTTGCTTTCTTTCTGGAGGCAACATATTCCTGCCTGCAGGCATCTTCACTAGCTGATGCCAGAGCCTGAGATTCTCTCCCTCAGGTTTTTGCAGAAGTATTTTTTTTCATCATTTGGGTCTTGACTTACAAACCAGCTTCTCTGCAAGGTCTCCTCTGACCATGCAATCTCTCTTAATCATGTCCCTGCATTTTATTGGAGCTGAACCTTCATCCTAATTAATTTGTTTGTAGGTTATTTACACATCCCTGTGCAGTCTCCATGATAGCATTGCTTTTTCCTCATATTTCACTTTGTATTGCCCACTTTTAAAAGTAAATCAGGGTAGAAAAGTTTCAAAAAAGAAGCTCATTAAATGGGTGATATAATGAATCAATTATCAATTAATAAAAGATTTACTTCAGAATAAACTTCAAAAAGATAATACTTCACTACTACAGGCTATGAAGCTAGTGGTCTTTGATTCAAATCTGGATACATGTTGATGAAGAGATTTTGGACTAATGTCTTAATCACTAAACTTCGAGGTTTCCATTTGTAAAATTGAAAATTTTATAAATCATCATAGAATTTTATGAAGATTAGATGAAAACGTGCATGTAAAGCACTCAAAAGATGTCCTGGTACATAAAAAAAAGTGTTCACTATTTATTACTGTGAAAATTGAATACTAGCTAAAAACACATTCAGCCCAATATCAGCAATTTTCTGTGGATTCCTGGCATCTGTTTGCATCTTTGTATATTTCATATATGTGCTTCCGGGAGACTTTGGTTTTGGAGCTCAGTTACTTAGCATTATGTGCTCCAAGCATTTTTTAAAATTGAGATATAATTCATTATTTTAAAGTTATGATAGTCATCATTTAAAACTAGACAATTCAGCATTTTTATTGTACTCACAACATGTTGCAGCTATCACCACTATATAATTCCAGAATATTTTTCTAATAGCAAGAAGACATCCCACATCCATTAGCATTGCACCGCATTCTCCTCTTCCCACAGCCAATGTCAACCACTGATCTCTATTAATGGATTTTTCTCTTCTAAACATTTTACATAAATGAAATCATAATATGTTGCTTTATGTGTTGCTTTTCTTCAACTTGTAGTAATGTTTTCAAGGTTTACCTATATAAATTACCCTAAATCAGTACTTCGTTTCTTTTTATTGCCCAATAATATTCCATTTTGTAGATATAACCATATTTTGCTTTTCCTTTCTTCAGATAATAGACATTTGGATTGGTTTTACATTTTAACTATTTTGAACAATGCTGCTATGAACAATAATATATGTTTACGTGTGGATGTATATGTTCACTCCTCTTGGGTATATATCCAAAAGTGAAATGGTGGCCTTATATTTAATATATTGGAGAACTACAAAACCGTTTTCCAAAGTGGCTGAATTATTTCACATTCCAATCAACAGTTTGTGAGAATTCAAATTTCTTTGCATCTTCACCAGGATGTGTTTTGCCCACCTTTTTTATTATAGCCATGTAGTGAGTATGAAATGGTATCTCATTGTGGTTTTGAATTTCTTAGTGACTAATGATGGTAAGCAAATTTTCTTTTTTTACCGCTTATTTTTGGTTCAGGAGTACATGTGCAGGTTTGTAATACAGGTAAACTGCACGTCATGGGGATTTTGTGTACAGATTATTTCATCACCCAGGTAAGAAACATAGTACCCAATAGGCATTTTTCTGATTCTCTCCCTCTTCCCACCTTCCATCTTCAAGTAGGCCCCAGTGTGTCTGTTCCCCTATTACTGTCCATGTGTTCTCGTTGATTAGCTCCCACTTATAAGTGAGAACATGTAGTATTTGGTTTTCTGTTCTTGCATTAGTTTGCTTGGGATAAAGGTCTCCAGCTCCGTCCATGTTGTTGCAAAGGACATGATCTCATTCTTTTTTAACCTGCATAGTATTCTATGGTGTATATGTACCACATCTTTTTTTATATATAGTCTACCATTGATGGGCATTTAGATTTACTCCATGTCTTTGTTCTTGTGAATAGCACTATTATGAGCATACATGTGCATGTGTCTTTCTGGTAGGACAATTTATATTCTTTTGGGTATATACCCAGTAATGAGATTGCTGGATCAAATGGTGGTTCTGTTTTTAGGTCTTTGAGGAATTGTCACACTGTTTTCCACAATGGTTGAACTAATTAGTTTCGCCAACAGTGTGTGTTTCCTTTTCTCCACAAGCTTACCAACATCTGGTTTTATTGCTTTTTTAATAATAGCCATTCTAACTGGTGTGAGATGGCATCTCACTGTGGTTTTGTGAACTTGGTTCAAAATGATTGGTGATGTCAAACTTATTTTCAGAGGCTTATTGACTGCATGTATGTCTTCTTTTGAACAGTGTTATGTTCATGTCCTTTGCCCACTTTATTATGGGGTTGTTTTTTTTCTTGTAAACTTGTTTAGTTCTTTATAGATGCTGGATATTAGACTTTGTTTTATGTATAGTTGGCGAATATTTTCTCCCATTCTGTAGGTTGTCTGTTCACTCTGTTATTTTCTTTTGTGGTACATAAGCTTTCAAGTTTAATTACAGCCTATTTGTCAATTTTTGATTTTGTTGTGATTGCTTTTGGCAACTTTGTCATGAAATCTTTGCTAGTTCCTATGTCCAGAATAATATTGCCCAGGTTTTCTTCAGGGTTTTCATAGTTTTGTGTTATACATTTAAGTCTTCAATCCATCTTGAGTTGATTTTTGTATATGCAGTAACGAAAAGTCCAGTTTCAATCTTCTGCATATGGCAAACCAGTTATTCCAACACCATTTATTGAATATCCTTTCTCCATTGCTTGTTTTTGTCAGCTTTGTCAAAGATCAGATGGTTGCAGGTGTGTGGCCTTATTTGTGGCCTCTCTATTCTATTCTCTTGGTTTGTCTGTCTTTTTGTGCCAGTACTATGTGGTTTGGTTACTGTGGCTCTGTAATGTTGTTTGAAGACGGGCAATGTGATGCCTCCAGCTTTGTTCTTTTTGCTTTGGATTACCTTGGTTCCTCGGACTCTTTTTGGTTCCATATGAATTAAATTTTTTTTTTCTAATTTTGTGAATAATGTCATTGGTAGTTTGATGGAAATATGTACTTATTGGCTACTTTCATATCTTCTTGGGAGAAATATCTATCCAAAACCTTTGCCCATTGTTTAATTAAATAATTAGACATTTTAAGATTGAATTATAAGAATGACTTTGTAATATTCTGGGTACAAATTCCTTATCAGGTATATGATTTGCAATCATCTTTCCCACTTTGTTATATTTTCAAAACAAAAATTTTAAATTTTTGATGAAGTTCAATTTATGTATTTTTTCTTTGGTCCCTTGTGGTTTGGGTGCTTATGTAAGAAACAACTGCATAAATATAAGTCAAATGATTTACTTCTATGTTTCCTTCTAAGAGTTTTATATTTTTCACCCTTACATTTAGATCTTCAATCCATTTGAATTATTTTATATGGTGTAAGGTAGGGGTAGAAATTACAGATAGATATATAGATAGACAGGTAGATAGATAGATAGATAGATAGATAGATAGATAGATAGATAGATAGATAGATGATAGAGATATCCAGTTGTTCCGGCACCATTTTTTAAAAATAAATAAATAAAATATTATGTCTTGACTGCATTTTCTTGGCATCCTGAGTGAAAATCACTTGACCATGGAAATACAGGTTTATTTATGGAGTCTTAATTGTATTCCATTGATCTACATGTTAAACCTTATACCACTACTACCCTATCTTGATTACTGCAGCTTTTAAGATATGATATCAAGAAGTGTGAGTCCTCCAACTTTGTTCTTCTTCAAGATTGTGTTGGCTGGTTTGGTCTCTGACATTTCTATATATATTTTAAGATCAGCTTGTCAATATCAGCAAAGAAAAAACAGCATATGATATTTAGACAAGGAATATGTTAAAACTGTAGATCTAATTGGAGAATGTTTCAAACTTCAGAATATAGAGTCTTCCAATCTAAGAACATGGGAAGTCTTTCCACTTATTTAAGTCTTTAATTTCTCTCAACAATGTTTGTGGTATTAAGTGTGCAAGTCTTGCACTTTCATCATTAAATTTATTCTTAAATATTTAATTATTTAGATGCTATTTTAAATGGCATCAAGTTCATTTCCAGATTATTCATTACTAGTATAGAAAAATACAATTAATTTTTATGCATTGATCTTGAATCCTGCAAACTTGTCTAACTTGTTTATGAACACTAGTGGATTTTTTGGTATACAATTTAGGATTTTCTATTTGCAAGCTCATGTAATATTCAAATAGAGATAGTTTTACTTCTTATCTTGCAATCTCTATGTCTTTTATTCCTTTTTCTTGCAGAAATGCCAAGGCTAGAATCTCCAGCACAGTGCTGAATAACAAGTAGTGAGAATGAAAATCTTTATCTTGTGAATTATCTTACAAAAAAAAGACTTTTATCTTTCACCATTGAGTATGACGTTAGCTGTGGGGTTTTCGTTAGCTAGCTTTCCAGGTTCAGGTAATCGTCTGCTATCATGAAATAGTTTAGGATTTTATCAAAGGCTTTTTCTGTGTTTACGGGATCATCATGTGTTTTATTATTATTGTTTTTCTAGTATGGCATAGTATAAATTTTTTGTTGTATGTTGAACTAATCTGTATTCCTTTGATACATCGCATCTGGTCCCACTTTGTCCTACCTGGTGTAATTCCTTTAAGATACTACTGGACACGATTTTCCAGGATTTTGGCAAGAATTTTTTGTGCTTATATTCACAAGGGATATTGGTCTGTAGTGATATTTTCTTGTGATGTTCTTATCTGATTTTGGTATGACGGCAGTACTGGCCTCATAGAATAAGACGAGAAGGGCTCACTTCTAATATATTTTTTGGAAAAGCTTGCAAAAAATGGTATTAATTTTTTTAAAATTGGCAGAATTCACCAGTAAAGACATCTAGTCCTAAATTTTTTTATAGAATTTTTAAAATGTTACTTCAATCCCTTGACTTGTTATTGTTTTTTCATTTTCTATTTCTTTTGAGTAGGTTTTGGCAGACTGTATCTTTCTAAGAGTTTGTATCTTTATCTAATTTAGCCAATCATTTTGTATACAATCGTATATAGCAATCCTTTATCTTTTTAATATAAAGTTGGTAGTATTGTCCCCTTTTTCATCCTGATTTTAGTAAATTGAGTATCCTCTCTTTTTCTTGATTATGCTAGCTAAAGATACGTCAATTGTGTTAATTTATTTCAAAGATCCAGTGTTTGGGTTTTTGGTGGTGTTGTTCTCTACAGTTTTTGTATCCCCATCTCATTTATTTTCATTCAAATTTTTATTATTTATTTCTGTTTGATTAAGGTTTCTCTTGATACTCTTTTTCCATTCCCTTAAGAAGGAAGACTGGGTTACCGATTTGTGATCTCTCTTGTTTTTTAATACAGGTATTTGCAGACATACATTTTTCTCTAATCATTGCTTTAGCTTCATCTCATTAAGTTTTGTTATACACTAATCTTTTTCAAATTCATTTTGAAGTACTTTCTGATCTGTCTTTTGACTTATTCTTTGATTATTTAGAAAGATGAGACTTAATTTCTACACATTTATAAATTTCCAAACTTTTATTTTCGTAATTTATTTCTTATTTTATTCCATTGTTATTAGAAAACATACTCTGCATGATTTAAATTCTTTAAATTTATTGAAGCTAATTTTTTGGCTTAATTTATGGTCTATCTGGAGGAATGTTCCATGTGCACTTCAGAAGAATTTGACTTCTGTTTTGTTGGATGGATTATTTTATATGAGATGTCTGCTCATTCTGGCTGGTTTATATTGTCATTCAAGTATTCCATTTTCTTGCTTATCTTATGCCTAATTGTGCTATCTGTAATTGAAAGTTGGTTATTAAAATCTCCAACTGTTATCGTTAAATTGTCAAACTCCCCCTTCAATTATGTCAGTTTTGTTTCATATATTTTGTGGCTCTGTTGTTAGGCACATTTATACTTTCTTGTTTGATTGACCATTTTATTATTATAGAATATAATCTTTGTCACTAGCAATAACTTTATAGTCTTAAAGTATATTTTGTTGGAACTATACATAGAAGATTAGCATTGCGTCAGTGCAAGGATGACACACAAATTCATAAAGCATCCCATAATTTTTTAAAAGTATATTATGTCTTTTATTTGTATCACTACCTCAGTTTTCTTTACGTTATTGTTTGTTTGCCTGGGATATCTGTTTCTATCCTTTGTCTTTAAACCTATTTGTATCATTCACTTGAAGTATATGTGTTGTAGCAATATGTAGTTATATCTTTTTTTTCATTCTGGTAATTTCAGCCTATTACATGGATAATTAGAATATTTGATTCATTTGCATTTAGTGTAATTCCTGACAGTTTGAGATTTATGTCTGCCATTCAGCTATTTGTTTTTACATATCATGTGTAATTTCTGTTTTTCTTTCTCCATTTTTTTTCTTCATTACTGCCTTCTCTTATGTTGTACAGGTACTCTATAGTATCACACTTTAGTTCTCTTCCCATGTCATCTATTATATTTTTTTAGTTATTTTCTCAGTGCTTATCCTGTGGCTTCTCATTATCATGTTAACTTATAACACTCTATCTTGGATTAATAATAACTTAATTACAGTAGTATACAAAATTTGTTCCTATTCATCTTTATCTTCCCTCCTTTGTTCTGATGTCATACAAATGGTATAGTTTTGCATTGTATCTCGTCAACACAGACTTATAACCATTGTCTTATGTAGCTGTCTTTTAATTCAGAAAGGAGAACAGATGAGATATGAATAAAAATACATTTGTGCTATCTTTTACATGTTTCTATGTAATTCTTCAATGGTGTCTTTTATTCTTTCTTGTAGATTTCAGTTACTGTCTATTATCATTTCATTTCTCTCTAAAGGACTCAGCTTATTATTTCTTATAGGGAAGCAGTCTACTAGTATTTTTTTTGTACTTGTTTTGTTTTGTTGTTTTTAGCAGTTTGACTGTGTCATCCCAATCCTCTGGCCCCCTAGGCTTATGTTACAAAGTCAGTTTTAGTCCTATAGAGAACACTTTGTGCATGATGAATCATTTCTTCTTGCTGATTTCAAGTTCCACCATTGTAGCAAGTGGTGTGGTAGTTCCTCAAAGAATTAAAACAGGATTACCATTTGACCCAGTAATCCTATTATTGAGTATATACCCAAAGGAATATAAATAATTCTACCATGAAGATATATGCATGCATATGTTCATTTCAGCACTATTCACAATAGCAAAAACATAAAATCAACCTAAATGCCCATCAATAATAGTCTAGATAAAAAAAATGTGGTACATATACATCACAGAATGCTATGCAGTCATAAAAAGAACAAGATCATGTCCTTTGCAGCAAGATAGACAGAGCTGGAGGCTGTTATCCTACCTAAGAAAACTAATGCAAGAAAAGAAAACCAGAAACTGTATGTTCTCACTTATAAGTGGGAGCTAAATGATGAGAACACATGGACACAAAGAGAGGAACAACAAACACTGGTGCCTACTTGAGGGTAGAAAGTGGAAGGAGGGAAAGGATTTAAAAAACTACCTATTGAGTGCTATGCTTATTACCTGGGTGACAAAATAATCTGTATACCAAACACCTGTGAAATGCATTTTACCTATATAACAAATTTGCACATGGACACCTGGACATAAAAATTTTAAAAAGATTGCCTTGCAAGTGAAGTCTTCCAAGAAACTACCACAGCAGTTCAATAATGTCAGTTCTCTGGGAATGAAGGTTTGAAGAAGATGCAGCACAGTTTTGCCCTTTCCTTTGGCTATCAGACTGCTGGTTTTCACAGTAATTGTGATCTCTTAGTTTTCAAGGCTACTCTGGAGCTGGGAAGAGGTGGATGGAAATAGAAAAAGCCAAAGTGCCACAAAACACACTGATTTAACTGAGATTCAGCTTTTTTCTTGGATGCACACTCTGAATTGCTGCCAGCCTATGTTTAATTTCCAGTGTTCTGAAAGCTGATTCTGACAACTTCCTGCTGGTGTTCTCATTCATTTTATGGAGAATACAATTATTGAAGCTCCTTATATAACCATTTTCACTGAAGTCTAGCTACATGTAATTTTACACAATATTTTTATATACCATTAATCTCTAATGAAAATCTTTAAAAACTAAAATATAGACTAAATACACATATTATAAAATATATTTCACATAAAAGGACAATAATTTCTATAATATGCTAGATTGCTTTATCTGATGAACAAGAGATGGTATGCAAATGTAGAAGTATCTGTCATAGCTATTTTCTTTCAAAATATCTCATGGATCTATCACCAACTAATTTATCTCAACAGAAATGAAGGCTAGAAAAATAGCAACCACAGAATACCTTAATCTCTCAACCTGGTTGTTTTTGCCAACTTATTTGTTCATTTATTTATCCCACAGATATTAACTATGCTAAGCATTGAGGACACAGCTCTCAAGAAGACCCTGACCCACATGTTTCTCATTCTGATTTAATAACAGTACTTCCCTACTAAATAAGTCAGAGGCATGTGAACCAGAGCAACTTCATCCTGAATAGGAGCTGGGTAAAATAAGCCTAGGACCTACTAGGCTGCATTCCCAGATGGTTAAGGCATTCAAAGTCACAGAATGAGATAGGAGGTCACCACAAGATATGGGGAATAAAGACCTTGCTAATAAAACAGGCTGCAGTAAAGAAGCTGGCTAAAACCCACCAAACCCAAGATGGCGACTAGAGTGACCTCTGGTTGTCCCCACTGTTAACTCCCACCAGCATCAGGACAGTTTACAAATGCTATGCCAACGTCAGGAAGTTACCCTATACAGTCCAGTGAGGGTAGGCATAAATAATCCACTCCATGTTGAGCATATCATCAAATAACAACCATAAAAGTGGGCAACCAGCAGCCCAAGCTGCTCTATTTATGGAGTAGCCATTCTTTTATTCCTTTACTTCCTTAATAAAGTTGTTTTTACTTTACACTATGGACTCATCCTGAATTCTTTCTTGCATGAGATCCAAGAACCCTCTCTTGAGGTCTGGATTGGGACCCCTTTCCTGTAACAAATACGTGTATTTACAAATTGTTATAGAATGGAGAAAATAGCATCATTAAATCTATCTAGGTTTGGAGGGATGTCCCACAATGGTATTGCCATCTTAGATGAAAATGTTAAGATTAAATTAGACTCTGCCAGAAGAAGCAAGGAGCATAAGTGTTGGGGGACGACATTAAACATTTTATAATGACTTCAGAAGAATCATTCAAACTACAATTCTTACAAGTGCTAGTTAAATCAGTCAAATCAAAGATCTGGCTTCCAGCTAAAGAAAGATGTAAAAATAGAGAAATTAAAAGATGACATGCATTATCAATTCCCCGTTTTTATGGTAATATTCCTTCCAATTATTATAGTATGTTACATACTTTGTAGGACTAACATCTTGCTTGTCCTGTATTAAGTATATTCACATTTGTGTCTCCTATTAGATTATAACTCCAATCTGTGTTTCTTTAGAGATGGGGACTCACTGTGTCACTGAGGCTGGAGTGCAGTGGCAGGATCATGCTCACTGTAGCCTTAAACTCGTGTGCACAAGAGATTCTTCCACCTCAGCTGTGAGTGTCTGAGGCAACAGGCACACTCCACCCAAACTAAGTACTTTAATTTTGTACAGAAAGAGAGTCTCACCATGTTGCCCAGTCTGGTCTTGAACTCCTGGTCTCCAGCCATTCTCCCGATTTAGCCTCCCAAGTCTCTGGGATTACAGGCATGGGCCACCATATGTGTTTCCATTTGTTTTCTATCCCCACAGGGTTAGCAAAGTGCTATGTATGTAGTCGGTGCACCCCAAGTTTTGACAATAGGAAAGAAAACTATGGGACAACTACATAAATCCCACAGCTAACTCTGAAGTACATTATAAAATTATTGCATTTGGAATGAATTTTGTGGCCATACTTACATAAACCTCAGCACCTTCAATTCTAATCACAGTCAAAATTGTTTTGGATATAACGGTAAACAAGATCATCTACAAGAGTGAAGACTAATAGAAGAATATAGGATCCATCCTTCAAATGATTAATTTAGATGCTTTTGTTTGCCTAACACTTCTCCTTAATTTACAATTTTCATAGTCTAATCATAAAGTGAAATTCTAAATAAAAAGTTAGTTCATATTGAATGTATTAAGAATGTCTTTTTTCTACCCCAGACATCAAGATTCCTTCAAATAATGTTGTTTTCATTTGTTATTTGCCATTCATTCTCAACAGTAAAATTTAAGAGAAAAGTTAAATGAAACATTTCATGTGCCCCCTAGTTATTCAGAATAGAAGCAACAAACTAGTGACCAAAGGTGAGTGTTTAGTTTTACTTGCGCAAAGTTAAAATAATTTTTTTCAACATGTAAAAGTTAGGAGATTATATATGAAAATCTAGTTATGTGACCTCCCTTTTAAAAATCAGGATATCTGCAAAGTGGAAGCAACCTCCTGGAGTGGAAAAGCATTTTTTCCCTCCCGTGTCACAGTCCTCGGAGTTTTCTTTAGTCTTTCAGATGCTGAGGGTTATGTCAGTTGCAATTCATCTCCATGCTATCTCTGTTTTCATAGAAGATTTAAGAGCAAAGTGAAATGTTTTTGTGTATGCATTTTTATCTAGAGAGGGGAAGTTAAATGTGGATGTTTCAAGAAAAAATGTGAGAAAATGTATTTCTCTTTTGAAAATGATAAGTATTACTAAATGCTTAATATTCAAATGAAATGTTTCTACACATATAAATCAATGTGTCACTAATAAACAATACATATTAAGTAGTATGACTGGAACATGTACAAACAACTTAATAACCACAACAAAAATGCCTGAAATTTAGCTGGGTTTGTTTCTGAATTACACTAAGTGACACTGCTTGCTATAAATGTATTAAGTGAAAGAATGTCTGAGTATCAAAATCATTTACTGTAGGCAAATGTATTAAAGTCTTCAGAGTATAGTGAAAATAATAAGTCCTAAACTAAAGCAAGCATTTGTAAACAAAAATTTGTCCAAAAATGCAATTGTTTAGCAGGTTGAAGAAATGGGAGAATACCCACAGCACACTAGCTATTTTTGTTTTAATGGCAAGTTATAGGTGACTAAGAGACTTATATATACATGCACTGCCTATAATAATTATGTATCCAAATGGCTGCTTCTTGGTTGTTGAAAATTGAAGGTAAACAAGTCTGTAGTGGTTTGGAATCTGACTGGTGATGATACCTTTGTAAAAAAAAAAAAAAAAAAACAAAATAAGTTGCAACTTTCGAAAGGAACACAAATTTAAATCCATCCATTGCATCATTTACCAATAATTGCCTTGCCAAAGCATTACATATGGACCCGGTCAGGCATACAACAATGAGAAATGTGAACTAGAAATGTTCTCATAGTTTTAACCATAGGCAGTTGAGGCTGCACGTGATGCTTGTACAGACATCTCACCCACCATATATCAACTGCTGCGCAACTCACTAATGAATCTTGCGGGGGTAATTTTTGATCTTTGAAAGAAATTTATTTGCTCATGTCAAACAAGAAAAATCCCCACTCTTGGCTCACCAGTAAAAACCAAATTAACATTTTGGCATTTTTTTGTTTGACATTATAACCTTACAAACCCTTTGAATATTCATATTTAAGGGCATTCAGAAGTAATTACATAAATGCATTCTTCACTCCTTTCTAATGAAATTGAGTTCTTTAGAATTTTATAAGTAATGGATTATCTGGCACACTTTCTTGTACTTAAGTCATTTCCAAAGGTCAAATAATAGTCTGAGCTGTATACACAAATTGTGAAGTTGAAAATTGATTTTCAAAAACTATTTCTTGACTTTTGGTTTTATGAAAATGAACTAAATATAACCATTTTTCTTTGCCAGTTAATAATGGTCAAAGAACGAGGAGTTCCAAAATGAATTTTTTGAATTGCAGTGTAACATAGTGAGAAACAATAAATATGACCATTTGGGATATCACAAACTGAAACTATATCTTGAATTGTTATCCAATCTATTAAATAAGCCATTGATCAAATAGCATTTTCCAAAGTCTATATTTAGGGGCACCTATATTATATGTGTGCAGCATTTTTTCTTACACAAAAAAAACGAACATATATCATTCCAGATAAATAATTCGATGCTGAATTTTTGTACTGCACATCTCTACAAAAAATTCAAGAACTGACATTCACATCTTGATGCAAAAGAAAATCTGTCAGGCTTTTAGTTTCAAATCAAAGAAGGCATAAACTATATTAAAAAAACTAAACATTTCTAATTTTTCAGGTTTAATTTTAAAATAATCTAAAATATATTGTGTATATAATTTGGATATGTATGCCATAATTAGGTAAAATAATGAATGTTCAGTTATGTTCAATTGTTCACTTATGTTCAGAATGTTCAATTGACATATGTATGCCATAATTAGGTAAAATAATGAATATTCATTTACGTCTTTGACAATTAATTTTACTGATCCCTGGCCATTCTTTATGAGTAAAACCCTTTTGGCATTCAATTTGAACACCATGCTTTTACATGTGATATATGTATTTCAAACAATTGCTGTATTAGTAGACCTAAAATGAAGACTTACTAAGTAATTTAATAGGAAAAAAAGTTTTAGAAGGCTTTGAAAATATTCAAAGGAAGGACCTAGTGTAAGATTGAGGTGTGCGTTAGTCAGTTCAGGGTACTATAAAAAAGTACCACAGACTGGGTATATGATAAACAACAAAAATTTATTTCTCACAATTCTGGGGGCTGGAAGTCAGGGATGAGGGTCCCAGCATAGTCAGGTTCTGGTAAATGACTTCTTCCTGGTTGCAGACTGCTAAGTTATTGTATCTTCATGTGGCAAAAAAAAAAAAAAATACCTAGCTATTTCTCTGGCTTCTTATAAGTGCACCAATCCCATTCATGAGGGCTCTACTCTCATGACCTAATCACCTCCCCAAAGCCTCTAATACCATTATGTTGAACATTAGATTTCAACATATAAATGTTCGGTGGACACAAATATTCAGGTTACAACAGGATGATACCAGAAAAGACTGAGTGACTGAAATTCTAAGAGGGTGATACTGAAATTGGTTATCTACCAAAGTACAAGATCAAATGACCATTTTTATATTTTTAGTAATTTATTAACAGGATAATGACAAGCGTGCTAACTCTTTTGGTCATAGTCATGAAATCAGTCTCACAAACAAACCAGTATAGAACATTCTCAAATAACTAATAAGTCAATGAAGCATGGATGGTGAACAGCTAAGTGTAAGAGCAGTAGAAGGGAGCTAACGAAAAGCTACCAGGAATAAAGGAGCACCCACAGAGTCTGCCCAATGACTAAGCAGAGATGCACGAACAAAATAAATCAGATTGAAGACTTCATCACCACTATTTTCTGTTTTATGCTCTCATCCATATCCTGCATGCAGGAGGTATTTCAGGGAAAAGATTGATAATTTTCAAAGATATTTTTGAAGCTAAGTGAAATGAGTATAACCCTGGTAAATTACAGAATCCTGGGACAACATTCCTGCCTTCCACTAATGTTTCCTATGCCCAGAATCTGCATTCTCATGATCTTCAGCCAAAAATAAAACTCCCAAGTTGTTATAAAACAGATGCAGTAACATTAACTGTATCTCAGTAATCAAGTAATATTTGATATTAAATTATACTGCTGACTTTTATTCTCCTCTAATGATAATAAAATGACTTGGAGTAATTACATGGGCAATTATCTGTTAACATTTCAATTATAACATTATGAGGTTTGCTTAATTGTCTTCATTGGGGTACCAAAAGTCAAACTTACAAGGGGTGGTCCACCACATTAAACATGAATCTACTCTTGGCAATTTATGCTCAGGTCAGTGGCTACAAGGGAGAAGACTAAAAAAGTAACGTTTCCAGATGACACTCAATTTTAAAGTGATCCAGGGCTTTAGAATCATCTTTATTATACTGTATATCCGTGAAAGGAACAAAGAAAGGCCAGTTGGTAGCACACCATCTTTAGACTTCTTGGTGGAAAACCTCAGTGCTCTAGAATCTAAATAGCTGAGAATAAAGAGCCACGTGGGCATTTGAGCTTATTTTTTAAATTTAAATAATTTTGATTTTTACAGTAATATTGGTAAACATAATGGAAAGTGCCCTTCAGAAATTCACCTATATTCTCTTTAGCCCAGTACTTAATACTGTACTTCATAAAGATCCATCCCTGAGGTCATCCCACATTATGCGGGTAGGTCATGAGGCTGTGAGTCCTCATTGCAATTGCACAATCATACCCAGAGTTTAGCATATGGTGCAAACCTTTCAATGCATGCAGAGCCCCTCCTAGATGGGCGTTTCAAATCTTGTCTCTCTTGCGTCTCCTGTACTATTCTCCACCTCTAACTTCTTCACTCCTTTTACTTGCCGTATTCTGGCCAGGTAGCCTCTACCTTGCAGTTTCTATACTTTAATGGAAAGACTTTAAATCCTACAACTCCATCATTGGAACATCAACAGAATAAGATCTTTCCTCATTTGTGGAATATTGACTGTTTTAATATATTTTTAATCTGTTTTGGTTTCTTTCCCTTTATTGTCTCTTGCCGAGACCTCTGGAGACATGGAAATTAGTGGGAATGAGGAGGAAGATAAAGCGATGCTGCATTTGCCAAAACCACGCTCACAAATTCTATATATTCCACCGTAAACTTTAGTCTCCAAAGTATTCAGAAAAGTTTGCTTCCTAATATTTATCAGGATTCTTAATCATTTAAACAACTTAGTGTGTGAGAGAGTAGGTTTTCCTGAGTTTATAGGAGGATAAATTTTAAATTATAAAAAGGAAAAATAGGAGACTAGAAGGATACTCTATTTATTGATGTCACTCTGCACCAGGTTCTAGATAGGAAGTTGTAGAATTTATTTCATTTAAATTAGAGTCAATTCTCCTATTAAATTGTAAAAGAAGAAGTAGGATAATTATCTTCTGTATTTTAGTAATACTTTATGAAACCCCACACAACACACATATGTGAAAAAGGAGAATGGGCTCCAGAGCCTGACTGCCAGGGACAAGGGCAGCCCTGTGACACACTAGCTGTGTGACCCTGAGTCAGTTAATTCTCAGTGGATTCATTTCCTTTATAAATTGGAGATAATAATATAATCTGGCTTCTGAGGCTGTTTTATGGAATACAAGAGTCAATAAATGTAAAGGGCTTGGCCCAATGAACTGGCCCAGTATAGACACTCTAATAATGTGTTAATTAAGTTAGAGTCATAACTTTAGCCCCTGCTTGCTTCCTTGATTGGACACAAACTGTACAATGATATATGGAGGCAACAGGAGGGTTTGTTCTTTTTCCTTTGATTTCATTTGGATATTAATTTACTAGTTTTTTTGGTTCATTTTTTGTTATTGTTGTGTTTTGTTTTGGATTTTTAGCAGATGAAGGAACTAAAACTAAGAAAAAATAAACAAAAACCTATGAAAGCCAATTTTCTTACTAATGTCTTGCTGGTTTCAAATTAAGGCTATTGTAAAGAGGCAGGAGTTGTCATTAACTACTATATTCTTAGAAACATATTTATTGTTGTGTATATTTCTAATGGAGAAAACCACTTGGAAATGTTTGCTCTGAAATTTCAGAATGTATTAATGGATAATGGGCTTCTCTTCACTCTTCAGAGATTTCATTTGAAAAGTTAGGATCATATAAAATATTTTAAAATTAAGACTATTATTTGCTTTTTAATTCCCTCTCATTGGAATTTTTTAATTCTTTAATATTTGTTTTCCATCTGAAAAAGGGCAGCCTAGATAGTCCCATAGCTTATTTGTTTACATCCTCAACTTTCATAACTGCAGGGCACTTATGTCTAATTCAGCTATGATTTCCAACTTTTTGGGGATCTGAATAAGTTCTCAAGATCCTTGAGGCATCAACTGCATTTATGAAAGAGCCAATGAGACTATCAGATTCAACCAAGCTGAGCTTCCCACCCAATCTAACGTTTATAATGATTAAAGTGATACAATTGCAAATCCTACTCCCACCACCCAACAAACCTCCAACCCTTCAGATAATGGAAAAGTCACAAAAGATGGCATCAGAACAAATAAATTTCTACCCAACTCTTCTAGAGAAAGATAGTCATAAAGCACCTATTTCTTTTCTCTTTTATTCATTTTCCACTTCTATTGCAAACAAAATAATATTGAATCAACAAAAGCTTGAGTCAAGCTTGGAGTCAAATTAGAGTAGGTATGAACTAGATTAGGAATAGGATGACAAGTTCAGTTTGGACAGCACAACCTACATTGAACTTTGTCTTTAGGAAAAAGGAAATAAATACTGATTTAAAAGGAAAATCAATAATATAATTAAACAAGCTCTCAGCTTGCTTTGTTAATTCTAAATTATTTTCTGATTTGGCTTTCTGTTGCCCTATTTCGGTGTTCTTAAAAAACATGATATGCTAGAGGTCATTTTTATTTGCTGATATTCAGTGCTTTTCATCATCAAACTATACCTGCTCCTAATACAGGCCCACAACCATTCAGCCAATGAGAAAGTAGTGATTTTCACCGGTGTGATTTCCTCCCAGTGACATTTCGTTCAAATAAGAAAATCTGTGTGAAGTGGCTTTGTGACTATGAGTAACTTGTTTGAAGTTTAAAATGTCAAATATTGGCAATAACCATGTTAATTCTGTAAGTTTGGAAAGCAAAGCAAAATAAATGTTGACTTTTCATTTCCCAGGGAGGACCTAATACTATCCTAGTAATCCCCAATCCTCTGGCTACCCTTTCTTAAATTACACCTATGCCAGCTGGAATGTAAATCACAGAGGTATGCAACTCTCATAGCACAGGAGGTCTTTTAATCATAGTCAAGAATAAAAATAGAATCACTATCTATTTTCTTGTCTAGTTTTTTATTTAAAGGCAAACCCTAGGGAGAAAATGCGAAATTCACTTATTTCTTTGTAACAACAATGAAGAAATGTTTCATTCCATTTCAGATGCATCTTCAAGTGATTGCCCACACAACTGAATGTTGTTATAGAAATACAGTATTTATGAATAGCTAAAAGTTGAATATATGAGTTCCAGTGGTAAACTAGCATATGTCCATGTGAGGAAGATGTCCTATAAGAATTTTGCAAAACATGTAGTTTGTGAAGCATTGAAGGGTTAATTTACGTTTAAACTGGAGCCAAGAAGTCTTGGGTAGGATAAGTTATTTGCCTTCAAATATACGAAGAAGTGACACATTTAACATAAATAAATAAATAAATTTATTTATAATAAATAATAATAATATAATAATAATGCAATGTGCATGTTATGGAAATAAATTTATTTATTTATTTAAGTGACTGGTTTTCTTTGTTCTTCCAGAAGACTAATCTGGGATAGGTGTATAGAAATTATAATGAAGATAATTTATAATAATTGGAACAGTTCAACAATAAATTGTCGGCCTTATGAAGGGCTATGTTCCTTCTTTCCAGGTCATGTTCATGTCAAGGCTGAGGCCCAGCCTGGCACTGATTCATTATTATTATTTTTTTTTGGCTAGAGCTGTTTTACCCTTGAGCACAGGGAAGATGCGATGTATGATGACTGCCACTGCATTCATTTTCATGCTCTTTATCTGCATGAAACATTTAATTCAAATACATAAAATTAAAAAGCAAAAGTCAGGTGAAAAACAAATATAGTAAATCTCTCCTCATGTTAGAGAATTATTGTCAAATATAGAGAGGATCCCAAATGGGGTAAGAGGGTGAACTAGGTTTGGGCTCCCAAAATTTGGTCCCCCCACCTCCAAAAAAACCTGTACCTCCTTGAAAGATTGCCAGATATTTTACAAGAAACCAATTGCATCCCATGGTCCAATTCAGATTTGGGAAATGTAATAATTGAAGACAGGCATAAATCATTTCTTTATTGCTGAAGTTATGAAAATCATTAACATGTAAAGGAAAATATGAATCCTTGAAGGGGGGCACAGAAAGGCAATTTTATCAAATGATTTTTTAAATTTTTTTTAACCTTTCTTGAGGAATTCCTTTAACAATTTTTGACACTCTAGTTCCATGCAATGAAATCCGGGAAGTTATGAATAAGTTTAAAATGTGATGTTTATTGTGACTTATGAGAATATATGACAGCAGGTGGTGACTGAATTCATCTGGGAGACAGAACAGTGATGAAGTTTTTAATTATAAGGGAAAACCAGAGTGAAGATAATTCATCTCTAACAACAAAATTATTTGTCTCTGGAAGTATGGATAAAGCTGTAAATCAAGCACAGAATCCAACATTCAAATATCAAAAAAAAAAAAGAAATTATGTCTAATGAGAGGCCAAAGTGAGATTAACCGAATTGAATGAGGCTGAGACACAGGACCAAAGGCAAGGAGTTGAGACACATTGATTAGAAGTGTTGATGATATTCGTGTTTTGTTGCTATGGGTCAGCTGTGACATATTACAAGGCTGACAGTATTGAAAGATCAAAGTGGAGTAGGCAAATGGTTAGAATTAGAGAGCCCTAATTACAAGGAACATGGTCCCAACCAAGTCTAGGAACCACTGAAATGTTCTAATACCAGAACTCATTAAGGTGTGATGCAAAACAGGCCTTGGTTCTTGACAACCTAGGTCGGTGTTTAAATTTAGGTCAAGATCTCCAGAAAACATACTCTGAGACAGAGGTTTGTGTGCAGGAATTCTTCTGCAGAGTACTCTCTGGATCAGAAGAAGAAATTGTGTCCTAGTTCTGTTTCATCTCAGATATGAACAAAGGCCTTGACAAATTCGATTCCACCAAGAATTCTAGAGTTGGTTTGGCTTTCAGATTTTCCACACCTTGAGATAAAGGGATCAATCTTCTATATCCCTTTATGACAAGTCATAGGATATGAGGTGCCTGCAGAGGGAGGTGTGTCATTGGGTTAAATGGCACTCTTTGGTTGAGGGTAATTCTTGGAAATCAACTCATCTGTGAGCTGCGGAATAAGTTGCTTACCAACAGCTTGGGAAATGAGTGCCTCATTACGGAAGGAAGGCTCTGGATAATGCAAAAGAGCATCATCCACTAAATATGGCCAATGCGCATATTATGGAGATAAAGTTTTAAACAAGAAGAATCTCTTTTTAGCTTTTTATGGCATGTAGGTGCCCTGTGAATACACAAAAAGCATCATATCTAAAAGCAATTCCAAGTACAGAACCATGTGATATTCCAGGGAATACACTCAAGTTTTCTTCACCCAGTTGTCTTCACTTCTTTCTAACTTTTTAAAAAAAAATGTATCTATATAGTTTATACAATGTATACAATTTTATGATAAAAAAGACCTTAAGAGTGTTTGTTGATGTCAGATAATTATTAATCACTAAGTTTTCATAGATTTACTACATTAAGTATATTACCCACAAGTAGCAATAGTTTTTATGTATAGAAAATTATAAATTATATAGTGAAAAAATAAGAAAAGAGTAAATTTCAGAGAAGTAGAAGACTGAATCAACACTGTAGGTACCAGGCTCTTTTAATGTGTATTTTAGGCAACTTAATCAAATTTTAGGGCCACAACACTTGTCCAACAAGTATCATTGTTGCAGAATTTGTGCTATGGGTTGAGTGTGTCCCATCAAATACTCAGGTATTATCAATGTGATAGTGTTAAAAGATGGGGCCTTTAATAGGTGATTATACTATGAAGACTCCTTCCTGTTGAATGGGATTTGGTACCCTTATAACAAAGCTTAGCCGAGGGAGTTGATTCCCTCTTGCCTTCACCCCTCCCACCATGTAGGGACGCAGCAAAGAAGCCCTCACCAGATGCTGGCCCCTTGATCATGGACTTTGCAGCCACCGGAACAATAAGAAATAAATTTATGTTCTTTATAAATTACTCAATTTCAGGAATTTTGTTTTAGCAACACAAGATCGACTAAGACACTCTAAAAATATTAATAATAAAGTTAATGACAAAAATCATATAAGAATAGTAAACTTGTATTGGACATGCATATGCCAGGCCTTTCATGTATATTCTCATTTAATCCCATTTTATCATTGAGGAAATGCAGATTGGGGCTTAAATATAGCATAGTAGTTAAGAGTGTGAAACCTAGAATTATACTATTGGGTTCAAATACTGACTCTGCTCTCTACCTTGGGTAAATTACATATTCTCACCATGATCAAATTTCCACCTCTGCAGAATGGAAATCTTAATGCCATCTACTAGGATTGTTTTGAGTATTATCTAAGCCAAGTGCCTAAAAACGTGGCTGTCACCTATGGGATCAAATAAATATTAGCTAATAATGAGTAAAATAAATATATAAATATATGTTTTCTAATGTCATAAGGTCATATAGTTAATGGGTTAAGGAGCTGAGACTTGAATCTTGGAAGTCTAACTACAATATATATGCCTAGAACATTATTCTAAATATTACATGACTATGCATTATCATTAAATGATAAGAGCTTATAAAAAGGCATCTAACAGGAAGTTCTATCATAATAATAATTTTGAAAATAGTTCCCTGACTTCTTTGAGATTTTATACAGTGCTGGCTAAAACCATGGTTTCTCCAGGTATCCTTCCTAAGTCCAGGTCCCAATATATCACATCTCAGTTTGCTCCTCCACATCATGGAATTAATTATAAGACCCACCTCATACTGTAAGGATTAACTAAATCAGGTAGAACATGCAAAATTCTATGCTTACTTTTTGATTAGAGTAGTCACACACATCATTATGAGATAATTCCTTATATTGGCAAGATGTCTGGTACCAAAGAGGAAAGAGAATGTATTGTACCACACTATGTGCTCTCTGAGTTGTTTATTTGTTTGTTTTTCTTCATTGATTCTTACAGCGACACTGTGAACAAACTATTTGCCATTTTATTAAGTAAAAAATGGTGAAATAGCAGTTTTATGTTATTCAAACCAATCTGTAACTCCTTGCAGGTAAAGAAATAGGCTGAGTGAATTTATGTGGCCTCTATGCCTTCCCATTAATAGAGGGTGGCTGAGGCAGGAGTACCTTTCAGCATTGACATCTTCTTTCCATGTTTGTTTTCAAAAGCACAGTTAACATCTTTGCCTCCAGAGGAGGCATAACAGTGAAACTTCTTTGTTCTAAAATCATCTGCAACACAAACTCTAATTCTTGACAAAGAAAACTTGCTGAAAAAATTTTTTTTCTACTATTTTAAATATAATACCCTACAGTTATTCTATCCCTGTTTTTCAATATGTTTTAGATGATCACTTCACATTCTTGAGTTAAATTGTATTGTTTGGCAGCTTGCTGAGCATTTGAAGGAAGGCTGAGGCGAAATTTGAACTTTGTCTTTCCACAGACCTTCCAGTGCAATCAGAAATACAAGCCTTGTTTGTTTTCTATATGCCCTGCTACATCGCAAAATCACGTCCCTGGGTCCAATTAGAATTCTTCAGCCTACCTTATGCAGGTTACCGTACTGAGCATCACATTGTTTGTGGAGAAATCTCTCACCTTTATGATCTCCTTCATTTCTGCCTAATCGTCTAAGACAAGAATAACATGTTGTGCCTAAGGGGGAAATTTTCCATTACTACTGGAAAGATAAATGGTAGGAAGCAAAATGAACCAGGCTCATTACAACCTTACCAAAAAAAAAAAAAAAAAGCAAATTGGTCTCCAAAAATGATAGAATAGGGCTGACATTTTTAATACTTTTTCTTTGAATTGTGGCATTTTATATCAAGATTTTTATAATGTACAATATAAACACTTACAGACATTTGGAATAATGCATGATGCTTAATACATTTTCCCTGGAATTGTACCACCCTTCAGAAAATGTCAACTATTTTTTTAACCGATGCTGACAAACCGTGAACAGAAAGATTATATTTAAGGAAGTATAATGATCATTTAGTTTGCAGTAGCTGTGTTTTTAATCGGTATAATAATGGCTGTAATGTCACTTGATAAACTGTGAAAATGCCCCATTTCTAAGAATGGTTAAAGGCAGACAGCTCATTTGATGCTTTAAATATCTGATGAGCCAGTAGATGACAGAGCTGAAGGGAAGATTGATTTTTCAGAACCAAATACAGTCTACAATAATAAGCCAATTTCTTGCTAGTGATTCATTTGCAGGAGCAATTTCTAGACATATTTTCATTAGCTGCAATGAACATTCTCAAGGTTTCACATCTTTGACATCAACTTGATGGGATGCTAATTCACTAACTGAGACGGGTATTTTATGAGTGAAAGCATGGTAGTTACGGATAATCAAGTGTGATTCCTACATAGATAAAATCTATTCACATGAAGCATACGAAGTTGAAGGATGCATGTATAAAGGAGGCTGAACTTGGTTCCACAACAAACTGGGCAGAATAAATGAAACTACATTTAAGTCTCTAATTTAATGAGGATGCATGCAAGCCCTGGGCTCAGAGGATGACCTAATTAGTTGAGATGCTTTTACTCCAAGTGACCCAGATGTTGAAGGACACTGGCCTTCTCTTGTACAAAACAATGAAATATCTATTATTATGCTAGAAACTAATGCTGGGACTTATGTTATTCAAAGATATACTGGTAATTATATTATCAATATAAAGATAGATATGATATATGTATCAATATATGCAGTATGATAGAAAGTCAACATATTAGATAAAATTTGAGACTCTAAGAGATGAATAAGTCTATAAGAGTAAGCTACTCTTAACATATTTTGGTTTAGTAGATCCAGAATAATGCATCCAAGACTCTATCTGCCCACCTCTTTCTGCCATCTTGCTTGGTTTGCAAGTGGTAATAGAAAATGTATACTACAAAAAAAGCACACTCATAATAGTAAGGTAGGATCCTCAGGCTCAATTTCAACCTGGATCACCATCCTGGTGAGTGGGGCTGGCAAGTTGAGAGGGATTGGTAGAATTTCCGTGGCATCTCTGGTCCCTTATATTTTATTTTGCTAAGAGAAACAAATCTCTCAAGCAAATGGTAGAATTTACACAGTGAAAAAAGAGAAGACATGAAAAGAGAAAGTTATAAGCCCCTTACTGGGTTCTTGATCTTAGTATTTTTGATTGTTCACTGATCTCCTGTGATAGAGAGCTCATTACCTCCCAAGACAGCCATTCTAACTTTGAATAGCTCTCTAAGTTCAAACTGTTTCTCTGTGGTCATGGACTCTTTTGAAAAAGTCAAATGCCACTTTGTTGGGTTGACTCTTCAAGTATAGTCAGAGCTCTTTAAGCTAGTTTTCCTCTCCAGGTCATATATTCCCAGTTTCTCATACAACTTCGTGATGATTTATGTCTTTATGGTCTGTTTTTTGCTCCATTTTCAAGAAGTTCAATTCTGATGTAACAGGATTTTGTCAAATATTCCATTGTCTATCATGAAACCTTGTCTTTAGGATAAAAATTATTAGCCAGAGTTCTACTGATTCTATTCCTCAAAGTTATAGGAGTGATGAGGAGAGCGTGCGTATTATTAAAAGACTTTAAACAGTTCTAGATTTTAGTTGGAAAGGCAATGTACCGTAATAATAAAACTGGCAATAACAATAATAAAAGTAATAGCATTTACTGTGTACCTATTCTGAAACCATATTGAGCAGATTAATTTTAATTAGAGTTAACTAGTTTAACTTGCACTGTAATTCTATTTCCAACTTTATGGATGAGGACACTAGAGTTTAGAAAGGTCAGGTACCTTGCAAAAGATTACACAGTTGTAAGTCACAGAGCTGAGGTCAGAGCACAAATCTATTTGAATCTCAACTACTACACAATGTTTTTCCAACACACACACACATACACACATACCTGCACATGTACAATTATTTGCAAATATAATATACTCTTCTTAATTATTTTAACCCTTGAAAAGTTAGGCTAGTTTCACAAACACTGCTTTTCTCACTGGGTAGATTTTATATGAACTGGATTTACTGAATTAGTTGTTTTGAATTCAAACTCTGAAGCCTACTGTGTTTATATTCAAGCAAGTTATTTAAAAATTATTGAGTCTCAGTGGCTTCAACTGTAAACTATAATGTCTCAGATATATTTGCAGATATTTGTTATCGTAATTAAATGAGAAAAAAATAACAAGACATTCAACACAAGATTCAAAATAAAAATGATCAGGTAATGACCCTGAATTTCTGTCCACATTCCTGGTAGACTCTTTTACCTTGTCATTTAAAAATAAAAGTGTGTTTCTTATCCTACTTTACTAACTAATTTATGTTGAGGGATCCAGTTATCCATATTTCCCTGCAGAGTCTGCCAAGATCCTGACATCCTCAAAGCCTGCTGTGGTTTTAATGTCTCCTGCAAAACTCATGTTGAAATATAATTGCCAGTGTAATGGTGTTGAGAGGAACAACCTTCAAGAGGTGATGAGGTCATGAGGGCTTTGCCCTCATGAATGGATTAGTGCTGTTGTCTCAGAAGTGGGCTTTTAGTCTTTGCAGGGATTTGCCCTTGCTTAAAAAATAAATTTGGCTTCCAGCCTTTCTCTCTATCTCTGGTGCTTATTCCCACCCTTCTGCCATAAAATAATGAAGCAAGAAGGCCCTCACCAGATGCTGGTGCCATGCTCTCGGACTTCCCAGATTTGAGAAGAGGTAGCCAAATAAATTTATTTTCTTTATAAATTACCCAATCTGAAGCATTCTGTTATAGTAGAAGAAAATAGACTACGACAGGGCCCTAACCCATATTTTTCCTGGCCCCACCCACAGTTCCAGCCTTACGCAATTTGTGGTCAGCTGTTCACCAGCAAGCACTGTAGTAAGTGAGTCCCTATGAAGCAGTGAATCTATTGAGCTAACACCAATATCAGTCATGAAAATAAAGTCAGAGTTCATAACTCTATGGAATAAATAATCTTATTCTAGTTTTACTGAAACAAACCAATGACAAAGCACTGGAGATGGGTATTCTTGGCATGGAAAGAATGTGAGAACTACAGGAGACATTCTAGAATGTCTGAGGAAAACAGAGAGACATCTCTGTTGTGAATGGATTGAGTCAGAGTTCAATGCCTGTCAAATAAATTAAAATAATAAAATGCAGTTTGTTCTAAATTTCCAGGTCACTAAAAACTTTGAATGAGGGAAGAATTACAAAGTGTCAGAGATAAAAGAGAGGCTGAGTGCATGAATACACATTTCCATTTTTTTCCTCATGGTCTTATTGTACTTATCAACACAAATCACACAGTGGTGCCAGCTCAGTCTTTCATCCAGCTCCCAGCTTGCAGCTGACCCTTCCTTAAATTGTCATGGACTGCTTAAAAATTATTAAGGAAATCTAGGTCACTAAGGTGTGTGGCCTGCTTGGTGTGAAAAAAACTACAATGAAAAAGGAATCTTATAATTTTAAAGGTCACAAAATGCCTTTTAATGTTTTCTACATCCTTTAGGGCCACACTTTATTTGAAGTAAAATAAAAACAGAAGACTTGGGATTATACTTCATTTAACTCAGTCAAATTTGACATCTGTTTTATTAAATGTTTACTATTTGGCATGAATTGGAGTAAGAATCCTAATAAAATTTAGGTGACCTCAAACTATTCGGGAAAAGGGAAAAACTTGTGTTGTGATTGGTACTATAATTTTGGTGTTCTCAGACTGCCTTGAAGGAAAGAGGGTCATTAAACATTCTAGGAATAGGCAAAAGGAGGCTCATAAAAATGGGATATGTGAATCAGAATACAAAATTATTGGTGAATTTGGCTTACAGGGTATGGTAAATTGAATAAAACTCTCATTTCCTGAAATATGCCCATGTCTTAATCTCTGGAACCTGGGAATGTAACATTATGTGGCAAAAAGGACTTTGCAGATGTGATTAAGTATCTTGATCTGTGTTGGCCTAATGTAATCATAATTGTCTTTACAAGGGGAACCCATCAGAAATCAGCCTCAGAAGAGAAGGCAATGTAATGATGAAAGTGGGTGTCAGAGTGATGCTCTCTGAAGGTGGAGAAAGGGCCTACGAGCCCAGGAAACAGGCAGCTTCACCAGAAGATCATAAAAGCCAAGAAAATCCATTCTCCCCTCAGGGCCTTCGGAAAACAACAACAAACTAGCAATGATGACACATTGACTTTCCACTGGTAAAACTTATTTCAGATTTCTGACCTCCAGAATTAAAAAAAAAAAAAGAAATTCATTGTGTTAGTCAGAGTTCTCTAGAGGGACACAACTAATGGGATAGATGTATACATAAAAGGGAGTTTATTAAGGAGAATTGACTCACACAATCACAAAATGAAATCCCACAATAGGCCATCTGCCAGCTGAGGAGCAAGGAAGCCAGCTGAGTCCCAAAATCTCAAAAGTAGGGAAGCTGACAGTGTAGCCTTCAGTCTGTGATCGAAGGGCCAAGAGCCCCTGGAAAACCACTGGTGTAAGTCCAAGAGCCCAAAAGATGAAGAACTTGGAGTCCAATGTTCGAGGGCAGGAAGCATCCAGCATGGGAGAAAGATGTAGGCTGGAAGACTCAGCCAGTCTAGTCCTTCCATCCTCCTCTGCCTGTTTTTATCCTAGCTGCACTGGCAGCTGATTATATGGTGCCTGCCCAGATTGAGGGTAGGTCTGCCTCTCCCAGTCCACTGACTCAAATGTTAATCTCCTTTGGCAACACCCTCACAGACACACCCAGGAACAACAGTTTGTAACCTTCAATTCAATCAAGTTAACACTCAATATTAACTATCACATTCATGTTCTGTTAAGCCATTTAGTTCATAGTAATTTGTTACAGCAACTAAAATAAACTAATGCAAAGTATTGAATGACAACTCACTCTAATGAGATTTGTTCCAGTAGTTTAATGCAGATCATACTTGGATATGTTAGAGAGACCATTACTTATTGCAATCTAAATATGTTTGTTGTCTTATACTAAAAAGTCCCACTACAGTTTGTTTAGACATTTCAGCTCAGCACTTTTCTTCTTACAATATTTTCCTTTATAGGTATCATTGAAAACACAAGTTTGCACTTTACCATGCCTCTTTATTTTATTTGGAGGGAAAATAATATTGCAAGATGATAAGAGCTAGAGTGTGAAAAATTTGTTTTATTTTTTCTAGTGCTCCCAATTCTTCTTTTAAAGTATGAATGAATCCACTTCTCCAGAGAAAAATTTAAGAATTAAAGAATAACTTATGCAGGCCGGGCATGGTGGCTCACACCTGTAATCCCAGCACTTTGGGAGGCCGAGGCGGGTGGATCACGAGGTCAGGAGATCGAGACCAGGGTGAAACCCTGTCTCTACTAAAAATACAAAAAAATTAGCCAGGAGCGGTGGCAGGTGCCTGTAGTCCCAGCTACTTGGGAGGCTGAGGCAGGAGAATGGCGTGAACCCAGGAGGCGTAGCTTGCAGTGAGCCAAGATCGCGCCACTGCACTCCAGCCTGGGCAACAGAGCAAGTCTCCAACAACAACAACAACAACAAAAAGAACAACTTATGCAAATCAAAACCACAGTGAGATACCATCTCACACCAGTTAGAATGGCCATCATTAAAAAGTCAGGAAACAACAGGTGCTGGAGAGGATGTAGAGAAATAGGAACACTTTTACACTGTTGGTGGGACTGTAAACTAGTTCAACCATTGTGGAAGTCAGTGTGGTGATTCCTCAAGGATCTAGAATTAGAAATACCATTTGACCCAGCCATCCCATTATTGGGTATATACCCAAAGGATTATAAATCATGCTGCTATGAAGGCACATGCACACATATGTTTATAGTGGCACTATTCACAATAGCAAAGACTTGGAACCAACCCAAATGTCCATCAATGATAGACTGGATTAAGAAAATGTGGCACATATACACCATGGAATACTATGCAGCCATAAAAATGGTTGAGTTCATGTCCTTTGTAGGGACATGGATGAAGCTGGAAACCATCATTCTCAGCAAACTATCGCAAGGACAATAACCAAACACCTCATGTTCTCACTCACAGGTAACAATTGAACGATGAGAACACTTGGACACAGGAAGGGGAACATCACACTCCGGGGCCTGTTGTGGGGTGGGGGCAGGGGAGAGGGACAGCATTAGGAGATATACCTAATGCTAAATGACGAGTTAATGGGTGCAGCACACCAACATGGCACATGTATACATATGTATCAAACCTGCACGTTATGTACATGTACCCTAGAACTCAAAGTATAATAAAAAAAAACTTAAATTTCAGCTTTTCCAGCAGTGCAAACATCTCATAACCAGTTTTTAAATAATTTTTTCTGAATACCCTAAAAATTAATAGGTTTTTGTCTTACCCTCTCAACCAAATCTATCCACAATGCTTCATGAAGTCCATTCCTTCTAGGAAATCATCATTCTTGGATAAAGCAATTGGCCTTTTACGTCAAGACCATGGCCTGTCTAACAGAGGTGATAGTGTGGGATTCTTGAAACAAATTTTTATTTTCTTTTCTCTTGATTAAAACGTAAAGAAGGGCAGTTATCTTCAGTACACAAAAGTGTGTATGTAAAGGAGAGGATGATATTATATTTGCATGAGGGCTTATCTTTCCCTAATCATGCACCTAAATGTTCTTCACCAAGAAAGGTCTTATTGCAGGCAAGAACAATTCATAACATTGCATTCAAAATTATATTCTTCTTAACCTGACTTTGTAGCTCATTTATAAATCAAGCCTAAGCTCATTTTGAAGGGAAAACAGTCAAGGTGAGAGGTTCTGAAAATAAATGTGAATGCTGCCTCTTTTTATCCTCTGGCCTTTCCTAAAGTTGAGATGCTAGTTTCAGGGGTTTATTACATTACTCTTCATTAGGAAGTTCTGTGTGCTAAAGTATTCTGTGAACGTCCCTGTGTCGTACTTCTGTATAATATGTCATTCTGATAGCCTTTCATAGGATTCAATCAAGATTTTGCATTTGCCTTTTCATTTATTTTATTTTGTAAAAGGGAAGAGAGAATTGCAAAATGCAAAATATAAGAAAATTATTAAGCACACTTCAAAGGAATCCTAAGCATCTTTTACAAAATAAGTACACATATATGTTTATCAGAAATACTGCTGGAAGGGAAATGAATGCCAGGAAGTTACCTCAGTGTTCCCTGACTTATTCTTCAGTGCATAACTGAGGGGACAGAGAGGAAAACAACAGGGTTATGGTGCATCAATCATAGTACAGGCCAACCAGCTGTCCACAATTTTAAAATACGATTGTATTTAACCCTTTCAAGAATTCTGTGAAATCTCTTGTTTTGTCATCCATAATTATAGATACTTAACACTGAGTATATTTATGAATTTATATTTCTAAACCTGTGCAATTCTATAATGTAGTCCTGTCCCATTGTCTGTAGGTTCTATCCCACCCAGAATTCCCATGGCAATCCTGGGAGCATAAGGAGTCCATAAAAGTCTCAACTTTCTTGTTATCAAAATCCAAATCATATTTCCCCTGTTGGTACCCAGGAGGCAAACCCCATCACTGGGATTCTGTGGGACCCACATAGAATGAATATTTCAATGTGAAGACCAGAGGGGACACCAAACACAGAGTGATAAGCATTGACAAGAACCAAACTGGAAATCAAAGTCAAGAAAAAAGCCCAATGGGAATCTAAGGGGAGTCCCTAAACTAGAGTTTTTAGAGGTAGATTTTAAAGCTAGGAGCTCAGAAGTAGAAAATCAGTAACAAAAGAAATGTGAGTAAGCAAGTAAGTCAAAGTGATTGCATAAGGGCCCTGAGCTGGTATTTAAATCTTAATTTTATCCTCCATTTGGAGGACATAGTTTTCTCAATTTGGAAGATCCCCAAACTCGAAGAGAGACTTAGAGCCTTTCAGCTAAATATGGTGAATACTAAGGCTCTAGCATGCTCACAAAACTCCAGATTTCTCTCTTACTCTTGCAGTGGTACAGCAACACTAATTACTGGAATCCTGCCTCCATTTTCAGATGGATGCCTACCTCCCAACATAACACAGAAAGCTGTCTCTGAAGCTCTGTCTCTCCATTAGGACTCTATTTGTCAGATTTGTGAAATAGAGGACTGCAAGTGACAGCTGCTTTTCAGATTTATGTTATTTGGCCCAGCCAGATTTTAAAATGATTTCGGTCCAACATTTAAATAATCGACATTTATATAAATTTACATAAATGTTATATAAATATCTTGAAATATGTCTAAGATCTTGTGGTACTGGTCCACTTCTCGTAAGAGTGCAATTGGCTGTGGCTGAATTCTTGCTGACCTCTTCACATACGGTTGCATGTACTTGTCATTACATCACTGTCCTCACCTGTATTAGTCTGTTCTCACACTACTATAAAGAACTACCTGAGGCTGGGTAATTTATGAAGAAAATATGTTTAACTGACTCACAGTTCCAGAGGCTTAACAGAAAGCATGGCTGGTAGGCCTCAGGAAACCTACAATCATGGCAAAGGTGAAGGGGAAACAAGCATGTCCCACCATGGCGGAGCAGGAGATAGAGACAGGAAGAGGTGCCACACACTTTTAAACCATCAGATCTCATGAGAACTCACTCACTGTCATGAGAACAACAAGGGGGAAATTCACCCCCATGATCCAATCACTTCCCATCAGGCCCCTTCTCAGACACATAGGGATTATAATTTGAGATGAGATTTGGGTGGGGACACGGAGAAAAACCATATCATTGCCAATCCCTTTGCAGGAACTGACTTGAGTCACTCACTTACCTTATTCGCCTGATCCCTGTAGGCATTTGATTTATTGACCCCTTTTACAGAAATGTGCTAGGTCTCTGTCTTTCAAATACAGAGACCACCTGGAGCCACTCTTCGGCCACTCACTTGAATTTGAGCATTGTTTGTGTTATGCAAATGTCTATTGCTCTATCCCGCCTAATGGATTGGGATTTTACAAAATATAATCTGAAAAATGTCAGATTCATTGTACAAAATAAGCTTCCCAGCACCCTCTAGGATTGTCATTGAATACCTCTTCCAGAGCATTTACTCCTTTTAATGCATTTCTTTTTTTTTTTTTTTGAGACGGAGTCTTGCTCTGTCGCCCAGGCTAGAGTGCAGTGGCGCAATCTCGGCTCACTGCAAGCTCCGCCTCCTGGGTTCACGCCATTCTCCTGCCTCAGCCTCTCCAAGTAGCCCGCCACCACACCCGGTTAATTTTTTGTATTTTTTAGTAGAGACGGGGTTTCACCGTGGTCTCGATCTCCTGACCTCGTGATCCACCCGCCTCGGCCTCCCAAAGTGCTGGGATTACAAGCGTGAGCCACCGTGCCCGGCCTTTATGCATTTCTTGTCCTTGATCACTGCCTTATCTTTTCACCCTCCTATACCAGTGTAAAATCCCACTCCAGTCTTCAGGATCCTTCTCTACTGTCCTTCTTCCAACAATCTTAGGAATTTATTCTGCCCCTATATCACAAAAAAAGTCATACTCCTGCACAGACAAAATTATCTATGAGTCTGAAGCAGGTGCTGCAATTACCACTTCACTGATCTCAGGGTTAGTTAAATTCCTTTGATTGGCATGCAGGTGGCCCCTTTCTCTATTCACTCCCCCAACTCTACCCTTTTCTAAATATAGACACTCAACACAGAAGCTGATCCCCAAATGCAAAGCAATCATTTACCTGTTAAATGCATTGAAAAAAAGCTGTTCTGCCTTGTTAAAATTCTAAATATAGGCTGTAATGTTCAACAAATATTAACTGTGTAGTAAAAACAAAGTATTATTTGAGGCACATTCATAAGTAATATCTTTATCTCTCACAATAGTTCATGCCAATTCTTCCTTACATCTTCCCAATTATGAAGATGTTGACTTTCTCTTACATAATGGAGAAAGGAAGAATATGTTTGACACTCGTGATAAACTGGAGTGTTCCTTGGTGTTCTGTGATCATTTTACTAATAAATAGACAAATACAGCAGCCAAGGTATGAGACAGGCACAGTAACTGAAAACTCAGAGCCTTCAAGAATGGGAGTCTGGGTCACCCCACCAGGTGCCTCACTACAGCAGTAGAGTTCCTCATTGAGTTAGTAGAATACGTGGCACAGGAGGCGGAGGATGAATCAGTTACAGCCTTGAGATCAACTACAACATGAAGAGCTCTAGTTTGTCCTACCATCCCTTTCCTTATAAGTTTACCAGGAAACATTAATCAGAACTCTGGAGGAGCTGTTTCCTGATGGGTAAACTTACTATGAATGGCAAGAGGGGTAGCCTGTTAGTGGATACTTGGGTGTTATACCTAGATCCTGTCTTCAGGAATAACATATCCATCTTGTGGCCTTTGGGAAGATGGGCTACTGGCAGATGACAGCAATTTCTTCACTGGTGATTACTTCTGACTCCAAGGTCACACACTTCCTAGGCAGCATCTGGCCAATGACTGGCAAATATCCAGCTTCCCTGATTCCATTTAAGACTATTATAGGCTTTCCTGGCAGAATCTGATGAGGCCTCAGTTAAAACTGCATTGAAGGTAACTTTTCCACCTGCCGGCAGTCTGCCTTCCTTCACTTCCTTACAAAGTTTGTCCCAAGAGCATTCTTTTCCTCCCTGCAACTTCACCTCTGCACTGCATGCGACTGTATCTCAGACTCTGTCTCCAGAGAACCTAATCTAAGTCAATTGACTATGAGAATACACAGAATAAGAAGACATATATTCATTTTCCCTTTATGTATTTCAAATCAGGTTTTTAAATTAATGTAATATTTTATAAAACCTTAATTTATATATATTATTTAAAAAGAAGCCAGTCTTTATTGTTCTTCAATTCTTTCTCCACTGAGTAGCTCATTAATTAGGTTTTCTCTAGAAGTGTCTGGAACCTCGTTATTATTCCAGGGAATCAATGAAAAATAACCATTTCCAAAATTACCACGTCATCGTCTGGTTTGGAAAGTACAGAAAAATAAAAAAAAAAAGATAGTAAATTTCATGGAGTTTGAACATTGGCAAATGTTACAGATTTATTCATAAATGAACATGTTTTATAGCTTACGTCCATTAGTAATTATGAGACTGGGCATATTTCTAGTAGCTTTAAACTCTGTTCTATACATGCTCCTACATAAGTTCACTTCCCTCAAATAAGAATTGCTTTTTCTACTTTTGCAGCCAGATTTCACCGAAGTTAACAAGTAAGCATTATCCTGGAAGTCAGAAAACTTGGTTTGAATCTCAGCTTCGTTGATTCGTATCTCAGGCAAATGTATACTTCTTCAAACCTCCAAGTTTGTAAGATTGGCATCATGATCTCTGCTTTTCAAGTTTACCATTCAGATTAAAAGAGTTTCTAATGTGAAACTGACATATAGCAGGTCCTCAATAAATATTAATTTACTCTCTGCTTTTCTAAATACTTTCAAAAGTGTTGTATAAAAGGTTTCCAACAAGAAAAATGCTAGCCACTCAGTTTTTGTGGACATCTATAACATACATAAGTGCTGTTAACAACAGTATATGTGGAGTCTCTTCACTCTATAAATAACAAGTAAAATATTTTAGTTTTTATGGCCTAGGGTATTTTACCATTAGGTATGTGACTGGTTTATTAATTTCATGAGGTTTAGCAAGGATTTTTTGGTTCTATTTATATAGTAAAAGTGAAAAGTATTTTCAGGGAGCCTCCAGCTAAAGAATATCAGAGGTCCACTGAGGCCTGCTTCCAAGATTTGGTCATCTCTGATAGGATTCCCAAAATACTTGGATTAAAAAAGTATTTGTTTGACCCTTTGGAATAATGAGGCAAACTATAAATTCAGTAACATGGGAGGCTAGTAAGTAAAAATGTAAAAAAAAGAGCTTTCTTCTTTCTTCTGAGTCTCAATAGGAAAATTAGACGTATCCTATGAGAAGTGTTTTTGATCTGGTTTTTACATATCACTGTGTTTACTATGAATTTAGGTTAGGGTAAATTCAATAACTTCCACTTCCACCCTTCTATTTAGGCTCCTGTACCTGTCACCTGGATTATCAATTTTGCTGCCTGAACTAACCCCCACCGCATCTTGTCTCTTATCTTATTCAACATATATTGATGCCATCTACACCATTACCAAATTACCTTTCTTAGGGCCATGTTTTTTATATGTTCAAAATCCTTTAATTACTCTACTTTGCCTATAAGCAACGTCTAAATTTTCAACCAAGCATACCTGCTATATATTAAACAAACCCCAAACTTTATCATCTCTACAATGTTTATCTTTATTCACACTTTTGCTTCTCATTAAGTGACACTTTGCCTTGTACATCTCTTCCTCTTGAAATTCATCCATCCAAGTGATACTTTACATGCCTTCTCCTTCATCAAGCTTTGTCTGATTTCAATGGAAAAATATAGGACTTGGTACCTCTGTGAACCTTAACAAGTTATCGTGTAGATGTAGGTTACAGTTATCTGTTATTCTTAAGACAATTCATTCTTGATGGGAACAATATCACCCCTAAGGGAATGAAATTGGTTCCTAGAAGGTAGAAATCCTAGATACTACAATAATCTCTAAATCTCAAAAACTCTGCAAAATCTGATTCCTTATAATTTAATTTCTCTCATTAGGAATAATATAAACTTAATTGTTTTTGTTTCCTCTTCAGCAGGGCAATGCTAAAAAAAAGAAATAAAGTTGAGAAGCACTGCCCTACACCATAGACATATTTTGTGCAGATAATTGCACAGATTAATCACTAATCAGTATCTCCTCTATGGAGTCCAAAAATTATATTTAGCGTGTAGTAAGTCACTAACAATTGTTAGTAGAATTGAATAGAAACTGTAATATTCAAATTAAAGTGGCAAATTGCATTACATAGCATATTTTTCTACTTCTTAAAGGCAATAGTATTTCTATTCTTTTTTTCAGTATTAACGTTTATTTATTTTCTCCTCAGTAGAGTTAATCAAATACTAAACTATTAGCAAATAAAAGAAACTTGATAATGCTCTATAATGAAGGCCAGGCAACATGGTTATTACAATGGGCTCATTATAACGATCATATGAACCATAGTGAACAATATGCAACTATTGTATAGTAAACTATAGTAACCATTCATGACCTATAGCTTCACATAATTCACAGCATTCTCTTGACGTTTACTTTAGTTTAATCAAAGCTGAGATGTCAGAATTTGGAGTGAAGAGATTTAAATCTCTTTATACCTCAGTTATTCCAAAATAAGTTTAGTTCAAAACTGCTATTGAGAGAAAACCTATAAAGTTTTTTTAACCTATTTTTTAACATTTGGAATAACCTTTCAAGGTAAGCATGACTTTGACATCTTTCTTAATTGGTGAAGAATACAAGTCTCAGAGATGTGGAGTAATTCGCCTAAGGCAGTGCGTAAAAGTTGATATTGGAATCTCGATCTGCTGTATTCCAAATCTTCTAGTGTTTCTACATCGCATTTTCTCACAGAGTGTGATTTATCAGTCTCTGTCTAAACACTCAACGAGATCATAATGTCCTTAAGAAAAAGTGCAGGGCTTCATTCCTGTCTGAGTCTACACATTTCAATTCACCACTTTTGATTCACTGCAACAAACAACCACTTTTAATCCATTTCAACAAACCTATGAGTTGCTGCTTATCTGTAATTCTGCCCTCAATCAACTAGCTTACAAAAATGACTAGATGAGGAAACTAATTATATAAAATTCAGTGTTAAAATAATCGACGCCCAGAGAGGTTAAATGAGTCCCTAATGGTCACATACATAAACCCAAGACCTGGTTTCAGTGGCTACTGAATCTCCTTTCTCTCCTGCCCCACCTATTGGGGTGACGTTTTTGGGCTCATCCATCCTGGTTACAGAATGGCTGTCCCCTCTACCACCCTCCCTTATGCTTTATTCATGGTCCCTCTGTCTTGTTAATTATGCTCTTAATTTTCTTTACTAATGGTCTAGACATTACCATAATGTTAAAGTAAATACATTGTATTATATTTTTCAAATATGAAGTACTTCAAAGTCTATAAATGATCACATGTATATATTGTTCTACTTCTTTCCAATCCATTTGTATACATGTAAATGTTAAATAATTTATAAAAGTACTTTGTAGTGTGGATTTTGCTGCTAACAGTAAAGAAACTTTTAGAATTATCAATACTCAAGTGATTTGGGTTGAACCCAGAACCATCTTCAGGGAAATGGTTACAGAATTCTTCCACATATACTGAAAGGAGATTGAAGCACATTGTAAAATAAATACATGTCACAGTCAAGAACTAGAAAAAAAACATACTATTTAATGACAAAATGAGCTATATATTACAGTTGGGCATAGTGGCTCATGCCTGTAATCCCAGCACTTTGGGATGCCAAGGTGGGCAGATCACCTGAGGTCAGGAGTTCGAGACTAGCCAGGCCAACATGGTGAAACCCCGTCTCCACTAAAAATACAAAAGTTAGCTGGGCATGGTGGCAGGTGCCTGTAATCCCAGCTACTTGGGAGGGTGAGGCAGGAGGATCGCTTGAACTGGGAGGTGGAGGTTGCAGTGAGCCAAGACCATGCCATTGCACTCCAGCCTGGGCAACAAGAGCAAAACTCCATCTCAAAAAAAAAAAAAAAGCTATATATTGAGATACTGTAAACAAGGAAAGTATTTATGTATTTATTTGAAAAACGTTTTTGAAATCTTAGTACATGTCTTAAGTGAAAGAGAAAGATAAATAAGAGACAGGATTTATTATCTCAAAGAGCTCAGTGTCGAGTGGAAGAGAAAAACAGGTAAATGAAGCATTTCAGTTTAATAGAGTAGGTGGCATGACAAAAGTGCAAGGTTTTAGTGACAGAGAGATGACTATATGGCTTAGTGTAAAATGAATGGACTTAAAGCCAAGTTACTTGATATCTCTAAACAACACTGGAACATTGAATATTTAATTTGTTTATGCCAGGAGACTCTTGGACAAAAATCCCTTTTATAAGACTGAAATAAGCTTGTCATATATGTAATAATGTTTTCCTCTGTTTTAGGGAAAAATAAGATCTGTAAATAAAAATGGCTTCTAATCTTTCTCAGTAAGGTGAATTTGAACATAACAGTAAATACTTGCATAATTCAAAAAAAACCCCCAAAATTCAAACATCTTGTCAGCTTGTCATTCAATATTTGTTTAACATGCCAAGTAAAACTGCATCCAATGAAGACTGAAATTTGGATATTACCACTGCCTGCTCTATATTCTACAGAAATAATGAGAAGGGCCAGCCATCTCATTCTCCTTTTGAAGTAGTTACATCTATAATATCTAGTAAAATGCTCTATGTCTATACTCCTTTCTCCAAAAAATTTATGCCCAGCTATCCTTAGTCCTGGGAAATAATTTAGCTCATAAGCAGAATGCTGGAAGCATTGTGGTCATTTCTGAGGTTTGTTAACATTGATCTGTGTAGGAAACAAAGGAACAACATAATATTTCTCTTGCAAGTCTCCTGGTTTCTTGGTGTCCTGAAATTTCACATTTAACTCTCCTTTCAAAAGAACTAGATAATGGACTTTGCCCAGCCTACAGAAAGGCAGTATTCCTGAATTTTGACAATTAACAAATGAGCTTTTCTGCAGTCTCTTCTATAACATACATGATGCGCTGGATTTAGATGATCATTAAGAATCTTACCAGCTCTAGAATTCTATAATTCTAATAAAATCATCTAGGAGTGGGAGTTGCTCTAAAGTGTGGAAAAGAAAGTAGATTATGAATTTATCTGTATGGATCATCAAATCAATTTTTATATTCATTGCTATCAAATTTATTATAATGGATTACCCAGAAGAATCACTGAATCTCTGTGTTTCCTTCTAAACCATCCAACAAGATTATTTTTTCTGTGAAATTACTTGTGATTTGTAATTCCGATGGTAATTTTCTTTCTAAAATCTTTCCACACTCCCCTCAGCCACTGTCATTTGTGATTCAATTACTGCACATCTTTCTCACATATATTTTTGGATAAATTAAAGATGGAAACAATCAATCCTATATTATTATGAGTGAAAAGTGTCAACACATTTTTTCATGTGGATCTCATATCTGTGATACAAGAATATCATGCTTTTTTTGCTATAAAAAATGACAGATGGCTGACTGTGAATGATATTAGTGTCAAGTCATTTAAAGAGGAAATGGCCACTTTTGTGAAATTGAAAGAAGAAAATAGTGACCTCTTCATACTCATCACATAGGTATCATTCTCTGTTTAAACTGCCATTTATTTCAGATCTTTGCTCCACAAGTCAGGAAGGTGGAGAAAGTTTTAACTGAGCATAATCCCACCACATAGTAGGTATAGAATAGAATTGATTAAGGTAAATCTGGCTTCCCTGTTCCTGTAGGATCTACCCAAGTACCATGAAAACAGCATCCAATAGAAAGGAGTGCTCGGCATCTCAACCCTATTACTATGATTTGAATGTGCCCCATCCAAAATTCATGTCTTGCCAATGGGATAGTATTAAGAGGTGGGACCTTTAAGAGGTGATTAAGACGTGAGGGCTACTCCTTCATAAATGGAATTAAGGTCCTTAAAAATACTTATTGAGCATTTATCAAGCTTTCTTTTGAGCTTATTTGCCTATGAAGATGCAACAATAAGGCCCTCAACAGAAGCTGGTGCCTAGATCTTGGACTTCCCAGCCTTCAGGACATTAAGAAATAAATTTATGTTATTTATTTATTTATTTATTTACTTTGAGACAGGGTCTTGCTATGTCACCCACACTGGAGTGTAGTGGCATGATCACAGTGACTGCAAATTTGACTTCCCTGGCTCAAATGATCCTCCCACCTCAGCGTCCCAAGTAGTTGGGACCACAGGCACATGCCACCATGCCTTTTATTTTTTTCAGAGAGACAAGGTCTTTCTATGTTTCCAAGATTGGCTGCTCTTTAGAAATAGCCCAGTCTCAGGTATTTTGTTATAGCAGCACAAATGAACTAAGACATCTGCCAAGACAAAAGTTCCAAATTATTGGATTTTCCCTCTTAATAATACCAACTTGTACCTAAAGTTGCTTGTGCTCTGAACATTTATAGCTTCACATTTCTTTGGCTTCAACTTACATTTGCAAAATACTGCTCCTAGTTGCAACCATAGCCTTTTACTTAGGTATGATTTTGCACTCCAGTGCTTCTGGGTCATTGCCTCCCTGCTATATTTTTAGCCCACTGTCCATCTCAGTCTTTAAAAGGTGGCACCATAAGACTATACTCTTATCTTCACTATACAGATGTGGTCATGTAAGAAGCTTACAGCCATTTCTTTCTTTTTGATAAAGACCGTGGCTGCTGGCTCCATAATCTTCCTCCACACCACATTCTTATAACAAATCACATCACAGAGATGTCAATATACAAGTAGGTAAATCATACACCACTTGGCCTCTCAATTCTTTATCTTCTCATTCCTCAAGTTATTTTCCTTTATGCCTCCTCAGCCTCTTGCTGCCATCATCACACACCTGGACCTCATACCACTAGAAAGGCTACTATTCTCATGCCATAATTGCATGGCTCCAACTCTATTATCACAGCTTCCCTTTGCGGGATGTCTATCACAATAATTCTTCACCTTCACATCATCCAAATGCATCGACTCCAGTCTTTTCTTTTTGGTATCAAACAATCCCTCCTATTTTTCGTTCCCTCCAGAACCAGCAAAAGTTCCATTGTATTCCATCCCTTGAAGATATCTAGTTTCTTTTCCCTGCTGTTCCTTCAGAAATTAAAGGAGCTAACTTTGTTTGGCCAAGACTTCTTACCAGATCAAACTTTGACTATTTTTTAAATTATCCTCACGTGGTAAATTTTAAAGAAACTTTAGTTGACTGTGTCACCTGGGAGTCAATTTTTAACCCATATAAGCTGAAATGCCTTGCACTAAAAAACTGGGAATCATACTAGTTTTTGAAATTTATATAAAAATTACATGATTAAATAGAAAATAAATGGCATAGTAATATACATATTAATTTTTGACCCAAGTACTAGAAGTACCAATTAAGAAAATCAAATTTTTAGGTGTCTGTGTGTTTCTGTACTTTGCTTTGTTTTGATCTTGGTTTTGGTTCATTACTGACTATTTTCCTTTTGTCCTGAAATACTATTGCTTGAGACTGATGGGGATGTTTAATTTTATGTGTTAACTTGGTATGCTATGGTGTTCAGTAGTTTGCTCAAACAACAGCCAGAAAATATTGTGATGGCTTTATCCAATATGCTGAACATTTAAATCAGTAGACTTTTTGTAAAAAGCAGTTTACTCTTTATAATGTGGGTGAACCTTAGACAATCAGACAGAGGCCTTAAAAGAAAAGACTAAGGTTTCCTGAAGAAGGAATTTAACCTGAAGAAGACTACAACATAGAAATCCTGTCTGGGTTTTCAGTATTCCATTCTGCTTTGTGAGATTTGCACTTGCCTATCCCCCAAATCACATGAGCCAATTTCTTAAAATAAATTTCTTCTTTGCTACCTCTTTTTATCTCACTGTCTGCATCTCTCTCTCTGTATTTCTCTTTTTATTTATCTCTTTGTTCCTGTAGAGAACCCTGATTAACCCACAGGGGCAAAAAGTAAGACGAGACTCAAAGGCAACGAGGGTCTGTCTTGTCTGGATACAGATGCTGGTAGAGGGAACAGAGTACACAGATGGTGCCTAACTTAGGATGGTTTGACTTATAATTTTTCTACTTTATAATGATGAAAAAGCAGCACACATTTAGTATGCTCCTCGACTTATGATGAGGTTATGCCTAGATAAATGCATCATAAGTTAAAGTATCATGAGTTGAAGTGCACTTTTGATTTAATGATATTTTTAACTTTTGATGGGTTTACTGGGATGTAACTCCTGTGTAAATTGAGGATCATCAGTATTCTGAAGTCATTCTGGTATAGTTTCTGCCTTCTGATATTCCCAGCTTGGTAATGAGACAGCATTCTGCAAGTAAACTCAGCTTGAAAATCTTAGAAACACAAGAATTGGAGAAAGAAGGAAGGGACTGACAAAGAAGTAAGCGTCAAAATGCATAATTTAGCTAAATAAATACATAAATGGTGTAAAGATTCCTATAACAATTATAGTAGAGGTACCTAGCATTTTTAACAAAGATATTCCTGGAAAGATGGGACTTGATTGGGTCATTTGTATATATCCTATCAGTTGTTTAATCACTCTTGTTTTAAGACAGCACCAAACCATCCAGAAGTCTAATTGGTTTGAAAATTAAGAACAGTGACATAAGTTTTCTTTAGTAATTTATTGTCACAGCTTGTCTATTTGCTTTTCTATAATAGTTCATTAAAAAATATATTACATTATTTGATCTACTAATTTCAGAGTCAAATTTATATATTTATTATGTCAAAGAAAAATTTCACTTCTACTACAGTAAGAAAAGAATGAAAATTTAATTAAGGTTTCAGAAGTTGTTTGATAACTCTTACCAGATGATATTATACCGTTTTAAGTAATAACAGGGCAAATGATATTGAGTTCTGAATTTAGGGGATTGAGAATACATTGAATAGCATATGCAAAAAAATATTTTCTCATTGAAAAAATTAGTCAGTATTTTAAATGAATAGACCCTCTCAGTTGCCCTGGAATTAAGATATTTTTTCTACTGAGTGGCAAGTAGAGCAAAGTTTGGAAATAAGAAAATTTTTTAAAAAATAGCAAAACAACATGCTAAAATATTAACAATATATAAATATTGATGGCTTCACTCTGAATGCATTTATATGGTATTATACTATAGCTGAAAGTTTACATTGAAATCTTTCCTCTCAAACTCCGTTAACAAAAATTGCTGCTGTGACCACTTTATAGAACTCTTGTGAGGATAAAATGAGATTATAGATGTGAAAGCATTATGTAAGTTGTGAAATTTAGATGTTGGCAGTAAAATAAAAAGAGAGAAAAGAAAATACTGACAGATAAATGCATCCCGACAAACATTTTAAAGAAGACATCAGCAGTAAATTTACAGGATAAAAGTGGCAAAATTCTCTTGAGTACATCAAGTGTGGAAGAGGGAATATAGGGAACGTGTTACTCATAATCTCTGCTGAAGAGTCTAATTTAGTTCAGCCATGCTGGAGGGCATATGATAACAGTTAGGCTTATGTTATGATTCAGTAATTGCATTGCTTACCACCTATGCAGGTACACAGTCACTCCTCTGCAGAAGGGATCATACACAAATGTGTTCATTTTGGTATTGTTGGTAAGCATGTAAAAAATAGAAACAATTTACCCAAAGGCTGTACCTTACTGTGCCTACATTCTAAGCAAATCTCTCAAGAATTTTCACTAATTCAGCATAAAAAATAAAGACACACAAAAGGACAATTCCTTTCCCTTCTCCTTACCAAGTTACAACTACCCTATTGAAGATGATAAATTAAGCATTCTCAATTACTAATACCAATGGAACTTAAATTAGGATCTTTCAGATAAGGCAAAAATCTTTAACCTTTAAATAAAAACATGCAGATGCATATTTTAAGACTGAGGTTTCAATAATAAATGCAATACCAAGTAATTCTAACTTGTGGATTCAAAATATCAAAACACAAAACTGCTTGTTGTAAAAATCTGAAAACAAAACATAAAAGAGATTTCATCAATAAATAGCTAAATTAACTGTGGCATATAAAAAGAATATAATAAAGCACTTACACATGACAGAACGGATCTACATAAAAACAAACATGCTAAATCTCCCAACACGTTTTTGAGAAGAGAATAAAAAATAATAAAGTTGTCCAATGAAAAATATATGTAATACATAACTTATGTAAAAATTACAAAAATAAAACCATGTACTTTTCCTGTGTGTCTGTGTTTGTATGCGTGCATGTGTCTGAAAAAAAACAATGTGCAACCGTAGTAGTAGAGGTTATCTTTGAGGTTAGGGACTGTATTTTTTATGTGCATCTTGGTATCTGAAAGAGGTCCACGTCCAGATCACTGTTGCAGGTTGGGTTCTTTGGAACACACTGAGACCCAGTATCCTCGGACATGTAAGAAAGCTGATGAGAAGGCTCAGATGATCCCTCCTGTGGCACACATAGGTAGTTCAAGCTATACAGGAGAACCTCTATTCCAGCTATACTCACTAACCACCATAAAACCCTAACTCAGCCTGCTGATCCTGCTCTCTTAGGCCATTTTGAATTCTGCTCTGCTCTTCCTAGAAAGCTTCGTTATCATTAACCTCTTCACACCCTCCAGGTGCATGAGTACTATCACTGGTCTCAAAATCCAAACCAAATGTTGTGAGTGGGGGGCTCCTCCTTCATCTACAGTGTGACTACAACAATCTAATGAAAACATTGACAAAATATTTAAACAGACACTTCACAAAAAAATGGCCAATAAACACATGTAAAAGTTTTCAACATCCTGAGTTATCAAGGAAATGTAAATTTAAAACCACTAGACGATAACCCCACATAACCAACTGAATAGCTAAAATAAAAAAAAAAAAACAGCAAAAATTCAGGAGGCAGTAGGACAACTGAAACACTCATATATTGCTAGTAAGAGTTAAAATGTTATTACCACTTTGGATATCTGTTGGGTAATTTCTTATAAAGTTTGTCATACATATGTTCTATGACCAGAAATTTAACTATGAAGTATTTACACAAGAGAATTGAAAACACAAGATCACAAAAATATTCGTACATGAATATGTTACAGCTGCTTTATTCATAAGAGCCCCAAATTAGAAACAAGCCAATTTGTTTTGCCTATCGGAAAAAATATAAATTGTTTTCTAGTAAGACAATTAAATACTATTCATCAGTAAGTATGAGAAACTATTAAAACATGCAACAAGAGAGATGAATCTGAAAAACATTATGTAAAGTAAAAGAAGTAAGACAAAAATAAGGATGAAAATCCAATGCTCAGCTTAGCTACCACAGAAAAACAGAGCAGCCTCAGCTACTGCCCTTTTGGGTCCACACTATGTCTGTACCAAGACAATGAATGCTTCCATGGACTGCTCCCAACCGTGACTAAGCATGGTAGGGTACTCAGGCTGGACCATTTCTGCAAGACACAGGAGTCCTCTAATGAGTCACTTTGCCTTCGGGAAATTTAATGTGCTTAGCTCTATTTTTTCTTGGAATATTTGCAAACGTTCTGTAGCAAGAGACCCTCTCTACCCAAAATTTCTTATTTTCTCTTCCTCTTCACATTTGTCATACCTGCTTTACAGTCTGAAGGCTTTCCATATCTTCTCTGCATCATTCTCAATAAATTGTTTGCCATGTGTTAGAATGGCCTTTATCAAAAAGATGGAAGTGTTAGAGAGGATGTAGAGAAGAGGAAACACATAAACACTGTTGATGGAAATATAAATTAGCCCAGCCATTATGGGAAACAGAATGGAGTTTCCTCTAAAAATTAGAAATGGGGTTGACATATGATCCAGTAATCCCATTACTGGGTATACATCCAAAGGAAATAAAGTCAATATGTTGAAGAGATATCTGCACCCTCATGTTCATAGCAGCACTATGCACAATAATCAAGATATAGAATTAACCTAACTATATATCAACAGATGAAAGGACTAAAAAAATGAAGTACATATACACAATAGAGTACTATTCAGCCATAAAAAAGAAAATTCTGTCATTTGTGACAACATGAATCATGAGTAAGTCTGGAGAACATTTTGCATTTCCTAGAACACAAAGTACCAACTAGCTATCACATTTGTCTATCTAATACTTTGGACTTCATCAAAAGTAAAAATTTCTGCTCATAAACAACTCTGAAAAAATGAAAAGATAAATATAACAGTAAGAGAATGTACACAAAATACCTATATCTGATTAAAAAAACTCATACCCCAAATATATAAAGGATGCCTATCGATAATCACACAAATATAAACAAACCATTTGAATAAAGGTAAAAATGAAACTTCACAAAGTTCAAAAAAGAAAAACATGAAAGTTACTTAACAAACGAAAATTGACTCAACATCATTAATCTTCAGGAAATTGCAATTTAAAACTGCAATGAGATACCACTCTATACACACTGAATGGTTAAAATTTAAAAAGCCAGAAACACCAAATGTGGAGAGGATGTGGAATAACTGGAACTCATACACTGCTGATAGGTATTAAAAAGATTATAGCCATTTTGGGAAATTGTGTGGCAGTTTCTTTTTACATAATTTATATGTCTAGCCTATAATCCAGCAATTTTGCCTCAAGTTATTTACATCCATCACCCCACAAAATACAAACATATATCTTAGATAAGACTTAAATAAGAATGTTCATGGAAAGTGTATTAGTCCTTTTTCACACTGCTATAAAGATACTACCTGATGCTGGGTAATTTATTAGCAAAAGAGGTTCAATTGACTCACAGTACACATGGCTAGAGAGGACTCAGGAACCTTAAAATTATGGCGGAAGGCAAAGAGCAAGCAAGGCACATCTAAATATGGTGGCAGGAGAGACAGAGAGAGCGCAGGGGAAACTGCCGCTTTTAAAACCATCAGATTTCATGAGAACTCACTCACTATCATAAGAACAGCATGGGGGAAACTATCCCCATGATCCAATCACCTTGCACTCAGTCCCTCCCTTGACACCTGGGGATTACAGCTCAAGATGAGATTTGGGTGGGGACACACAGTCAAACCATATCAGAAGAATCATTCACAAATAGCCCAGGCTGAAAACAACCTAAATGCTTATTAACAGAATATATAAACTAATTTTAATACATGTAAATAATAATATGTTACTTAGCAATTCTAAAGAGTAAACTATTGATGAAAGCAACAAAATAAATGATCTCAAAAATATTGCTAAAATTTAAAAGCCAGGCAAAAAAATATATGTATATATAAATTGAATGATCACATTCATATAGAATTCAAGAACAGGTAAACCAGTCTATGATGATCAAAATCCAGACAATAATTGCCTTGGGGTACAGAAGTACCTGATAAAGGAACAGGAGAAAACATTCTGAGATGATAGTTATATTCTTTATCTTAACTAGTGTGGTGGTTACATGAATGCAAACATTTGTCAATATTCATCAAAGTGTATGCTTAAGATCTGTGCATTTTCTCACATATAAATTATACTTCAGTTATTGTCTCCAAACTAAGTATCAAAACAGAAACTAGAAAATTGCATGTGTAAAATACAATTAAATTAATAGAAGGAAGAAGAAAGAGAAAAATAAAGAATGTAAGGGTTTAAGATAAAGGAGAAAAAAAATGAAAACCAAGAAGTTTGATGGAAAATGGACGAAATTCTGGAGTAATAATCACATTATAATAAAACAGAAAAGGATATTAGAAAAGAGAAATGGAAAAAAAAATTAGATGATAAAGGATAAAGGAAAGTTTCAACCCAAAGGTTTGAAAAAAATGATAATTTTATTTACTCTCAAGAGAGAACCATGAATGCTAGGAGAAAATTAATGCCCTGCTGAGTGAGCATTTTATCCCATCTATAGATCACAGTATATATATAATTCTTTCCTCCTGGGACTTTTAAAAACCTGTTTGCCTTCTATTTCTTACATAATCTGAGTCCTAAAGCACAAATACAAATGCATTACATTGTAATTTAAACTATAGTTCTATAAAGACTCCCAACACAGATCAAATGTTTTTCCAGCCTTTAACCCTTGTATAGATCTTAAATCTATTAAATAGAGGCAAGCAATACCTTAAGTAGAAATGAAGAATAAAAAGGGTATTGGTATTTACAGGAAATTTATTCTGCAAAAATAAAAGTCTTTTAGGCAATTTACATGAGCTAACTCAGTTAACCCTTTTGATGTTCATAGAAGTTTCTTGATAAAAAACCCTCTCTATTGAACATGCATTACTAATTGGAATCACTGACTCACAAGAATAGATTATAAAATAGGCATTTTATAAACTGGTTTACAGCTCGAAATTGGCCACAAGGGGAGTATTTACACAAGAAGAATCAGCACACGCTACAAATTGTGAATTTTTGTTTTCTCTTCAGAGAGCTGGTTTACCAGCACAGCACTATTTATATTCTTGTTCTTTGTAACAAATTAATTTTATTAAATTAATATGTGTCTTCTCCCATTAAATTACTCTCTCCACGATAAATATAGCCTATATTTTATTTTATTTTGCATCTTATTTTGAGATACGGTGCATAGCAATGAAAGCACAGGCTTGAATAGTACATTTTTCTAATTTACTGATAAAGATATAAAAGCACATGGGTTACATAACTTATCAAAGTTCACACAGCGAGGATGTAATAGAGCCATAAGGCAAATTTATCTTACTGGAAAACTCTATAAGCCATCATATCCCCTGTGATCTGCACGTACACATCCAGATGGCCGGTTCTTGCCTTAACTGATGACATTCCACCACAAAAGAAGTGAAAATGGCCTGTTCCTGCCTTAACTGATGACATTATCTGTGAAACTCCTTCCTCTAGCTCATCCTGACTCAAAAGCTCCCCTACTGAGCACCTTGTGACCCCCACTCCTGCCGACCAAAGAACAACCCACTTTTTCCTTTGCCTACCCAAATCCTATAAAACGACCCCAACCCATCTCCCTTCCATGACTCTCTTTTCGGACTCAGCCCACCTGCACCCAGGTGATTAAAAAGCTTTATTGCTCACACAAAGCCTGCTTGGTGGTCTCTTCACACAGACACGAGTGAAATTTGGTGCTGTGACTCGGATAAGGGGACCTCCCTTGGGAGATCAATCCCCTGTCCTCCTGCTCTTTGCTCTGTGAGAAAGATCCACCTACGACCTCAGGTCCTCAGACTGACCAGCCCAAGAAACATCTCACCAATTTCAAATCCGGTAAGTTGCCTCTTTTTACTCTCTTCTCCAACCTCCCTCACTATCCCTCAACCTCTTTCACCTTTCAATCTTGGCACCACACTTCAATCTCTCCCTTCTCTTCATTACAATTCCTTTCATTTTCTGGTAGAGACAAAGGAGACACATTTTATCCGTGGACCCGAAACTCCGGCACTGGTCATGGACTGGGAAGGCAGCCTTCCCTTGGTGTTTAATCATTGCAGGGATGCCTCTCTGATTATTCACCCACGTTTCAGAGGTGTCAGACCACTCAGGGATGCCTGGCTTGGTCCTTCACCCTTAGCAGGAAGTCCTGCTTTTCTGGGGGAGGGGCAAGAACCCCAACCCCTTCTCTCTGTGTCTCTACCCCTTCTCTGCTTTTCTGCGGGAGGGGCAAGAACCCCTCAACCCCTTCTCCTTCACCCTTAGTGGCAAGTCCCACTTTTCTGGGGGAGGGGCAAGAACCCCTCAACCCCTTCTCCTTCACCCTTAGCAGCAAGTCCCACTTTTCTGGGGGATGGGCAAGAACCCCTCAAACCCTTCTCCTTCACCCTTAGAGGCAAGTCACAATTTTCTAGGGGCAAGAACACCCAATCCCTTATTTCCGTGCCCCGACCTCTTATCTCTGCACCCTGATCTCTTATTTCCACACCCTGACCTCTTATCTCTGCACCCCAACCCCTTATTTCTGTACCCCAACCCCTTCTCTGCTTTTCTGGAGGGCAAGAACACCCCACCCCTTCTCCATGTCTCTAATCTCTTTTCTCTGGGCTTGCCTCCTTCACTACGGGCAAGCTTCCACCTTCCATTCCTCTTTCTTCTCCCTTAGCCTGTGCTCTCAAGAACTTAAAACCTCTTCAACTCTCACCTGACCTAAAATCTAAGCATCTTATTTTCTTCTGCAATGCCACTTGACCCCAATACAAACTCGACAGTAGTTCCAAATAGCTGGAAAACGGCACTTTCAATTTTTCCATCCTACAAGATCTAAATAATTCTTGTCGTAAAATAGGCAAATGGTCTGAGGCGCCTGATGTCCAGGCATTCTTTTACACATTGGTCCCTCCCTAGGCTCTGTTCCCAATGCAACTCATCCCAAATCTTCCTTCTTTCCCTCCCACCTGTCCACTCAGTCCCAACCCCAAGTGTTCCTGAGTCTTTCTAATCTTCCTTTTCTACAGACCCATCTGACCTCTCCTCTCCTTGCCAGGCCGAGCTAGGTCCCAATTCTTCCTCAGCCTCCACTCCTCTACCCTATAATCCTTTTATCACCTCCCCTCCTCATACCCGGTCCAGCTTACAGTTTGGTTCCGTGACTAGCCCTCCCCCACCTTCCCAGCAATTTACTCTTAAAAAGGTGGCTGGAACTAAAGGCATAGTCAAGGTTAATGCTCCTTTTCTTTATCCCAAATCAGATAGCGTTTAGGCTCTTTTTCATCAAATATAAATGTCCAGCCCAGTTCATGGCTCGTTTGGCAGCAACCCTGAGATGCTTTACAGCCCTGGACCCTAAAAGATCAAAAGGCCATCTTATTCTCAATGTGCATTTTATTACCCAATCTGCTCCTGGCATTAAATAAAACTCCAAAAGTTAAATTCCAGCCCTCAAACCCCACAACAGGACTTAACCTCACCTTCAAGGTGTACAATAATAGAGTAGAAGCAGCCAAGTAGCAACATATTTCTGAGGTGCAATTCCTTGCCTCCACTCTGAGACAAACCCCAGCCACATCTCCAGCACACAAGAACTTCCAAACACCTAAACTGCAGTGGCCAGGCATTCCTCCAGAACAGCCTCCCCCAGGAGCTTGCTACAAGTGCCAGATATCTGGCCACCAGGCCAAGGAATGCCCACAGCCCAGGATTCCTCCTAAGCCATGTTCCATCTGTGTGGGACCCCACTGGAAATCAGACTGTTCAACTCACCTGGCAGCCACTCCCAGAGCCCCTGGAACTCTGGCCCAAGGCTCTCTGACTGACTCCTTCCCAGATCTTCTCGGCTTAGTGGCTGAAGACTGACACTGCCCGATCACCTCGGAAGCCCCATAGACCATCACAGATGCCGACCTTTAGGTAACTCTCACAGTGGAGGGTAAGTCTGTCCCCTTCTTAATCAATATGGAGGCTACTCACTCCACATTACCTTCTTTTCAAGGGCCTGTTTCCCTTGCCTCCATAACTGTTGTGGGTATTGACAGCCAGGCTTCTAAACCTCTTAAAACTCCCCAACTCTGGTGCCAACTTAGACAATACTCTTTTAAGCACTCCTTTTTAGTTATCCCCACCTGCCCAGTTCCCTTATTAGGCCGAGACACTTCAACTAAATTATCTGCTTCCCTGACTTTTCCTGGACTACAGCTGCATCTCATTTGCCACCTTCTTCTCAATCCAAAGCCTCCTTTGCGTCCTCCTCTTGTATTCCCCCACCTTAACCCACAAGTATAAGATATCTCTACTCCCTCCTTGGTGACTGATCATGCACCCCTTACCATCTCATTAAAACCTAATCACCTTTACCCTGCTCAATGCCAATATCCCATCCCATAGCATGCTTTGAAAGGATTAAAGCCTGTTATCACTCGCCTGCTACAGCATGGCCTTTTAAAGCCTATAAACTCTCCTTACAATTCCCCCATTTTACCTGTCCTAAAACCAGACAAGCCTTACAAGTTAGTTCAGGATCTATGTCTTATCAACCAAATTGTTTTGCCTATCCACCCCGTGGTGCCAAACCCATATACTCTCCTATCCTCAATACCTCCCTCCATAATCCATTATTCTGTTCTGGATCTCAAACATGCTTTCTTTACTATTCCTTTGCACCCTTCATCCCAGCCTCTCTTTGCTTTCACTTGGATTGACCCTGACACCCATCAGGCTCAGCAAATTACCTGGGCTGTACTGCTGCAAAGCTTCACAGACAGCGCCCATTACTTCAGTCAAGCCCAAATTTCATCCTCATCTGTTACCTATCTCAGCATAATTCTCATAAAAACACATGTGCTCTCCCTGCCAATCATGTCCAACTAATCTCTCAAACCCCAACCCCTTCTACAAAACAACAACTCCTTTCCTTCCTGGGCATGGTTGGATACTTTCACCTTTGGATACCTGGTTTTGCCATTCTAACAAAAGCATTATACAAACTCACAAAAGGAAACCTAGCTGACCCCATAGATCCTAAATCCTTTCCCCACTCCTCTTTCCATTCCTTGAAGACAGCTTTAGAGACTGCCCCCACCCTAGCTCTTCCTGACTCATCCCAACCCTTTTCATTACACACAGCCAAAGTGCAGGGCTGTGCAGTCGGAATTCTTACACAAGGACCGAGATCACATCCTGTAGCCTTTTTGTCCAAACAACTTGACCTTACTGTTTTAGGCTGGCCATCATGTCTCCGTGCAGTGGCTGCTGCCATCCTAATACTTTTAGAGGCCCTTAAAATCACAAACTATGCTCAACTCACTCTCTACAGCTCTCATAATTTCCAAAATCTGTTTTCTTCCTCACACCTGATGCATATACTTTCTGCTCAGTGGCTCCTTCAGCTGTACTCACTCTTTGTTGAGTCTCCCACAATTACCATTGTTCCTTGCCAGGACTTCAATCCGGCCTCCCACATTATGCCTGATACCACACCTGACCCTCATGACTGCATCTCTCTGATCCACCTGACGTTCACCCCATTTCCCCACATTTCCTTCTTCCCTGTTTCTCACCCTGATCATGCTTGGTTTATTGATGGCAGTTCCACCGGGCCTAATCGCCACACACCAGCAAAGGCAGGCTATGCTATAGTACAAGCCACTAGCCCGCCTCTTAGAACCTCTCATTTCCTTTCCATCGTGGAAATCTATCCTCAAGGAAATAACTTCTCAGTGTTCCATCTGCTATTCTACTACTCCTCAGGGATTATTCAGGCCCCCTCCCTTCCCTACACATCAAGCTCAGGAATTTGCCCCTGCCCAAGACTGGCAAATTTGCTATTCTACTACTTCTCAGGGATTATTCAGGCCCCCTCCCTTCCCTACACATCAAGTTCAGGGATTTGCCACTGTCCAGGACTGGCAAATTAGCTTCACTCAACATGCCCTGAGTCAGGAAACTAAAATGCCTCTTGGTCTCGGTAGACACTTTCACTGGATAGGTAGAGGCCTTTCCCACAGGGTCTAAGAAGGCCACCAAGGTCATTTCTTCCCTTCTGTCAGACATAATTCCTCGGTTTGGCCTTCCCACCTCCATGCAGTCCGATAGCAGACTGGCCTTTATTAGTCAAATCAGCCAAGCATTTTTTCAGGCTCTTAGTATTCAGTGAAAGCTTTATATCCCTTACAGTCCTCAGTCTTCAGGAAAGGTAGAACAGACTAATGGTCTTTTAAAAACACACCTCAGCAAGCTCAGCCACCAACTTAAAGAGGACTGGACAATACTTTTCCCACTTTCCCTTCTCAGAATTCAGGTCTGTCCTCGGAATGCTACAAGGTACAGCCCATTTGAGCTCCTGTATAGACGCGCCTTTTTATTATGCCCCAGTCTCATTCCAGACACCAGACCAACCTGGACTGTGCCCCAAAAAACTTGTCATCCCTACTATCTTCTGTCTAGTCATACTCCTATTCACCATTCTCAACTACTCATACATGCCCTGCTCTTGTTTACACTGCTGGTTTACACTGTTTCTCCAAGCCATCATAGCTGATATCTCCTGGTGCTATGTCCAAACCGCCACTCTTAACTCTTAAAGTAAATAAATAATCTTTGCTGGCAAGGCTATGCTGAACCTCCTTAGGCACTCTCTAATTAGATGTCTTAGGTCCTCCCAATTCTTAGTCCTTTAATACCTGTTTTTCTCCTTCTCTTATTCCGTTTAGTTTTTCAATTCGTACAAAACTGTATCCAGGCCATCACCAATAATTCTAAATGACAAATGTTTCTTCTGACAACCCCACAATATCACCCCTTACCACAAAATCTTCCTTCACCTTAATCTCTCCCACTCTAGGTTCCCACGTGCCCCTAATCCCGCTCGAAGCAGCCCTGAGAAACATCGCCCATTATCTCTCCATACCACCCCAAAAAAATGTTCATCATCCTAACACTTTACCACTATTTTGTTTTATTTTTATTATTAATATAATAATAAAGGAATATCAGGCCTCTGAGCCTAAGCTAAGCCATCATATCCCCTGTGACCTGCACGTACACATCCGGATGGCTGGTTCCTGCCTTAACTGATGACATTCCACCACAAAAGAAGTGAAAATGGCCTGTTCCTGCCTTAACTGCTGACATTATCTTGTGAAATTCCTTCTCCTGGCTCATCCTGGCTCAAAAGCTCCCCTACTGAGAACCTTGTGACCCCCCACTCCTGCCCACCAGAGAATAACCCCTCTTTTTCCTTTACCTACCCAAATCCTATAAAACAGCCCCACCCCTATCTCCCTTAGATGACTCTCTTTTCAGACTCAGCCTGCCTGCATCCAGCTGATTAAAGAGCTTTATTGCTCACACAAAGTCTGTTTGGTGGTCTCTTCACATGGACACGAGTGAAAGACATTATCCTTCCAAAAAGGTAGCTGTCAACAAATAGTTTAAACAAAGAAACAGATTCAAACATACTATTTGATATAAGCATTTAAAGCAAATAATATGCCATCTGGATAGTTTTAATCAATCTAGATGTAATATTAATGTCATTTTTATCATGAAGGTGTAAAATGGCTATTTTATATACCAATCAATAGTTATAAAGAACTCCTGGATATATTGAATGATATCAAAATTTTATTTTTTAACAGCATAATGACTAAAAAGTTGGACTCTGGCCTCTAATTGAATTCCAATCCCAACTGTGACTACTTCCTGGCTTTCTAGCCTATCTCAAGTTGAAAACGTTATTCAATTTCTCTAAGCCTCAGTTTTCTCTTCTTGAAATGTCTAATAACTAAATAAGAAATTTTCATAAAGTACTTAGCCTGGACTAGAGAATGTAGAGTAAATAAATAGTAGAAGTTATTTAAAAATAGTAAATAAGTTTTAATTATGAATGCTTCTTTTAACATAATATGCATCCACATAATGAAAAAATTAGCTTTTATGTCCTCAATTAGAGGTAAAGTGAATTATGTCTGTGGACATAACTTAAAAGGTTGCCATCTGATATAGGGGAGATGAATTTGAGGTGTACTTTGTTTTAATTAGCATGACTAAAGTGTCACCAGAAAGGCATTTTCTATGGAAAATGATGTATAAAAAGAAAATGATATAGAAAAAGAGAAGGTCTTCTTGGACCTTAATGAACAGAGATGTGCATATATGTTTTTAGTACTTTGGTTTAGGTAGAATCTGCTGGATCCAACATCACAGCAACCTCAGGGGGTGCAGCTGCAATTGTTTATAAAGACAAAATATCCCTTGAGATCATCACTTTGCACTGTATAATCAATAAATAGCTCTGTGATGATTCATTTGGCTTCCAAGATATCTCTTAGTAGGAAAGCCTAACTAATGGCTCTCCCTGTAATGTTAGAATTTATCATAAATTAAAGTTTTCTTATATCAGTTTATCAGTCTCTTCTGAATATGCATAGTTCCTGACTGACTATACATTGACAAAATAGCAAATTTCTAGAGCTGCAAAACAGAAAAATAGATTTACACAATAGATATTCATTCTGAGCAGGGCCTGTTTGAGGGCCCCTTGCCCCAGGAACCAGAAAGATTTCCTTCCAGAAATTTCTGTGTATATTTGTATGCACAAAGACTTAGAAATGTGAAAGGTGTAGATACATATAGACAATGATCAGCATTATCTCCTTTGGTTCCCCCATCAAAAGTGTGAAGAAAATAGAAAAAGCACACTATTCCAAATTTACGTTTGAAAAAACTAAGGGCCACAAAAAGGCAATGAGTTGCTCAAAGAACACGGCTAGTATGAGTTAAAGCCATGACAGAAAACAAAGACTTTCTCTCTGGTGTTAAAGCTAAGCTCACAGCAGATACTACCTCTACAGATAACAATTAAGAAGTAAAACAAAATAATGAATCTTTGATTACTAACGAAGTTTTCTAAGCAGAGACCTAGAGAGATAAATAGTATATCACAGTCCACTTTTTAATGGACTGGGATACACCCAATATGGGTGATATGGTTTGGATCTCTGTCCCCACCCAAATTTCATGTTCAATTATAACCCCCAGTATTGGAGGTGGGAACTGGTGGGAGGTGATTAAATTATGGTGGCAGTTTCTCATGGTTTAGCACTCCCCCACCTTGGTAATGTATACTGAGTGAGTTCCTATGAGACTGATTGTTTAAAAGTGTGTAGCATCTCCCTACTCTCTCTGTTCCTCTTGCTCCAATCATGTGAAGTGCTGGCTCCCCTTTTGCCTTCTGCCATAATTGTAAGCTTCCTGCAGCCTCCCCCAAAGCCAAGCAGATGCTGCCATGCTTTCTGTATAGCCTGTGGAACTATGAACTAATTCAACCTCTTTTCTATATAAATTACCCAGTCTCAAGCATTTCCTTATAGCACTGTGACAATGGATCAATACAAGGGTGATAAAAGCAAACACACATTTTTCTCTTCTTTCTTAACATATCATTTTTATATAAATTTATATTGCATTATATCTCTGTAAAATACTTAATTATCATTAAATAGTTAATAATTATTGACTTGGTTATTTAAAATTTCAAGTGAATATCTTAGTTGCATTGTATCACTTAATAAAATTATTTTTTCCTAAAGTGAACCTATCTAGGACTAGTAAAATAAATAGGAAGATATTTGTTAAAACTTGCACCATAAACAGTGCATTAAAGAAATCTTTTTAGGATAAATTATATGGTGCTGGTGTTTATTTATTTTTTAAATCACTGCAGTTATATTCTCCAGTACATATAAATGCATTTAAATAGAATCAAGTAAAAATGCATAAGACATTCCCAAATGTGAATTCATTTATATAACTCCAAATGCAGTTTTTCATTGAGGCTTTTTCTTTCACAGAAACCTCATTAATTATAGTCACCAATAGTAGTTTTTTATTTGTTTATTTTTATTTTTATTTGAGACGGAGTGTAGCTCTGTCGCTGGGCTGGAGTACAAATGGTGCTATCTCAACTCACTGCAACCTCTGCCTCCTTGGTTCAAGCAATTCTCCTGCCTCAGCCTCTAGAGTAGCTGGGATTACAAGTGTATAGCACCACACCCAGCTAATTTTTGTATTTTTAGTAGAGATGGGGTTTCACCATGTCGGCCTGGATGGTCTTGATCCCCTGACCTCGTGATCTGCCCCCTCGGCCTCCCCAAGTGCTAGGATTACATGTGTGAGCCATCTTGCCTGGCAGTATTAAAAAAAAAAGAATTTAAAATTATTTATACACGTTTATTAAATCCTCACATTTTTAGCAAGATTATTTTGGCTAACACTTTTAATAATCCCTGGGAAAGTGAATTTGACTTCAATCTAAGAGCACTAAATATGGAAGACAATGCTGCCCTTACAGTCACAATGGCTGTACAGAAAATATATGCTTATCACTGCTTGCTGATTTTGACTTGACATTTTGACAGCCACAGTGGCTCCGTAGCTGATTGTCATATGAATAAAATGGCCTTAAGATAATCATATAATTTTAAAATGTAGAGATGTATTTAAGACATTTTGGAATAAGCATTTTTTGCTTCTTTTTTTTTTTTAAATTAGCACACACATAAAGAACTGGAGGTGAATTATGAAATTCCAGAATTTTAGCAATTTTAAATGGCATGTGATCTTATCAGTTTCCTTGCTTATAAAATAGAGATAGAAATGGAAATGCACCTCAGAGCCTCTTAGGAGTCTCAAAGAGGATTGTAAGCAGGAACAAGCTTAGCCCAATCATGCATTTGTTCATAAAGCACACATGATAGTGTTGGGAATATGCCAATGAAGAAACCTGAACCCATTTTCAAGGAGCATGAAATACTGTTATATATCTCTTCTGAGCTATTCTTCCTTACCTCCCCTAGAATCATATGTCACATATCACTTAAGTGCTAATGATTCCCAAATTTGTGCTCTATTCTGGACATTGCTTTGGGCTCCAAAATCAATCATCCATCTTTTTGGTGCCCACACCTCCACCTTCTTCTGCAAACATCTCCCATCTATGGGCACCAAGCATTACTTGTTTGCAAACCATTAAATAAATTCTTTCCTATCTGTCTTCTCTCTCTGTCACACCAAAGGGATGACATGGTCACATATGAATGCTTACACCAATAACCATTCCGTTTTCAAAGAGGACACTTCAGTTATTCTGAACACCTGCAAGTTCTTTAATGTTAATAAACTCAATACAAATACCCTCCAAAATGCCTCAAATGTGTCCCTTTGCTATTATTTTTAGTTCCATTGTTATAGTCATCTCATATCTTCACAGGATTATTGACATAATCAGTTAATTTATATTGCCAGGTTTTCCCACTACAATCTATTAGATGGGCCTCAAATATACTTAAGGGGAAAAGGAATTACCCATTCATTTACACAGTAAAAGTGTCCCAGGAATAGCTAAATCTGCAATGATCTAACAGGGCCCAGTGTATGCAAACTCCTTTCAGACAGACAGCTCAGGATCTAATCCCTAGCAGTTCCAACTTCCTATAGTCCTAACTTTGCAGCTGTTGTGAAGAGAGCTTTGTTCTGTTGGTAGCTATAAGATATACAAGAAAGAGATACTAATTGTCTCTTATTTGATCACTGGGCCCAGTGGGTTAGTGCATTATAGATATTTCAACCTGAGTCAGTTATGTATCACTCAGAATAAGGTGAGGAAACATATGGTGATCAATAGTTCCAGCATAACCAGGTAAGAATGAAGCATGAGTTCCCTGAAATTAAGGATGCTGAAACAACAAAAATAACTTATCTATTCTAGGAGACAATACTATCTTTCTCACTGGTAGCTCTAACATGGTACTATGGTTTATATGCCTTCTGTTTCCCTATTGTGCCTATAAAGGGCAAACTTATTTGCATGGCAGAAATTCTACAACCTGATCTCATTGTTGTTTCAAGTTGTTTTTTTTTTCTACAGCCACTGCTTTTCTGCTGCTATACTTTTAAAATCTCAGATGATGAGTTCTTCCCCAGAAAAGAAAAAAATAATCACACACACACACACAAACACACACACACAAACACACAACCATTTTACAATGCATTTCTCTCCATGGAGGTTTTGCTTATTATATTTTCTGATTTCTCTGGAATGCTCACCACTTCTTCCTGACATTTCTGTCACTGTGGAGAACTCAAAACTACTTGTCAGGGTTCAGGGAAAATCTTACTCTTTTTGTATTAGTTTAGGAAAATTAATGAATTCCCTTATTAGCATTGCATACTGTATTAGTCAGGGTTCTCTAGAGGGACACAACTAATAGGATATGTGTATATATGAAGGGGAGTTTATTAAGGAGAATTGACACACAATCACAAGGTGATGTGTCACAATAGGCCATATGCAAGCTAAGGAACAAGTAAGCCAGTGAGAGTCCCAAACCCTCAAAAGCAGGGAAGCCAATATTGTAGCCTTCAGTCTGTGGCTGAATGCCTGAGATCCCCTGGCAAACCACTGGTGTGTAAGTCCAAGAGTCCAAAAGCTGAAGAACTTGGAGTCTGATGTTCAAGGGGCAGAGGCACCCAGCATGGGAGAGACAAGAAGGCTGGAAAACTCAGCAAGTCAGCTCCTCCCACCTTCTTCTGCCTCCTTTATTCTAGCCCCACTGGCAGTTGATTAGATGGTGCCCACATTGAGGGTGGGTCTGCCTCTCTCAGTCCACTGATTCAAATGTTAATCTCCTTTAGCAACACCTTCACAGACACACCCAGTAAAAAACTTTGCATTCTTCAATCCAGTCAAGTTAACACTTAATACTAACCAACACACATATGCTGTATATACACACCTTGATTAAACATAATTACTAGTACTGCTTGTATCGTTAATAAGAAGGTTCATAAATAAAAGTATAGTCTAAAACCCGCCAACATCGATGGGAATCATATCTCTACTATCTGTGACACTGGGCAAGTTATTCATCACTTGGAGACTTTCTTTACTTATTTATTAAATTTTAGTGTTAATAATAATACCTACATATCTACCTGTCAAGGTGACTCAATACAAATGGCGTATACTCTTTTTTTGGTTTCTGATCTCTCTGCTTCCTTGGAATTCCTCTGACTTCAGTATCCATTTTTTTCTCTAGTTTCCTTTGCTGTTTTCCCACTCTTTGATTCAACCTCAAGGTGCTTTAAAGCCCTCAAAGTTTGGCCCTAAATATTCTTTCTTTTATCTACATTTGCTCACTATAAGATTTAACTCGATCTCATGTTTTTAAAGACCACTATATAATGATGACACACAATTATTTTACCACCAACCCTTCACTTCTCACTGAGCTCCAGATTTGTGTATACAAGGAGATTTTAGATATGCATGCCAAATTCATAAATTCCAAAACAAAACCCCCTTACTCTTCATAACCAACCCATCAGTAAGTTCTATAGTCTAAACATTCTAATGGATTCTACATCAACAAATTTTCACTATCTCCAACAGTACTAATTTGTCCAAGCCATCATCATTTTCCATTAGGGACTCCGAGAAATAAAATCTCAATTGCTTTTCCTAGTTCCTCACTATCTCTTTCAGAATCCTTTCCCCTACATAATAATCAGATTGAATTTATAAAGCATAATGATATTTTCCTTACTCTCTTGCTTAAAACCTTCTAATAACCTCCCATTATACTCTGAATAGAACCCAATTGCTTGCCATGCATGATCGGCAGCTGTCTAGTTTTCTATCTCCCTGTGCAGCAAAACATTCAAGCTAAATTCCTTATCATGTTTAAAGAAACAGCAGAAAACGACAGTGTTTAAAAAACAATCTGCTCAGTTTTGAATCCCGGCTCTGCCACATACTAGTGTTGACAATTTAGTTGATACTTCTCTGCCTCAGTTTCCTTACATATGAAATGAGAATGAAAATGTTACCTGCTCCATAGGGCTATCATGACGATTAAATTAGTTAGTGTACATTAGATGTCAATACCAATTCCTGGCACATGGTAAATGGCATAAAAAATTACTATTATTATTTGTCAGTTTGCTAGCTCATGGTCTTTTGCACTAGAATGTAAACTCTCCCAAATAGGGAATTTTTTTGTTTGGTGCTATTTTCCCAATATCTAGATATGGGTCTATCCCATAGAAAAAGTTCAAGACATGTTTGTGGATATATTAGCAGAAGAATAATACATGCAAATTGCATGAAATATATGCAGTATATATTCAGTACATTAACTGTTTTCTCTTTTAACTTCAGTTTTTTCACCAGCGTGAATTTATTGGTCCAGGAGAGAAGAAAGCTACCTTAAAAGGCACATATATTATGATCTAGAATCTGTGCTAAGCATGTTATATAAATTATTCTGCTTATTTCTCCTAACAACGATTTGAGGTAAATGTATGCCCATTGTTTATAGATTAGGAAACCAAAATTGGGTAAGATTACAGGACTCTTATTCGGTTGTAGGATTAGCAAGTGATACAAGCAAGTCTTTAGGGCTTCAAAGCTGTTTTTCTCTTTTCTCGTCATGCTAAAATTTCAGTTTATTCATCTTTATATATTTATTCTGAAGCACAAGGAATATCATAAAGTAGACTCATAATGAATGTTGGTGGAATTAAATGCACATAGAAAGCCCTGAACAGATAGATGTTGCTGAAACATTCTAGAATTAAAGTTGCAGAGGTAGTTTTGTATATGAAATAATCATTTAATGAGTTTAATTATTATTCTTATCTATGCAAGTGATAAAATTTCTTTTAGGCATTCTGAGATAAATATCAAATATATTTTTGCACCATGGAGATATCACAAGTTCATATCAAAGTTATTCTAATACTGTGCTGCCCTGCTTTTATCTTCATTGTGCAATTACTGAAATTATTATTACAAATTTAAGACAATTCCATTTTAACTGATCTGTGAGTTTGTGGGTCAATTTTTTTTTGTTGTTGTTATATCTAAATGCCTAAATCTTAGTCACTGGAATTAATTTTCTCTGGTCAAATGCATTCAATTGCCCAATGTGATTAGAGCATTGTCAAAGGTACTTCAATTCTGATATACTTTTTTTTTATTATACTTATCTTTGCCGATCTTCTCTTATAAAGCTTTAAGTAGCAAAGATTTCTTTTTACTTACTATAAGATTTTGTGAAAAGAATAACGAGGCTTACATGAATCCCACAAAATAGATCTTTATTTAATTTACAAATTATTCGAAAATCTTAAAATACGGTCTCTGTAATTTTTTTGAATTTCAAAAATCAAAATGCATACATTTAATAGGAAATGTGACAAAAAATGGGATAACTAATACTTAAATGGAAAAATATCTTAATTGCCTTTTTGCCAGAAATTTCAGACAATGTGATGACTATTTTAATGCATGTGTGATACTTGTGGCTATATATGGCATAATTGCACTGTTATAATATAAGAATTGTTAATATTTCTGTTGGTGGGAATTTTCATGCATAGTTGAAAAAAGACAATTCATATCTGACACCTCAAAATGAAAAGCAAATTTTATTTAAATGTCAAAATTGAGCAATAAGGAGGCAGAGGGTCATGCATTTGGAAACAATTACATTTTTAAATTTAGGGGTAAAAGGGACAGCTTCTCTCTAAGCTTTCTTCAGAACATCTTTCAACTTATGGAGTCTCAGAATATCTCTGTTTCTCAGCTTCCACAAGTGAAAACAATTCCTAATACATTATGGTGTTCATGAGGACTTAATGAGGAGCCTTCTCCATCTTAACGATATTCCATATTTCTTTCATGTTTTTAAAATTGTGGTAAAACACATACAATTTTCCATTTCATACACTTTAAGTGTATAATCGTTGCCACTGTGATGTTGTGCAAACATCTCCACTATCATTTTCCAAAACTTCTTAAAAATATAAATCAGGACATTTCACACTCTGCTTGATAGTCTCCAATATATTCCTAATGCATCTAAAATACAATAGAATCTCTTTAACTTGGCCTGTGATGGCCTTCTAATAGACTCCTACCTGCCTCCTGGAATGATTTCTTTTTTATTACTCCACCCTTCTTCCCCATACTCACTGGGCTCCAGCCATGACGGCCCTGCTGTCTTTACATTCTCCAGTATTGGAACTTGAAATATGTTTCACTCACTCTACCTCTGCTCACTTATCCTCTGCCTTCAACTCTCAACTCTCATTCTCCAAAGAGCTCACTAAAAGCTTTACCTGTCCCAGGTTTTAGATAAGGAAACTAAGGCTTAAACTGGCAGAATAATTTCCCCAAGTCATCCCTACTTTCAGCACAGCAACTTTCAATGAAGGAAAGCATATATATAATGTTCAAAAAATCTACATCTTCATCATTCTTGACTAATTATTTCTGGTCTCAACAAAAGATGCACACCCTTTCCTATATAAATGAATCAATGCCCCCACCTGTGCTCTGCTTTCTCTATTCTACTGCCTCCTAGAAGAGGCTTCAAAATCAATGAACTCTACTTTAAAATTTATTTTTTATTTTTCTCCTTGACTTTGGTTCTTTCAATTCTATTCCTCTGAAAATTTCTCCTCTCTCATGATATTTTCTCCAGCATACCTACATCTGTGCATGTTTAACTTCCTTCTGGCATTGATCACATTGAACCATTTTTATTGGTTTATGAACCAAGACACCTCAAACAGGTACCCTACCTCAGCCCAGCACACCAATACATGAGTGTCCTACAGCAAGCAAAGGTTGATAAACAGCTGACCTGCCTCTTGAATCTGTTCTCCCATTAGTGAGAACAATATTTCATGTGTATTGTTATTTAATTTGTGCTGTTGTCATTACCATTAGTGTTTTGTATTTTTAAATGAAATCAAAATTCTTTACAGAAGCTTTGCCCTCTGAGGTTACCTCTGGTCACACCACTCCCTGCTATTTTTAAGTCAAATTTTTAAACTTGCATGTTAGCAGCTTGTTGTCTGAAGCCCTTAGAGAAAGCTTCTTGGGAACAGTGATTATGTCATCTCATTCAGTGTTGCCTGAGAAGCTCCTCAGGTTTACTTAGTTAGATTTAGGGATTATATTCAGCTACTAACTGACCGTAAGGATTGTCAAGACAATAGAATACTTTCAGAAAAAATGCTGCATAGGCACAACTCTGACCATTATTATCTCAGTGCCCCACCTCCAAGAATACCCAGACTTGCCCTGAAAATCACCGGACTGTCTGAAACAAGCAATCAAAGATATAATGCCTGGCATGGCAGTGGCTTCCAGGACCTAGTTCCATCCTACAACTTGAGTACACTCTGATGGGTTGATTCTCCCCACTGGCTTATGGACCATCAAACATAAAATTTTACTGTAATTAGTATATGTCTAAGATTTTATATCTATAACAGAAGGTATGGATGTAACACAAGCACAGAACATGCACACACACACAATTAGTATCAAAATGTTGCCTCAACTTTAGTACTAATTTAAACTCAGTTTCTACTTTAATATTTTATTTTCTTTGTACTATCTTGCCTACCTTCATTTCACCTTTTCTCATTCACATAAATCTCTGTCTTACAAGCACACTTTCTTGTGATTTAAAGAGGCTCTCACATGCTGTTGAAGTTACAAACAATATGCAGACCATGTGTATGTAAAATTGCAGTGTAAAATATCCAGTCCTTAGACCCCCAGATATATACTATCCCATGAAGAGTATGTGGCAGGCATTGCGCTAGACTTTTTGCACAGCTTATTTTAAAATCTTGCAACAGTGCTGCAAGATAAGAAATGTAAAGTCATGTTGAACTTAAGAAAGTTAAGTGCTGGGGAAGAATTCAAATCTGGCTCTTTATGATTTCAAAAGCATGTACTTTAATCACTCTGCTGACTAGTTCTCAAGGCAGAAAATTTGTAAGCTAGAAATATAGAATCATCCATCATCATCGTCATCATTATCATCATCATCCCATCTATAGCGTCCTTAGCCCAAGGGCATGAATGTCATTATCATTTTAAGTATGCCCTGGCCAAAACATATGTAATTTTTACACATATTTATTATATATACTTATTATTCACATCTTAATAGGCTATGGGAACTATGCCTCTGCCTTTCTCTTATATTTCCTACTGAAGTGACTCAAATAGTTCTCACTTCCACATATCCAGGTATTTGAGTCAGAGAAGGTGATAATTCCCTAGTCCTGGCAGCCATTAGTAAGCACTCAGAGTGTTTGTTTTCCACTGTATTCATCCATTTGCATCACTATAAAGGGATGTCTGAGACTGGGTAATTTATAAAAAATGAGATTTACTTTGGCTCATGGTTCTGCAGGCTGTACAGGCAGCATGACACCAGCATCTGCTCCCTGTTGGTCTCAGCAAGCTTCAATCACATCATAAGGTGAAGGGGACCAAACCTGGTCACATGGCAAGAGACAGAGCAAGAGAGAGTAAGGGAGGAGGGGCCAAGATCTTTAAACAAACAGATTTCCCAAGAACTCAGAGGGAGAGTTCACACATTACCATGGGAAAGGCACCAAGCATTCATGAGGAACCCACCCCATAAAGAAAACATCTCCCACCAGGCCCCATCTCTAACACTGGGGATCACATTTCAGCATGAGAGTTGGAAGGGACAAATATGCAAACCGTACCACCCACTGAATTTAAATGTATTTTAGGCGTATTATCCAGGTAGCTGTATCAAAATCTCTAGGCTGGAAGCTTAGAGGAACTCCTTTTCCCATACATGCTATGAGATTTCCATTGATTTGTAAGACTATGGCCCTTACTGCAACTTTTTGTCACTGGCAATTAGATAACTCCTCTTTTGCAAGTGGTTCTATAGTGGTATAGGGCAGCAAGCAGGTCATTTAGTTTGAAATTCTGAAGTACAAGAAGCTCAAAATTGAGTTGAAATCAAAATTGGATGAGATTTGAAAGTTATCCTAAAGAGTACGGTTTTAATCTCTGTCATGAGGACTTTAATTCCATGTAAATAATAGAAAACCACCAGAGGGTGGCATTTCCAGAATAATGAGGTAATGAGCTTTGAAATTCATTTTTTTCATAAAATAATTTATAACACTGGCAAGAACTCATGAAAATCAACTTCTTCTCTAAAACTATTAATATTAATAAAAGCTTTAAACAAGCTAGAAGTATTTATGAAGACAAACAGTTTATTCTGGGCAAGAATAGTAAGTTTTACTGTGTTGAAACTTATCCTATTCCCATCTTTTTCCCCTTATCGCTGAAGTAACCTTGAAAACCAGGAGTCTCACAGTCATGTTGCCTATGAAATCAGTAGACTAGCAACTCCTGGAGGGGATAATAGATTTCTAATTTCCAAAAGATCTCCATCACCAGATAATTATTACTACTTAACTTGTCTGACAGCTTAATGAAAAAAAAAACGCAAACAGACACAAAAACAAAACAAAGAAACAAAAATTTGCAGGACTTGTCATTATTTGACCTAATAAATAGCTTACTCAGTGGGAAATGTCCTATACCCAGGATGTCTGTTAAAATCAATCAGTGACAATTATTTAATTTTGCAGCTACCTGAAGTGGCAATGTCAGCTGTGAAAATAAGGGGCTGTACAAAAAATTTATCTATCTATCTATCATCTATCTATCTATCTATCTATCTATCTATCTATCTATCTATCTATCTACATCAGGAGGCTTTGAATGGCTCCATTATATTTCTGAAGATCCAGAAGACCACACACATGAAAAAAAAACTAATTTATGAGATTTTCTGAACTTGAAGCCCTATAGAAACCAAATAAAGGCTCAGAAAAATTGTAAACTTCTAGAATGTTAATAGCATGCCACAACACACAGAAAATCACTGCAAAAGAATAGAAGATTTATTTGTTCAAAGCATTTAAGGAAATATATGCATAATTATCAACAGATGAGTAAGGCAATAAAACAGAGATTACTATGGCTGCACATAAAAGGGAATTCAAACTTTACAGAAATAGTTTAGAAAAGACACTAAAGGAATAAACAACTTCAACAACTACAAAACAGTAACAGCAACAAAAGATCTGAGTATGTTTGTCAGATTGCGATATTTGTCACATGTATTATTTTAAATCTACAGTTTACAACAAAAAAAGAAATGTGAAAAATATTATTAATATTATTCAGTTTGACATTATCTGACATTATCCAGAAAGAAAAATGAATGGAGACAAATGAACAAAGCCTCAAATACTTGTGAAACAACATGAGACATATCACTATACAAATAAGTCCAAGATGTAATGGAGAAAGAGACAAGCAAAAATAATATTTGAAGAAGTAATGAGCAATAACTTTCCAATTTAATGACATACATAAATACTAACCTTCACATCCAAGAAGTTCCATGAATCAAAGCTAATGAATTCAAAAGAGATCCACACTTAGACATGCCATACTCAAAATGTTGAAACCCAAAAACTCAGAGAGAAACTTGAAGGCAGCGAGAGAAAAATGACATCACATATAAATCTCTTTAAAAAAATTAACAAGTGACTTCTTATCAGAACCCATGAAGGCCAGAAGACAGTGGGATTACATATTGAATATGCTGAACAAAAAAGAATGTCAACCTAGAATTCTCTATTCAGTAAAACAATTCTTCAAATTCGGGGGAGAAATTAAGTTAGTATCTGAAAAAGAAAAGCACAGTTTGTTGCTAACAGACTTGACTTGCAAGAAATAGTAAAAGTCTTTCATGCCAAATCAAAGAACACTAGACAGAAATTGAAATCCATACTAAGAAAATAAGACGAAGGGTAATGTTAACTATATGAAAAAATATAAAAGACAATCTAAATATGTATTTGGTTATACAGCTTTTTCTGTTATAATTTAAAAGATAATCACATAAACTAATAATTAAAACAATTCTTAATAAAGTTACAATGTACAAATGTGTAATTTCTGTGGCAGTAAGAGCACAGGAAAGGAAAAGAAACTAAACTGGAACAAAGTCTTTTTGTACCCTATTGAAATTAAATTTATATTAATCCAAACTAGTTTGTCTCAGTCAAGATGTTGGTATAATTCCCAGGGCAATAATACTAGCAAAATAACAAAAGATAGAGTAAAAGAAACAAAAAGACAAGTACAGTGGTTTTGTTTTATTTAACGAAAAAGATGACACTGATAGAAAATTGAAGGAACAGAGAATTTATAGAAGACATACAGAAAACAGAAAAAAGAACAGATATAATTCCTCCCTAGTGTTATTTTTAATTATCAATATTATATAAACATAAATAAATTAAACACTACAATCCAAAGGCAAAGATTGGTGGAATATTAAAGTAAAAATGATCCAACTCTATATTTTTAACAAGAGTAACACTTCAAAGATTAAAATTGATTGAAGATAAAGAGATGAAAAATATTGACCATACTAAGAGTAACCAAAATAGAATGAAGGTAACTGAACAAATATAAGACAAAATAAAATACATTTAAGATCAAATTATTACAGATTTAAAAAGGATATTTTATAATAGAAAGGTCAAACCATCATAAAAAAATTTACATACTCACCTAGCAACAGAACTATAAAATGGAGAGCAACAATACTGAAAAAATTAAATGAAGAAACAATAATGCAATAATAACATTTTTAAAATTCAATACTCAGTTTTAAATAATATACAGAATTGTACAGAAAATCAACAAAATAATAGAAAGTTGAACAATGTTATAAACCACATAGATCTAACAGACATCTATAAACACTCCACTAAACAATATATAACGGAGCCCACATTCTTCTAAGGTACACATGGTACACATTGCAGGATACCCTATAGTTAAAGCCATAAAGTAAGCCTCAGTGCATTTATAAACAGATTGGAATTACACGAAGCATGCTTTAGTATCATAACGGAATTAAATTAGAAAATATTAACCAAAGGAAATTTTGGAAATTCAAAAATACGTGAAAATGTAAAAACCTATTCAGAATTAACATCAGAAAAGAAAGTACAAAGGAAATAAAATAATTCTTGAGATGAATAACAGCAAAGTACACCATATTGAATCTATAGGATGTAGCTAATGAAGAGTTTTAAAATAATTTCTTAGCCCTAAACACATAAGTTTAAAATAAGAAGAAAGATCACAGGTAAATAACCTAACCTTTCACAATTGGAAACTAGAAATAGAAGAACGAACTAAACCTAAATCAAGGGGAAGGCAGAAAATTGCAAATATTAGAACAATAATAACTTATGTAGAAAACAGAAAAATAATAGAAATAGCAAAACCAAAAGTTGACTCTATAAAAAGATTTCAAATATATTAGTAAACATTTGTGTGATACCAGAATAGAAATAGATACATATATTAATAAAACAGAATTGACATTCCAAAAATAAGCCTTTACATTTATGGTCAATTGACTTCAACTGTGGAGCCACAACTTTTCTATGAAAAAAATATTCTTTTCAATAAATGGTCTTGTCTATTCATTATCCACATGAAAAAACATAAAGTTGGACCCCAATGTTATACTATATGTAAAAATTATAAGAAAATGCATCATAGGCCTACATGTAAGAGCAAAAATTATAAAAGTTTTAGAAGAAAACATATAAGTATGTGTTACTTTGGTTGGATGACAGCTTTTGAGATAAAGCATCAAAAGGACAAGTGACAAAATAAAACTTAAATAAATAGAGTTTCATCAAAATTAAGATAACACCCTTTGTACATCAAAGAACATCATTAAAACCTGAAATGACAACTCATAGAATAAGGCAAAATATTTACAAGTCATACGTTGGATAAGAGACTTGTATCCAAAATAGCATTGTTTTAAAAAATATTTTACAATCAGAATAAAAACAGAACTAATGCAATTTTAAAATGGGCAAATTTACAGGACAAAAAAAAAAAAAAAGACCTCATTAAAAAGTTGGCAAAGGACATGAACAGATACATCTCAAAAAAAAAAAACCACATGTGGCCAACAAACACGAAAAAAAGCTCTACATCACTGACCATTAGAGAAATGCAAATCAAAAGCACAATCAGATACCATCTGACACTAGTCAGAATGGCAATTATTAAAAAGTCAAGAAACAATAGATGCTGGCAAAGTTGAGAATAAATAGGAATACTTTTACACTGTTGGTGTGAACATAAATTAGTTCAATCATTGTGGAAGACAATGTGGTGATTCTGTAAAGATTTAGAACCAGAAACACCATTTGACCCAGCAACCCCATTGCTGGGTATATACCCACAAGAATATAAATCAACCTATTATAAAGATACATGCATGTGTATGTTCATTACAGCACTATTAACAATAGCAAAGACAGGAAATCAACCCAAATGTCCGTCAATGATAGACTAGATAAAGAAAATGTGGTACATATACACCATGGAATACTATGCAACCATAAAAAGGAATGAGATCATGTCCTTTGCAGGGACATAGATGAAGCAGGAAGCCATTATCCTCAGCAAACTAACAGAAGAACGAAAACCAAACACTGAATGATCTCACTTATAAATGGGAGCTGAACAATGAGAACACATGGAGATGGCGGGTGGGGAACAGCACACACTGGGGCTTGTCAGGGGATGGCAGTCAGGAGAGAGCATTAGCAAAAAGAGCTAATGCATACTGGGCTTAATTCCTAGATGATGGGTTGATAGGTGTGGCAAACCACCATGGTACATGTTTACTTATTGTATTAGTCAGGGTTCTCTAGAGGGACAGAACTAATAGGATATATATATATATATATATATATATATTCTATTATATATATATTCTATTATATATATTCTATTATATACATATATTCTATTATATACATATATTCTATTTTACATATATATTAGTCAGGGTTCTCTAGAGGGACAGAATAGGATATATATATATTCTATATATATAGAGAGAGAATATATATATCCTATTCTCTCGATATATATCCTATTCTATATATATATACATAGAATATATATATTCTATTATATATATGTATGTATATCATATATGTATATATCACATACATGATACGTATATCATATACATATATATATATATAAAGGGAGTTTATTAAGTTTTAAGTCACATGATCACAAGGTCTCACAATAGGCTGTCTGCAAGCTGAGGAGTAAAGAGGGCCAGTCCGAGTCCCAGAACTGAAGAACTTAAGAGTCCAGTGTTTGAGGGCAGGAAGCATCCAGCGTGGGTGAAAGATGTAGGCTGAGCAGCTAGGCCAGTCTTGTCAGTTCACATTTTTCCTGCCTGCTTATATTCTAGCCACACTGGCAGCTGCAAGCACAATCCAATAACGTCTCCCCAAATAAGATTATGACACAAAGCCAGAGAGTTAATATAAACCTAAGGTAGGACCATAAAGGTATATGGTTGGCCTTGCCAGCTGAAGGCAAATTGCTTCTGGTAGGCCTTATGGACAGGAATAGAGAAAAAGGCATTTGCCAAGTCAATGTCTGTATACTAGGTCCCGGGAGATGTGTGAATTTGCTCAGGCAATAAAACTACATCTGGTACACTAGCTGCAATTGGAGTAACCACTTGGTTAAGCTTATGATAATCCACTGTCATTCTCCAAGATCCATCTCTCTTCTGCACAGTCCAAATGGGAGAGCTGAACAGGGATGTGGTGGGAATCACCACCCCTCTGTCTTTCGAGTTCTTGATGGTGGCACTTATCTCCACAGTCTCTCCAGGGATGTGATATTGTTTTTGATGTACTATTTTTCTAGGTAGACACAGCTCTAATGGCGTCCATTTGGCCTTCACCCTACCAGTCAGTGAGCCAATGTAGGGGTTCTGCCAGCTGCAAAGTATGTCTATGCCAATTATGCATTCTGGCAGTGGGGAAATGACCACAGGATGAGTCCAGGGACCCACTGGACCCACTGTAAGTCAGACCAGAGCTAAAACTTCATTAATTACCTGACCTCCATAAGCCCCTACTTTAACTGGAGGACCACAATAACATTTTGGGTCCCCTGGAATCAATGTCAGCTCAGAGCTAAGGTCCAGCAGTCCCTGAAATATCTGATAATTTCCCTTTTCCCAGTGCAAGTTACCCTGGTAAAAGACTGGAGGTCTCCTTGGGGAATGATGATAGAAAGATTAACAGCATAAATGTTTGGTAATGTAGTGGGGTCCTTCCTCAAGGAGACCCTGCCTTCCCTTTATTCAAGGGGTTCTGGGTCTGTAAACTGATTCAAGTCTGGAAATTGATTGAGGGGCCATGATTCTCTGTTTTTATAATTCAAATTAGTCTTTTGTCCATTAGACCTAGAATTTTTCTGCTTGTATAAATTAAATAGGAATGCAGTAGTTTTCCCATCAATTTCACTTCTAGGAATACTGATTAATTAGCCAGTGTCAGAGCTCTACATGAGTCAGACTGTTCTGATTGCTGCTTTGCCTCTGCTGTCCATTACAGTAGCTACACCTACCTTGCCTTTGATGGCTGAGTTCCTCCTCTTGGCCCCTGCCACCTTGGGATCCAATTATTCCCATTGTATTTCAATTTGGTATTGAGTGACTGTGACTCCCACTGTTAGATCTGACATATAAAGAAGAGCAATTATAGGACTCTTCAAAGATTCAGGTGTTGCCCTCACAAATCTATTTTGCAAGACATCAGTTAAGGGTATATCTTCTGAACCCTCCCAGCTGGGATGAGTAGGTCTAAAGTGACTAATCTACTCCACCATCCCAATCTCCCTAAGCCTTTGGATCCCTTCCTGTACATTAAACCAAGGGAGATGAGGCATATCCGGCTCACTCACAGTGGGCCATCTTTTAATCCATGTTTCAGTTAACCAAACAATTAGCGCCTTTTTTAACTCCCTGAACTGTAACATTAAATGCAGAGTCCCTACTTAGCAAGCCCAAATCAATAAATTCAGCCTGATTCAACTCTATATTCCTTCCACCATTATCCCACACCATTAATATCCATTCCCGTGCATATTCTTCAGATTTATATTTATATAAATTAGAAAACTTAAGCAATTATTTTTGAGCGTAGCACACCTCTTCATGGGTCACACTCTCAACCTCACCTCTAGGGACCCACTGGGACTCTAGTCTAGTTATAGGTCTAGAAACAAACAGGGGTGTTAGGGGTAGCTCCTGAGGATAATCAACATTATCTTGCCTGGCACCTGCCTCAGGGGAAGCCATGACTGTTGCCTCAGGCAGCACAGGGTTTATCTCCTCAGACAAAGGTGGAAAGGCTGATGGCAGCATGGGTCGAGGAGGGGATGTTGCCACTATGGGTTGGGGAGGCTGTTTCCTCTGGCAAAAAAGGTTCATCAGAGTTTAAAAACTTAGTGTCCCTAGCTTCATCAGGGTCCTCCCACACGTCTGCATTTCAAGTTGCAGGGTCCCATTACTTTCCAATAAATGCCCTCACTTTAATAGTAGACACCTGTCAAAGCTGTGCATGCACCTTTCGTTGCAGTCAGCCACTTGCATGATAAGAGCTTGTGTCTGTTTTTCCACAATTTCAGCTCTTTTTCTACAGGAGATAAGACTCCCACTCAGGGCAATCTTAGCAGATACGAGGCTCAGTATCTGTCCTGAAGCCAGGAGATATACTCCCTAAGTGTATTATTTTCTTTCATCAATGTGTTCACTGAACTTAGGAGCCACCAACCAGCTTCATTATGTTCCTTGGCTCTCCATATATGGTCAACGGTATTATGTCTAGAGTCATTGAACTCTTTGCCTCACATGAGCGGTGAATCAGGAGTGTCAAATCCATTTATTTTGCATAACTCTCTAAACAGTTCTGGCCGAGGACTGTCAGTGTTCTCTATACTCTTAGAAGTAGAGTCTTGAGAAATTTTGAGTCTAATCATATTAAGCATCCAACTCTGAGAACCCCAAAACCAATGAAAGAACTCCATCCTTACTGTCATGGTCACAAGGTCCCACAGTAGGCTGTGTGCAAGCTGAAGAGTAAGGACAGCCAGTCGGAGTTCCAAAACTGAAGAACTTGGAGTCCGATATTCAAGGGCAGGAAGCATCCAGCATGGGAGAAAGATGTAGGCGGAGAGGCTAGGCCAGTCATGTCAGTTCACATTTTTCCTGCCTGCTTATATTCTAGGCATGCTGGCAGCTGATTAGATTGTGCCCACTCAGGTTAAAGGTGGATCTGCCTTTCCAAGCTCACTGACTCAAATGTTAATCTCCTTTGGCAACACCTTCAATCAACACTTTGTATCCTTCAGTACAATCAAGCTGACACTCGCTATTAACCATGTAATAAACCTGCACATGTACCCTGGAACGTAAAAAATAAAATAATTTAAAAATGGGCAAAGAGCTTGAATAGACATCTCTCCAAAGATAACAAAGTTTCAATGAGCACAAAAAAAGACACTCAAAATCATATGTCATTAGGGAAATTCAAATCAAAACACGAGATATATTACTAGGATGGTAAATTTTTAAAAAGCAGACAATGAAAAGTATTCATGAGAATGTGGAGAAAATGAAATGTAAAATGATGCAATCACTTTGGCAGTTCTCAAAATCTTAGATATAAGAATTATCATATGTGCTAGTAATTGCACTCCTAGGTACATACCCAAAATAATAGAAGATATATATCATACAAAAATTTGTACATTAATTTTTACAATGGCATTATTCATAATAACCAAAAAGTAGAAACGATCCACATGTCTATCACCTGATAAATGGCAATGGATGTGTTGTATATCCATACAGCGGAATATTATTTAGCAGTAAAAGAGAATGTGGTAATCATTTATGCTACAACATGGATGAACCTGCAAACAGTACACTAAGGAAAAGAAGTGAGATACAAAAAGGACACGTATCATGTGATTCCATTTAATGAGATGACTAGAACATACAAATTCAATGAAGCAGAAATATACTAGTGGTTGCCAGGGTCTTGGAAAAGTGAAGGACAGGCAATGAATGCTATGGATATGGTTTTCTTTTTGTTGTTATGAAAATGTTCTGGAATTATATAGTAGGGATGGTTGCATAGCTATGAATATAATAAAAACACTGAATAGTACACTTTGAAATGATGAATGCTATGATATGTAAATTGCATCTCAATTAATACTAACACATGGTGCTACAACGTTAAATAGCTGAGATTCAACCACAAGCTTCCTGTAATCATGTATCCAAAATATACAAAGATATAATCTGATGCTCTGCATCAAGGGCATTGTATTGATGTTACAGTAAATGTAGAATTAGTTGGTTTTATACTTTTACAGTAATAATTTTGGCCACTTACTACGTGCTAGGCAATTTGTTGTGTTTTATGTGCTTTACCTACAGAAACTAGATTAGTGGTTGCAGGCAGGGCTGATGACAGTGTTGCAGAGATGGGAAGGGGAAGTCACCACTAACAGATATGTTTTTTTTGGTGGGAAAAGTGATTAAAATATTCCTGAATTAGAAGACATTTGTTTTAATGTTCACAATCCTGTGAATATACTACAAACCACTAGATTGTATACTTTCAATGGTAAACTTGTATAATATATGGCTATTTCTATAAAACTGTTTTTTTAAAAAAAGAGAAAAAATGGAAGCTTTTGGTGAAAGAAATAGTCATTTTGACAGTCATTAATCGTAATTATAATAACATTAAGAATAGTTTATGTTTAGTGAGGTTTCAGTATGTCCCAGGCATTACACTAAGGGCTTTATCATACTTTCCATTGTGTGACCTCATGGAACTAGGTACCATCATTAACATTTTTGGTATCTTTAGTGTACAATGACATAAACTTAATGTTTGAATCACTCATATCTTTCTGATAACAAACAACTAGACAGTGCTAGTGCCATAATCCATATTCCAGTGAAAACTGCAGAACTAGAGCTTTCAATCTTCTACTACATGCCTCTATAGTTTTGAGATTACCTTGCTATGTTACTGCTATTCCATCCCAATGCACTTGTTACCCAGTAAGATTAAATGCTGGGTAGCATATTTCCGCATTACCACCTTCCATCTCTTCCTGTCAAAGAACACAGCTTCCAGTGTTTTTCCTGGGAACTCTCTCATTGGCTCAGTTTTCTGTGGTTTGTCATCAATTGCCGATGATTTTGATATGCACCTTCCTTATGATTTGATGGAAGTACCTTGACCAGAAAAATCAAGCAGCTAATGGAGTGAATGCCAAGCAGAGAAATCCTGTGGTGGAGCTTACATCAGAGGTAGAGCTCTTATTTGGCTCCTCATTTGGAACTAGACTGTTAACATCTACAATGTGGGGGATAGACATGTGTCCTGGAGAAGGAGACACTCCCTCTTGCTTCATATTTCCATGTAAATGTACATCTATTAACGTAATATTTTTGTCTGGTTTTGCCTATTCACTCATTTTTTTCCAGAAGATTAGATCCCATGTGATCTAGATAACTAGATCTAGATATCTAGATCACATGGGAGCATGAATTGGGATTGCACAGTTTTTCTATTTTTCCTCTCCTTCTCTCTCTGGCATCTACTAGCTAGGAAAGTATGTACACTCTTCTACTGTAAACCATGGGGCAAACTTACTGGTAAAAGCTATTTCCTTTTTGGAGTGTGAGGAACTGGTGTTGATGAGATTGGGAATGAGAAAAAGTGCTGAGATTATCTAGCTTTGTCTGTGACTCAGTGTGAAAGTCTTTCTGAATGTGAAGGTTGCACAGGCTGGTTAACATACCTACGCCCTCTTCTCCATCATCATCTCTGTCAGCAACTACCTGCCATATTGATCACTGTCTGCCTGACTCCCTCTTTTCAACAACTGGTTTTTAACTCAATCAAAGAAAAATGTTTGTTCTTTATTGGTCCTCCAAACAGGATCTAAAGGAAAGGGAGTACAGAGCAGACATCATATCAGTAGATTCAAGTCTAGGCGTTAAATTAAAGAGGGTAGATATTTTCCAGGATGATATATAAACCTGTCCTGCTCACCGGAGATGGATTCAGGACTAATATTTTAACTAAACTGTACAGGGCCACTACGATCTATTGGAGCTGAAATTGAGTTTTGATTATTAACTGCAATATTCCAGATGCCTAGCACATTACCTGGCCAACAGTAGATGTCTAAATATGTTATAAAATTAATAAATGAAGGCTTCTTAGGTGTTTTATGTGTGATATATGTGTGTATACACGTGTGTGTGATATATGTATGTATATACATACCATTTTATAAATATTTTATTTTTATAAATACAAACATTATGCAAATTGCATGTTATGTATTACATGTAAGAAATTACATGTAAGTTACATATTTTATATATTTAATTTATATATTATTATATCTTTATATATGTTAATAACTATATGTATGTATAGTCCTGAAGGACCCAGCAGGGGTGGATGCTACACAAATGGATAGCTATATATATGTCAAAATTTGATGATTTTCGGTTCTGTTCATGCCTTTTTAAAAATTACATTCCACTGAAATGTGTATGTGTTTATATGTTAAGCATAATTTCATTATTTCATTACACAAGCAAGATTTGTAATATGGTCTTAGTTTTACATATGAAGCTAGAGTTTTGTGGTTTTAATTTTAAAGGAACATCTTAATTCCACTCCTCAGGAAAGAAGTATATTGAGAAAATTAATTTTCAGAACCTAAATTCAAACAAAATCAAGAATTTTGGTGAAGAATTTAGCCCACTAATGAGATCAATCAAGAAGCCATTTGATTTGTGTAATAGTTGTGAAACGAGAAAGTGAAGAATTTTGAAATTTGAAACATTAATCCAGAATTCAACTGAGATAATTTTTTTCATTAGAAGTTACATGACTGTTTCTAGAAGGGAAATTTAGAAGAAAAATTTTAGAAGGGAAAGGCTGCATCTGTGAAGCCAGTTGGAATGCAGAGGTGAAACCTTTTTATTTCTCATAGACCTAATGTCTAACACTATATGTTCCCTTAGGCTAATCATAAAAGCTAGGCCATTTACTTAAGCTCATTTTATTGATTCTCAGTCTAGCATATTTCAAAGGGTGACTGTATCAATAGAATTTTGTTGAATATACTTAAAGATAATTTACCTACATTGAGCTGATTTTATTCCTAATGTGTGAAAATGAAACTGGTCTGACTCATTCTCAGGCTATTCTCTGCTTAGTCAGAGCAAGTAAACACACTGAAATCTAAATCTGACCATACATTTCTAGCCTAGAGTCTTTCAACGACTCCTTATGACCTATAAAATGAAACACATACCTTGTAATAAGGCAAAAAAAAAAAAGAACTGTCACGTTTTTCCTTGCCTGCTCTCTGATATGATCTATTGCACTGCTTCCCCGCCATCTTGAACGTATTACACTTAGCATGTGCCTTGATGTCTTGGCAAAGGCTATCTTCTCTTCCAGGAATAGCCTACTATTTTTTACCATGATATACCTGTTGATTCCTGGCACTCTTCTACACATTCATAAAGACCCAGAAAAACATCTTTCTTCCAAGACTTCTCTGACCACCAAAATTGTTGATCTCTTCCCCTTTTCTACGAAGACTAAAGCTATTCTGAAACTTTATTAAAGGTTCTTTTCCTTCACTTACTAGCACTATGGCCTTAGGTTAATTACTTGACTTCCATAAGGTTCAGTTCCATTAACTATGAACTAATAAGTTTACTAGTAATACTTTTCCTTAGAGTGTGTTGAGACCACTTATTGATATGATGAAGGTCAATTTCTTAGCACTCACTGTCCCTGGGACATGGAGAACTCAACCAATGTTTACATTATTATCATTACTATCGTTGTTCTACTCCTAGTTTCTCTTCCTCTATTCCTAGAAGAGCTTAAGGTCCTAAGTCAAGAGAAATATTTAAGCCAATGACTGCAAATTTGCAGTGAGTTTATCATAGTCAGATAACTAAGAGAATAAGCTTTTATACAGACTCAGCCCTGGGCTATTTTCAGACAGCTTTGCTTTTAAATGGTACAGGAAACACTGCGTGTTTGACCGTTGTGTATGTTAACATTAGCATGGATTTTAACTCAATGTCGAGAGGAAAACAAGCTCCATCTATGCCATGCTCAGAAGCTCTTGGATACTAAGAATCACCTTTTTTTTTTGAGATGGAATCTCACTCTGTCGCCCAGGCTGGAGTGCAGTGGCGCAATCTTGGCTCACTGCAAGCTCCGCCTCCTGGGTTCACGCCATTCTCCTGCCTCAGCCTCTCCGAGTAGCTGGGACTACAGGCGCCCGCCACCACGCCCGGCTAATTTTTTGTATTTTTAGTAGAGACGGGGTTTCACCATGGTCTCGATCTCCTGACCTCGTGATCCGCCCGCCTCGGCCTCCCAAAGTGCTGGGATTACAAGCGTGAGCCACCACGCCCGGCCAAGACTCACTTTTAAAATGTTATACTAAACTCAAATTCTTGTCCTCCAGGCCTTATTATTTTGTGTGTCAAAAACTTTTTTTACTTACCTTCTTTCAATGTGGGGCTCTTGAATTCGCTTGGTGCTCCTCCTCCACCTACCATTGATTTCTGTTCCATGTGGCTCTTTGCTTCATAAAGAAATGTCTCAGTAATCAGGTGCTGTTCTTATGCTAACACTTCTGGGCAGAGTGCATATGCAATTCAGTCAGTACTTAAATTTCACTCTACTTAGTGAAACACCCACCATATTCTTGGCTCATCTCTCTTGTGGTCACAAGAACAATGTTTCACAACTATAAAGCTTTTGTTTTTGGTCCAACTCTGCATGTCATTCCACATGGTTTTATATCAATAAACTTTTACAATATTACTGGTTCATAACAAATAACTACAAGAAATTAGTAGCATAACAAAATTAAGCATTTATTCCTCAAGCATCTGGATGGTCATCCAGGCGATGCCTCCACTGGGGTTGGGATTATCCACATGTCTGACAGTAAACTGTTTTCAAAGTCATATGGCAAAGAACACAATTACAGCAAAAGGTGAAGAATTTGGTCCACTAATGAGATCAATCTGTCATGAAACTTGTTTACATATAAAATCTTCCCTTAATTTAACCCTTTACTTTTTTCATTTTAATAACATGTTGATATCTTCCCCCTGTCAATATGCACTATGATAAATATTACTTACATCTGTTGAATGGGAAGTGGTAATCAGAATGAAACATAGACACATACTAACACATATATGTCTATTCATACACATGGACAGAAAAGTCATTAAGGAACTAATTCAATTTAAGAGAAAGCATGTAAGGCAAGCTAAGCCCTGAAGAAGATATGGTTATACATTATGGAGAGAGATTTAGGGAAAGGCAGAGCTCCATAACTGGAAGAGAGTCGAAGAGCTGAAACATATTGTAGTTTCAGAAAAGAATAAAATGCTCAAAACCTGATGAGGACAATTCAAAAGTGCACAAATGGTAACTTGAGAGGGTTTCCAATGTGAGTAAGGTACAAGTTGAGTCAAATGATGATGATGATGATGATGATAATGATGGGACATAGCCCCCAAAAATTACAATCCTTGAGTCTATGCTAAGATACATGAATAATTGAATAAACAAATATATGGAGGAAGGGAAAGCTCGTCTTCATGGGAGAATTCCGAACAATAAATATAAAAGAATTGATGAAAATAGGAAAACACCACTTGGAAAATTCTAAAGTAATATATTTTTAGGCAAAAATCATTAATGAATACTAAATTTAATGGGTGAATACATGATGATACATGAGAAATTTACATGTCTAAAAGTAATCCCCATAAAACATTTACTAATTACAAAAGGGAAAACAATAACATTATAGTAGAAAAACCTGAAAACACCGCAGTAATTAAGTGATCAAAGTTAATATCACCGCAACATAACATCAGCTGTTCATTAAGATTGACACATAATTTGTGAGGTGTTGCTATCAAATATATACAATCTGAATTCTAAAATAAAGATATACTCCATAAATGGAGAGAAATTCTAACAAATGTTTTGCCAGTAGACTTCAAAAGTGTTGAAGTAATGAACGACAAAGAAAAACTCAGAACTGTTGGAATTTAAGGGTTTTTAAGGGTGTAGTTCAACTAAATGCAGGATCCTGTGTTGGATCCAGACAAAAATAGAATATTAGTGGGATTATTGGCAAAATTTGCATAAAATTTATAGATTAGATAATAGTAATGCATCAATGTTGATTTTTCATTATTTAAAAAAATCACTACACTATGCATATGTAAGAACATTTGAAAAATTTGAATGAGGGTCATATGCCAGGATTTCTCAATGGCAGCACTGTAAAGATTTTGGCTGTGTAACTGTCTTGGTTGTGAAGGGATACTACGTGTGTTTCAGGATGTTTAGCAGCATCCCAGGCCTCCACCCAATTAGATATCAGTAGTAACAACATTTCTATGTTAAGTTGTGAAGACCAAAAATGAATTCATACATTACCTTAAAGGGGTAGAAGGCACAAAATCATCCTCAGTTGAGAATCATTGAAATAAGAAATTCTTTGTATTGTTTTTGTAACTCTTTAATAAGACTGAAATTATCTTAAAGTGAAAATTTCCAAAATTTGTAAAAATGCCTAGCACAGTAGCAGTAGGTTACTGAGCACTAACTATGTAATAGCTCTTTTAAAATCCAATGAATAAACCTCTGTGAAAATTTATACATATTTGGAAAGCCCACATTTCTATTATTTAGTTTTATTTATTTATTTTAGAGACAGGTCTCACTCTGTTGCCCAGGCTGGAGTGCAGTGGTGTGCTCAGAGCTCACTGCAGCCTCAAACTCCCAGGCTCAGGTGATCCTCCTGCCTCAGCCCTCCGAATAGCTGGGACCACAGGTGTCTGCCACAACAACAGGCTATTTTTTTTTTTTTTTTGGTAGAGATGGGGTTTCGCCATGTCACCCAGGCTAGTCTCAAACTTCTGGGCTCAAGCAATCTACCCACTTCATCTTCCCAAAGTGCTGGGATTACAGGCATGACCTTCCATGCCCAACTGGAAAACCCGTATTTCAGTGAGAACTTCAACAGCTCTGTCCAATTAATCAAAAATTTATTGCAATACTCTTTAAGTTCAAAAATCTGCTGGGTTTTGACATCTTCAACTCTAAATTTGTCCTCTCATCATCCAAACAATGCCTTGCCTATCTATGTGGCAGGTCAATTCTGCCTTATTCTTTTGGGCTTTTTCAGAATACAAACTTTTTCTATTTGGGTTAATTTCACACTTAGAATCTCACCAAAACTTCATCATTCATTTTTTTTTTCAGGGATCAGCTCTGCTGAATGCTAGATATGATGATAACAGGAAAATCTGTAATATAGTTTCACAGAATTTTAAAATTCAATGTGATCTAAAAGAAAATGGAAACTGAATACAGATAAACACAAGGCCTGTTCTTCTTAGATGTGACATTTCCTTGACAGTTCAGATTCCAACTTTCTGTCTTCCCTTGCTATTCACATTGTTCAGAACTGCCAGTTAGTCAATGACAATGAAGAAAGGTGGCACTGTCTTAATAGCAGGCCCATGCTTAGTGATACACTGCCAGCTCAGAGAGAAAGAGAAATAGGAGAAAGACAAAGAGAAGAGAGGGATATCAGAAGACAGGACAGCAAATGAAAATGAGAACAGAGCAAGGAATTGATCTGCAGCACAAGAGAAAGATAGAGAAACAGAACAGCAGTGATAGAGATGAAGTGCAAGAACATGACAGGTTAAGAGAGTAAGAACAAAATAGAGAAAGGGAACACAAAAGTGACAAAAAAAAGAGAAAGAGATATTGAGTGAAAAACGACAGAAAAGCAAGAGGTAAAATCTACAATGAAAGACAACTCTAGCAATTTAAATTTTAATTTGCCTTGAAATTCTGAGCTTTAATTGGCGACTTAATCTGCATCCAGGAGAGTGTGTCGAGAATAAGAAGAAATTAGGAAACAACAAATTATGAAAAAAAAAAAATAGAGGAGCTAGAAATATCTTATGTAAAATTGAGAAAACCTAAAGGGGATATATAGTATTTTTCAAATATTCACAGGTTTCTATGTTAAGGGCATGGAAAATGAAGTCAGTCTTTCCTTGCTGTTAGAGTTCTAGGTAATAATGGGTGGCTGACGGACAATTATGAGGACGCACAGAAAGATTTTCTAGTATTTGGATTGTTCAATGATAGACTAAGCCATGGCATGACTTCCTGAGCTTTCCATTACTTAGCAAGATTCATGCTGCCAAATTCTAGAAAAAGGCTTTTTAAAAATTTTGTAACAGCAATAGGGCTAGGATCTCATATAATTTATTATCCAAGCCATTACAACTTTCAAAGTAAAAAAAAAAAGTGTCATTTATTTATAATTACTTCTACATAATACACTTAAGTTCATATTCTTCTGGGCAAACTGGAATAGGTAGACATCCTGAAGAGGACTAGCTGACTTCTGAGAATACTCCCATTACTCTGATCTTATGGCCCCCCTGATTTTCCCTTCCTTGACAGGTCATTTTACTGGAAACTTTCTCAGCCTTTTCATACTACAGCAGTAATCAATTCTCCCTATCTATTACTATGAATAAAAATTAGTACAACAATTAGAGGATAGTGCAAATGAACTGTTTTCTGAATTTTTTTCTTCAATCATTCATTCATTCAAGGAATAATGGTTGAATATGTCTTATGTTCCAGCCCTTATGCTCAATACTAGGGAGTGAATGGTGGAAATCAGAGAAGAGATTCTTATTATATTGATGTCCACATTCAAGGAAATGATAATCATGACTAATACTTACAATCTTGACTGAAGTAATGATGTCCTCTGTAAAGACCATTAGTTTTATTCTATCTTAGCTAAGCACTCAATTGAAACAAATTTATTGATCTTTCAGTATATTTTATCTCTTGCATTAGGCTCTCCAACATCTTTGTTCAAACAAAATCCACATACACAATATTACTCAATGGAAAATAAGTATTATTAACTCAATTTTAGAGATGAGTAAACTTAATTTTCTAGAGACTGAATGACTGCTTAGGAACGCAAAAGTGGTTTGAAGCAGAAGCGATTTCATAAATCAGATTTTCTCTTTCTCCTCCAGTGTGACCTCTGTTAAACTACCATTGTATCTTATAGAAACAAATGTGCCTATTTAAGAAACTTTACTCCTCAAATTATAAAAATGATATACAATTTGGATTTTAACAAATTCTCTTTCATTTTGAAAAAATACAATAATTTTCTTTATCTCTAGAACAATATACTAAGCTATTTATACAAACACATTTCTGGAGCAATACAGAGGAAGATCACTGGATTAGTCCATTCTCACACTGCTATAAAGAACTATCTGAGACTGGGTAATTTATAAAGAAAAGAGTTTTAATTGATTCACAGTTCCAAAGGCTGGAGAGGATGCAGGGCTGTGGGGAGTCCTCAGGAAACTTAAAATCATGACAGAAGGGTGAAGGGGAAGAAAGCATGTTTTCACAAGGGAGCAGGAGAAATAGAAAGTGAAGGGAGAAGTCCTACACACTTTCAAACAACCAGATCTTGTGAAAACTCTTATCATGAGAACAGACTTTCCCCATGATTCGTGACTGATTCATAGGGGAAGTCTGCCCCCATCATTCAGTCACCTTCCACCAGGCCCCTTCTTTAAAATTTGACATGAGATTTACGTGGGGACACAGAGCCAAACCATATCGACCACACAGCTAAAGGAGCGGCAAATTTGAGATTTGAGCCAGTGTTTTGTTTACATTGACTGTTACATGCAGATAATTACAACCATTCGATTTTACCAATTATGACAGGGTTGCAATGATTTGCAGGTTAGAGTTGATTGATCCTGGAGGTTGGGAAATAAAAGGAATGATACAAGGAATGGCAACTCAACTGAAGATTTCCCAGGAGAGGATGTTAACTAATTAATGTTAATCAGTTATACACAACAAAAAGCATCCGCAAACCAGCATCATTTAAAAGAAGTACTTTTAGCTACCTACAAAATTCAAAGGTGTTCCTGAAATCACTCTTTGCTATATTTAAAAGCTTGAAAAAATTTGAATAATTGAAATTCTATTCTCCCCCCTCAAGCTCTGTTTCTTTATATGATGTATTAGTCCATTTTCACACTGCTGATAAAGACATAACTGAAACTGGGAACAAAAAGAGGTTTAGTTGAACTTACAGATCCACATGGCTGGGGAGGTCTCAGAATCATGGCGGGAAGTGAAAAGCACTTCTTACATGGCAGTGGCAAGAGAAAATAAGGAGGAAGCAAAAGCAGAAATCCCTGATAAACCCATCAGATCTCGTGAGACTTATTCACTATCACGAGAATAGCATGGGAAAGACTTGCCCCCATGATTCAACCCTCTCATAACACATGGAAATTCTGGGAGGTACAATTCAAGTTGAGATTTGGGTGGGGGCACAGTCAAACCATATAATATAATAATTCATTTTAGGATAGTTTCACATTTCCATATTCTAGTTATCCTAGCTGATGTTTCTGGAAGTTCCAGGCTCACATTCTTAAAATATTGACTCTAGTAAAGGAAGGACAGGAGGAGGAAGAGGAGGAAAACAGAAGCAGAAGGACAAGAAGGTGGGGATAGAAAGGTAGGGGAGGGGCAGAAGAAGGGGAGATTAAAGGAAGGAAAAAGGAAGAAAGGAGAAAATAAGGGAAACAAAAGGACACCCTAAATCTGACACTGCCCCAAATTGGATAGTAAGCCCATTCTTTTGACCCATATGATGACATAGCCACAGGAAGGCACAAATTAAATCTATTACATACAATTATGACTGCCCCTAGAATAGCGAGGGATCAAAACCATCCAAATCACATTGGTTGCATCTAGAGGAAGGAAGAATTACCAAGGAAATTTGGAGACGCTAGTAACAGAAGAAAAGCGGAGAGAAGCTGGGCAACCACACCCAGGAATTGTTCACCACATTTCTTATCTGCAGTCAACATAAGACTAAGTGCTTGGAAAGATGGAGAAACAAAAAATAAATTTGACAGCTTCATATCTACATTGTGTTCTGTGACTCTTTGGGACAATCACACATTTTTGTACTTTGTAGTGCAGAAGTGACTAGCAGAAATAATGCATACTGAATGTAGTGTAACATTCAGCAAATTCTCAACTCAAGACCTCTGAGTAAATTACTAGAAGCATGGAGGTTACATGTTCAAATTCCTTGGGCACAGGAGGTGCTTACTATGCTTACGAGATATTATCTGTCTTACTCATGCTCTCCTTTTTTCTCCCTGCCTCCTCATCCTTTTCTGATTAATCCATAGCCCTAGCTCTGCCCTTTGGGGTCATAAAGAATTAGTCTCCCTTCTTCTACATAACATTCAACTCACCCATATCCTCTTCTTCAATTTAAATGTCTAAAATGTATTCAAATGTTTCCACAGCTATTTTCCAGACCTCTCAAATCTCCTATTGCACCCATCTGGATGCATACTAATTCATCAATAACATAATAGAATACAAGCTCAATCAATCATATATAATATTAAATTATTGTTTGTTTCCAGCCGTTCCTGAATGTCTAAGTCCTCAGATTATCTATTCCAACTCTCTGAGACACAGAAAGTTGGTTTTTCCTTTCTAAATGTGTCCTGGATTTTTCTTAATGTTTTTTATTAACAATTCCTTGAAAATGACTCCAGTTATTAATGAAGAAAGGTCATTAAATCAAAGAAGAAGAGCATGGTGCAATGGAAAAGGAACAAACTCCAAGACCAGAAGACCTATGTTTAATGTTATTTTGTTTATTTTCAAGGGAAAATGATAAATAATTTAGCCATTTTGAGCTTCAATTTCACAATCTGTGGTGATGGTGATAACAATACTGTATGTTTCACAATGAAGTGGTCATATCTATCAGAATTATTAAATTATATCAAAATGTAATTTAATTATTTAAATCAAAATATAATTTAATTACTTTATGATCATCCTTCAAAATGTGGAGGTTGGGTCTCTTCCATTATGTAGTAGTATAGAAGATTTGATCATCTTTTTCTGATTGGCTATTAGAATAGAGCTTTAAACCTATATTGGAAATTGCTTGTGATTGTTTTCTCAAATATGAAGTTCCCTGGAGAATAAAAATAGGGAGAAATAATTTTGCTGTTTTGTAGGCAACTGTAACATTCAGAAATATAATGTTTCAAATATGTTCAAGCGAATCAATATCTTCTCAGTGTGACTTGAGTATAAATTAAAATTTATGGTCCACATGTGGCATACTGTGACCAAACTGAATGAATATGAGAAAGTGGTATAAGAGAAACAAACATTTATATGTGAGAATGGCTGGCCATTAATTTTTATAAAAGCATTGAAAAAAGCAGAGTGAGAGACGTTTTGCATGTAAATGATAACTTGCTCTACTCTAAAAATTCAATATGGCAGAGAACACCATGAAATTACAGTAAATTTTGTTCATAGTAACTAACAGTACAATAATAACAAGAACATATATTTTAAAAACTGCACTCATAGTTAAATATTATCTTAAAATAGAAAATACTAAAGAAATTCAGTTAATACCATCCCTAAATTACACCAATATGAGATGAGGTTAACTTGGCCAGGGTTGGAGAGCTGGTTAGCAGCACGGCTTCCATCATCAACTCTATGTACAGTATCATCTAATTTATATTTTATATCCATGTCTCTTTCTCCAAATTTTATAATCCTATAGCAATTATAAACTTGTAGAGTTGTCATATTTACCAAAAACAAATCCAGATGTCCAGCTAAATGGAATTTCAGATGAAACAACAACAGCAACAACAAATAATTGTCTAATATAAGCAAACCCCATAAAATGTTTTGGACATACTCAGAATATCATTACTTATATGAAATTCAAATTTTCTTGGGTGCCTTGTATTTTACCTGTCAACCTTATACACTAGGGAGTTCCAGTTGAAGAACCATGAATCCACTTATGTCAGCAAACTTAAAATCAAATTTGGTATCTTTATCTTCAAACTTTCCCTCCCTCCAGCTCCATCTCCCTATTCTTCATTAGTGACTTCCTCGTCCACTCAGTTATGCAAGCCATAATTCTGATATTTTCTTCGTTTTCTTTTTCATCAACTGCCTCCATACTCATCAATCACTTCTTAAACATCCCCTAAACACATCCCCATCTCTCAGCTCTCATTGTTATTAGTTAATTTAGCTCATTCTTATCTAACCTGGTGACTGTAACTCCTGTCTAATTATTCTATTTGCTCTTAGTCTTGCCTCTTTCTTCTACTCGTGATGTTACAACCAGAAAGAGAAAGATGACATTACATATCTGATGATCTTGACTTGCTTGTAGCCTTCAATAATTTCTCATTAATGAGAAAGGAAGACCTAAAAACTTCACATTTGAGGCCATTTATAGTCAGTCTCCTGCTTGCTGATACAGCCCCAAATTTTTTGAAATTCCCTTGCCCTCTACATTTTTTTTTTTTTTTTTGAGATGGAGTCTCGCTCTATTGCCCAGGCTAGAGTGCAATGGCATGGTCTTGGCTTCCTGCAAACTCTGCCTCCCAGGTTCCAGCGATTCTCCTGCCTCAGCCTCCTGAGTAGCTGGGATTACAGGCACCCACCACCATGCCTAGCTAATTTTTGTATTTTTAGTAGAGCCGGGTTTCACCATGTTGGCCAGGCTGGTCTCGAACTCCTGACCTCATGATCTGCCCGCCTTGGCCTCCCAAAGTGCTGGGATTACAGGTGTGAGCCGTCATGCCAGGCCACCCTCTACACTGTAAATTCAGAGTTTGCAAATTCCTGCCCACTGCCTGGTTTTGTAAATAATGTTATATTAGTGCATTGCCATCTGTATTTGTCTACATCTTGTCTATGCCTACCTCTCTGCCACAACTAAAGTAGTTGCAACAGATTGGTGAGTTTCAAAGCCTGCAATATTTACTACTTCATTTTATATTTTTAAAGAAGTTTGATTATCCCTGCTTTAAATACACTGAATTACATGTAATGCTGTGGAAGTTATCATGCTTTGTCTCATCATTAGGTAAAAATGAATAATCTCTGCCCAAAATGTTCTTCCTTTTCACATATGCCACTAAATTATTTTCAAAAACCCGACCTTGCCTCCTGAAAACCTGCTAGTATGACACAGCTGGTATAAGGTACCCATCTCTGTGTTTCTGTGGACAATTCTTTTCTAGGTATTTGTTGTACTTATCACATATTTACATTAGCTTTACTTTCATTTTCAAGTGTATAATATTTGTGCCTCTTTCCCTGTTTTGGTGTTAGCACAAAGATAGCATGAACTAGGTCCTCATTTTAGACTTTAAGATTAATTTTAACACATGGGGGGACCTCCATCACTACAAAATATACAAAAATTAGCCAGGCATGATGGGGTACACCTGTAGTCCTAGCTACTTGGGAGGCTGAAGTTGGACGATTGCTTGAACCCAGGAGGTCAAGGCTGCAGTGAATTGTGGCTGTGCCATCGCACTCCAGCCTGGGTGAAAGAGCGAGACCGCTTCTCTTAAAAAAAAATTAATTTTAATAAAATAGCAAGAGCCTGAGTACAGTTATCCAGAATCACAATCCAGAGCTACTCACATCCTTTGAAGACTCTTCCTTTCTCAAGCATCAATAGCTTTATTTGAGGTTTTTGAGCATGTATCTACCACATATTCACCGTTGTCACTCTCACTTGAAAGTCAATGTTTGAAGTTAAGAATTCTATCTAATACATTAGAGTAATTCTCTGTATGGTTAATATCCAGCAGTAAGAGTCAAAGAAAAGAGTATAAATATTGAAGGATCTACATAGAAAACATTAAAATCTTTGAACAGAAGGCACAAAGTTAAGCAAAGGATTAAAAAATAACACCTCACAGCTGCCTCAGAATATTTGCTAGTTATGAAACAATTTTTTTGTTTTTTCTTTTGCTGCTGTTTGTTCTCTTTATTTTTATTGTTGTTGTTGTCTTTTTTGATTGTTTGTTTTTCTACTGATTCACGTGATGTTACATAGAATGAGAGACTGGTTTGTCAACATGCAAACCGATTAATCCTGTAAGTCCAAGTGTGTTATTAAAAGACTTGAATCAAACAGCTTTTCTCTGAGAGAAGGGTAGGAGCATTACTATCCTCATCCCAAGATAGGCTATCAACAATTTATATAATATGCATAGCTATATAAATGTATTTTATATTGCAAAAGAAACTACATATAAGAAGTAAACAATACTTATATTATCAAACATTGGGTGGAAGAAGAATAGAAGATGGCAGGTGATGGAATTATTTTAGTATAGCTGATACTAAAACAGTACTTGTAAGGATAATGTACATTTATGTAAATAACTCCCATAAGAACTGAATACAGCCAGGTGCGGTGGCTGTCACCTATAATCCCAGCACTTTGGGAGGCTGAGGAGGGCGGATCACCTGAGACAAGGAGTTCCAGACCAGCCTGGCCAACATGGTGTAACCCCGTCTCTACTAAAAAATACAAAAATTAGCTAGGTGTGGTGGCAGGTGACTGTAATCCCAGCTACTCAGGAGGCTGAATCAGGAGAATCACTTGGACCTAGAAGGTGGCAGAGGTTGCAGTGAGCCGAGACTGCGCCAGTGCACTCTAGCAGCCAGGGGCAACAGAGCGAGACTCTATCTCAAAAAAAAAAAAAAAACCAAAAAAAACTAAATACCAAATTGTTGATAGCAGACAATTCTGAAGTGTAAGATGAGTAATGAGGAGGGGCAGAATAAGAAACTGACACTTTTCATCCTAAGGCCTTCTACATTATATGTTTTATAATGTCATGCACTATTTGATATTTTAAAGTAACATTTCTAATATATATTTTCACCCTGGATCTTATCTCTGGAATAGCAATTGTGAGTATTTTAATCCCTTATTCATAGGCACACATTTCAGTTATACTTATTAAATGCAAAGACTTTGATTTCTCCCTGAAGGATTGGGCATTATATTTTCTGTTTTGTTTACATTCAGCTCAATATTTGCCACATAGTATGTGTTTAACTCTGAAGCATTTTTATGCAGGCTTTCCAAGGTTTCCAGTTGTACTGATTCCCAGTTTGCCACAGTAATAACCATTCATTAGCACACACTGTATCGAGACTCTTTTCTTCCTAGTTTTAATTCTCCTAACAGAGCAACTTGTAATCCACTCAGAATATACTGTTTGCACTCAAAGTTGCGTATCGGGATCTGCTTTGAGGAAAACAGCTTGTGGTAATTGCGAGTATGATTACAAGCCATAGGTACTGGTTTCTGGGATCAGATTGCTAAATGACCAGGTAATAACATGGCACTGAAGTGGGTGGCAAATCAGTTTAATAAGACTGTCAACCATGGTGGATTTTGATAGGGTATAGGTGTGAGAAGATGTACTGGCGTATGGGGCAATGGAAATTTCAATAATTCTGGCTGTTAACAATTGTCATAGAGCTCTGAAGGAAGAAAATTCTAGTCTCGGTTTTGATAACTATTAGAGAACATTTTAAAACCAAGTAAGCCTCAATAACACGGTTTAAAAAGATTTCATCAACACCTGAAAGACAGATGTTGCTGGATATCAAATCCAAGGTTTAATTACCAGGGTTTTGGAGTTGGGATGAAAGCTGAATTCAGAGCTCCAACAAGTCTTCTACAGTAAAGTGAGGCTCATGATAAGAAGAAAAAGCACTAGGCCAGGAGCAGTGGCTCACGCCTGTAATCCCAGCACTTTGGGAGTCTGAGGTGGGCGGATCATGAGGTCAGGAGATGGAGACCATCCTGGCTAACACGGTGAAACCCCATCTCTACTAAAAATACAAAAAATTAGCTAGATGTGGTGGCGGGTGCCTGTAGTCCCAGCTACTTGGGAGGCTGAGGCAGAAGAACTGTGTGAACCAGGAGGCAGAGTTTGCAGTGAGCCGAGATTGCACCACTGCACTCTAGCCTGGGCGACAGTGCAAGACTCTGTCTCAAAAAAAATAAATAAATAAAAGAAAATAAGAGAGAACACTAAGACCCAAGACTACAACACGGACCTTGCATGAATGAGAAACGTGAATCTTAAGACTTTTCTAAATCTCTAGGTGGACAGAGTAGCCCGCCAATATCTACTAGAGAAGAACAGTCTCACATTGCATGAAGACCATACATGGGCTTTGTGTAAGATGAATACCAACCAATGGGATACTTGCCCTTCTCAAGATCTGCCCTGACTCTCTTTATTGTTCTAAATCAATACTGAGTGTCAGCATGGACCAAGAATTAAAGGGTGTATCATGAACAGAAGTAGATAATACATACCATCATGGAGATAGTATGTTTGGGTAACCTTGGAGTCCTGAAGAATATGCTGGCTATGGGGGAATGTATTGATATGAGGACACTCTGCAGTATTTTAGGATTCAACACTTTGCAAGGATGCTTTGCATCAACCGTAACATGCTTTTGGAATAGGCCCTTGAGGCTTGGAAAGAATGACTGTCTACAAGTAAATGAAGGAGATGCCAAAATGGCTTTAACACATAGGGATGAAGAATTTCAGAATTATTGAGGTGAAATGGTGCATACAATTATTGAAGATAAGTTGGACACGTATAATATTACAGGCAGCAAGTCCAAGAAGCCAACAAGAGAGTTTGGTGATGGCATTCAAGGTGCAAAATACGCAGACAGCTAATGAGAATAATGTTTTACTTACATAATTAAAGATAAGAGCAGACATGCAGAAGGCTATGTCAGCAGCTTTAACAGAAAATCACTCTTACCTGGTTCCTAGACTTAAATCACTTGTTGGACTCAGAGTCTATTGATTGAAATAAATGACTCTGTAATATCACAGCAATAATGAACAATAACTATGTCTTCTCAAAGCAACATACAGCCATTTACAAATGTAGGTGTTCACTGGAGAAAAAGGACTATCTACCTGTTTGGAAAATTGTTGAACATAGGTTATAGGTTCTGAACTACTACTGTTAATAGAGGAATATGTACAGCCCATCTTTTAGATTATAGATGTAGAAAACATATGTGATAATCAGCCTCCTAATCCAAATATATCTCACCTCAGCTTTCAAGTGCATAATGATGGGGTCATTCTTCCAGCCTTTAAGAGCAAAATAATCATGGATATATTTAGCAGCTTGCAGTACCATCACCTCGTTCCCTCATCTGTGGATGAAGAGTTATTACACTATAAAGGGCAAAGTGGAAGCTTGTGAAACTGTCCCATTCCCCATTTACAGTAAATCACAAGACTACTGAAAAGTGGCAGAGATTAATGCTACCCTTAAAAACTTAAAGGACATGAAACTGGTGTGACTCATTATATTCCCACTTAATTTGATGATGTGGTGTCAAAGATAAAATAAAATAAAAAAGATGGATCTTGACAGATGATGGTAATCTTTTATAATTGTAGCAAAGAATGTCACAAAGTGGTAGCCCCAATAATATTTTCTGTGTTGGAGTTATGTAGAAGAAACCACCCTATCTTGCTGGCTATCAATGTGTTTCTATTGATCTGAAAAAAAAATGACATTTTTTAATCCAGGAAGGATGAAATCAGGAAGGATGGCATCGTTAGCATTCACTTGGAAAGACAGTAGTACACTTTCACACTCTTGTCTGAGGGCTACGTTAACTATTCTACTCTCTGTCACAAGGTAAACAAAAGGGACCTTTATCATCTAAACATGTTGCCATGTATTATAGTATTCCACTGTAACAGGGTTCAAAAAACTTTTACTGTAAAGAGACAAATAGGAACTGTTTAACGCTTTTCAGGCCATAGAGTATTTATTAAAACTATTAAACTTTGCCATTGAGCTTACATAGATATTATATAAATTAATGGATGTGGCTGTTTCCTGATAAATTCTTTTTTCTTTTTTGAGATGGAGTTTCAATCTTGTTGCCCAGGCTGGAGGGCAATGGTGTGATCTCAGCTCACTGCAACCTCCTCCTCCCAGGTTCAAGTGCCTCAGCCTCCTCAGTAGCTGCGATTACAGGCACCTGCCACCATGCCTGGCTAATGTTTTTGTATTTTCAGTAGAGATGGGGTTTCACCATGTTAGCCAGGCTGTTCTCAAACTCCTGACCTCAGGTGATCCACCTGTCTTGGCCTCTCTAAGTGCTGGGATTACAGGTATGAGCCACCACACCTCGCCCTAATAAAATTTAATATGCTAATTCAGATGGGAGGCTGCATTTGGCCCAGAGATTACAGTTCTTATGTCTCTGCAATATACACATGACATCATGTTAATTTTACCTGGGGACCACAAAATGGCAAGTTCTCTGAAAGTGCTGAAAAGGCACATACACATCACAGGGAGGGATATTAAACCTTATAAAGTTTGGGAGGCCTGACATGTCTGTGAAGTTTTTAGGGGTCTAAGAGTTTCCGAAATACTAGGACATTTCTTTCAAAGTTCAGGATATTTCACTTTGTACTTCCTACAACTAGGAAACTGGGACAGTGCTTGGACGGGTGTTTTGGATTTAGAAGACAGTATGTACCACTTTTAGCAATATAGCTCTGACTCATTTATCATCTGACTCATTAGACTTTCAGTTTTCAGTGAGGTAGGAGCAATAGAGCCCTCTACAGTAAGTTAAGAAAATGCTTCCAATGGGTACCTTCAATGAAATAAATGTATTAATGTTTTATCTGTGGTGGTTTACTACATGATGACTCTCTGAGAAGCCTCAAAAGGAGAGTTGCATTGCAAATCCCTAAGGTTCTGAAGCAAGGCTGAGCTCTCTGCACCAGTTCACTGTTTACTTTTGAAAAGCAGCTCTTGAAAAACTGCACTAAACCATGAAACATCTAGAGTCTATACAATGGAATGCGCCTATTATGAGCTAAACATTGTCAGGACAGCACTAAAAAAATCCATCATACGATGGAAATAGTAGTTTGAGAACTGGGAAAGAGGGGGTAAAATAATTTATACAAATGTGTCGTCCAGATTCCTATGTCACTGTACTCTTCTTTAGCAATGCCTCTCTTAGCTCATGCCTATGGCCTTGTTGGGTATTTCCTAGCACTACCTGACATTGGAATAACCTGAGACTGATTTATGAATAGGTCAACTCAATATATTGATGTGAGCAGAAAACAGACAGTTGCTATAGTACAACCCTCATTATGGATATCCATAAAAATTCAATGGTGATGGCTACTCCTCCCTAGTGGGCTGATATGGTTTGGCTGTGTCCCCACCCAAATCTCATCTTGAATTGTAGCTCCCATAATTCCCATGTGTTCTGGGAGTGACTCAGTGGGAGATAATTGAATCATGGGGGTGGTTTCCCCCATACTGTTCCTGTGGTAGTGAATAAATCTCACGAGAACTGATAGTTTTATAAAGTGTTTCCCTTTTGCTTGGCTCTCATTTTTCTCTCTTGTCTGCCACCATGTGAAACGTGTCTTTCACCTTCCACCATGATGGTGAGGCCACCCTAGCCACATGGAACTGTGAGTCCATTAAACCTTTTTTTCTTTATAAATTACCTAGTCTCAGGTATGTCTTTAGCTACAGTGTGAAAATGGGCTAATACATGGGCAAATCCTGAGCAGTACTTCTGTTCATCTACTTAATGGGTAAAGTGGTCATAGATAGGATACAAATAGTGACACCTAATGGCCTGGAAGAAACTGGATGTGGAGTACAATTAAATTAAAAAGTCACTGGGAAGATGCCTGGGGATGGACCAATTGAATCATGATCAAAAAGTCATGATCTTTTTCTGTTAGGTCAATCCCATCCAAAAAGAGCATTCACCTGAACAGAAACCCTGAACAACCAGATAAACAGGAGGGACTTATTCCATGGATGCCAGCCAGCTTCTTGTCTTTTCCACTCCAGTGGTTGCACAACATGCCCATAAATTGAGTAGCCATGGTCGTAGAAATGAAAGCTATTTGTGAGTCCAACATTATGGGCTTGCTTCACCAATTATGTGGTCAATACTGTATTGCTGATGTCATACATGCCATCAGCAAAGTCAGAAACTGAGCCTTTACTATGGTACTATTGAAGAAGATCAGTGAGCCACTTATGGACAAGTTGATTACATAAGAAGTCTATCACCTGCACAAGATCAGTAACTTTTTTCTATAAAAATTGCTATGTTTTCTACAGCTGGAGTTTGACTTCTCTGAAAATGCTGTTGAGATGCCAAACATATCTTTGCATTCAATGCTCCTGTGCATTACTGACTTGGTAGCTTCCTATAAGAACCTGGAAATTCTTTCCTGAGCATTTTATCTAGCCACTGAAATAGGCTTGGCCTCAGCAGCAGACAGACTATAAATACCAGTGATATAGCATGGCAGAAGCAGCACTCAATCAATGATTAATAGGAGTTGGGTGCTTAGAATCTTCAGCTTCCTTGCTTCTTGGATGGGAGAATTCTGTGGTTTATTCTTTGCAGTTTTCCAGAGGTCTCTAGCAAGATGGATGCCCTGTGACCCAAAATAGTAACCAATTAATTAACACACGTTTTAGTGACTTCACTCCCTTTCTTTTCACACTTCTCCACATTCCTTCCATGATTATTGGGACTACTTCCAAAAATAAACCACTTGAATTCAAATCTTTGTCTCAGTGTCTTCTCAATAATTTCAATCCTGGCTGGGCATGGTGGCTCACGCCTGTGATCCCAGCACTTTGGGAAGCTGAGGCAGGTGGAATTCCTGAGGTCAGGAACTCGAGACCAGTCTGGAAAACATGGAGAAATCCCATCTCTACTAAAAATACAAAAATTAGCTAGGTGTGGTGGCGGGCGCCTGTAATCCCAGCTACTTGGGAGGCTGAGGCAGGATAATTGCTGGAACCTGGGAGGCGGAGGTTGCAGTGAGCCGAGATTGTGCCATTGCCCTCCAGCCGGGGTGACAACAGCGAAACTCTGTCTCAAAAAATAAAATCAACCCTAATACATTGTGGATTTATAACAATGTTCATAAAGACGAACTACTTAATTGAATCTATAAAATTTCTTTCAAAATATTCATCCACTTAACAAAGAACTATTAGATACCTAATACGTGTATAATACATACCTCTTGTCTTGAACAATCCAGGAACTATCAATTTGAGAAACAAATATATTAAAATTAGAATACAGCATGATTAATCTTTAACAAAAAATTCTAGAAGATACAATGATAGGATGGGGAGAGAGGAAAAAAAGAAAGGAGACAGAGAGGGAGAGAGAGACCACAGTTTACTTAGCTCAAGTATCAGGAAAAATACCATATTTGAGGCTGTGAGAGATTTGTATCAGTGAGTGAGAAGGTTGCTTTTGCTTTGAAGACTTATAGGCTGACAAGATAAGGAAGAACATTATATTCTAAAGAAGGAATATATAGGAAAAAATGCATAGAGGTGTTGTCTGGATAAATAGAGGGAAATCATGCCATTGTTCTCTTTATTTAGGAACAGAGAGGAGGCATTGAAGGATTTATTATTTTAATATGTAATTTTCTGCCTTGGAGTCATGTTCAGTCAACATTTCTACTAGAAGATAAATGAGTTCTCAAAGTGGAACCAATGAATATACTTTTGAACATGTTAGATTTTTTTAATAATGAAAATTTTATGAGATAGGAATGAGAGCAGAAGATTAGTGCTTCAAGTGGCAAATGCATATCTATAACTCCTAAATCTCAATGACATCTTTTGATTCTAGATTGTAAAGAACAACACATTTTTTATAATTTTTGTTAAAATCAACCTTATTGTGTGCTCTCTTTTGAAAAGTTCTTGTGTGTATGTGTGTGTTCAGGATGGTGTCAGGGGAGGGTTTTCTCCACCTTGTGCTCTTTTTTGCCTGTAAATAGAAATTCCTCTCAATTATTTTACCTTTCCAGCAAATACTGGGTTGGATCCTTTCTCTCTTCTTGCTACCCATCACTCACTATTTTCTGCAGCAAGGGCAAAGGTATTGGTATGTATGAAAGATAGATATTTGTTGGTTATATTGCTGATCAAGTTAGAAGTAGCGTATGTTTCTGCCTTTGGCTTTCTCTAAAGGAGTCTACCCACAAGCTGAATACATTTCCAAATCTACTCCTGCGATGGAGTAATAAACTTCCCACAGTTCTCTTGACCTTCCATCCATAATGAGACTCAATTTACAGAAGAGGTGGTAAGAATCTCAACTCTTATTTCACGTCAAGGCTGCATTTTCTAATTGAGATATAAAAGAAATAAAGTGGATTTTGTATTTTTATCTTTATGTAGTTCCTCTGTGCTAAATGTTCCATAATCTGGTGGGTAGAGAAGAACGATTATTAGGTTTCTCCAAACTTCAACAGTTTTTATCTTTAATTGGATAGGCATAAGAACACGGTTATATGTAGCACAATGCATATTATAGCATGTTAGAGCTGAAAGAAACCATGGGAGCACACAATCACAGCCATGGTTCATAGCTAGAGAACTGAGGCCTGGAAATGTTCAATGACTTGCCTAAGGTCATAGATTGACTTAGAGGAAGAACTGGTACCAGAGCCTAGGTCTACTGATATTCATCTCAGGATATGTTTTTTTCACACGATCTGACTTCCTTTCATTAAATATTTACTTAAAAATAAATTAATATGGTATGAAATTATAGCAACATAGCATCGGTGGATTTAAAGGATACCATAGTATGAACCCAAAGACCTTAAAAGGATACAGCATCTTAGCAATTATTTCAAATAAGACTTTCTGACGCTCAATTTCAGCAACATTATACCTCATGACTATAAGATTGAGAGTGTTAGTGATAAAGGGAAGTAACGTAGCTTACAAGAAAGGATAAAAATGGTTCATTGAGGACCTCACACTACTTTGGGGGAAACAGGTGTGCAAACAAATTGGTACACTGCCTATAATGTGTCCCTTGCTACTGCAGAGTTTTGGAAACAGCTTCAGGCCAATGCAAGTGAGTAGGCAGAGGGATCTCTCTTGAGAATCTGAGAAGGCATTGCAGAGCACGGAGCTGAGCTGTAAAGGTTGTGAGATGGCTAAGGATATTCTTGGTGGATGGTATAGAAAGAAACAGAAGAACAAGAGTGGGAAGAAAAGTGGGAAGAGGGAAAGGCAAGGAGTCTTGTGTGCAGAGGAATGCAGGGGAAGGAAAGGAGTAGGAGAGCCCAGGGCTCTTTCTTCACAGAAGAAGGCTGTCATGACAGGCTGATTCTTATTTGAGAGTCACCAACAGCTCCAAAGGTTATACTAGAACTTGGATAAAAACAGGATATCTTGTTAAAGCACAGTTCTGATGTCACACCCTGGCTTTAATATTTATAGAAGCTCTCCCATGTCTTCTGGATAAAGTCCAGCTTCCTAGGCCTATCTATTTTTAAACTTACTCAATTTTCCAACAATATATATGATTCTAGTCTAATAAAATTTTTTCTTTATCCTATATGTTTCCTTTTCTTTTTCAGTCAACACCCTCCAACACTTTTACCATAATTTTCTGAATACTTTTCTGCTTGTCTTTCTCCCATTGTCACAAGATTCAATCCAATTAGTATTTACCTCACAGTTCAAATGTCATGAAACCTTTCTACCATATACTGACATTTTCCTCTTCTCTGAGCCCCTCTAACAACTATCTGTAACTTTCTTTTAGCCAGGTGCATACCTTATTGAAGATGATGTTATAGAGAGAGAGAGAGAGAGAGAGAGTGTGTATGTGTGTGTATGTATGTGTGTATGTGTGTGTGTGTGCGTGTAGACTTATTTCTCCCTCAACACTTTTCAATCCTTGAAGAAAGGATCCATGTACGTCTCTAGTCTGTGACCTCCACGGCAGTTAAGAGACAGATTGGTAGACTACTACCTCCTGAATTATGATTCGTCTTTCTGTATGCAATAGAGTAGAGCCTTTAAGTCCATTTCATTAGAAAAAAAGCACCATTTCCAAGTAAGTGTCTGGAAAGGTAAGCATAATATCTGTACTTTTTTCCTAAAAACAAATAAAAATGAGACAAATGAAAATGTTTTTCTCTTAGTAAATGTGATACCACTAACATTAAAATACCCCTTTGCCATTCTAAAAAGTGGTAAAGTTACACAAACTACGTCATTTGGAGTTCCACAGGGACCCTGATAAATAAAAGTTATTGTTGTAATTCTCAGAGCATTTCAACTGGGTCAAATAGTTCGTTCAGAGATAAATTTATTTCTTTTTCTTTTTTTTTTTTTTTTGGTCTGGATTCAAACTCAATTTCTCTGAATTCAATACACTAAACCAAACTCCTCCCCAAAAAGATAAAACTATTTTACCAAAACACTTCAGGCTTCTTTCTCTTTTTTGATTAGATGCAATAGCAACTAGGTAAGCTTAGGAGTACAGACAATCCCCAACTTATAGTGGCTCAACTTACAATTATTCAACTTTACAATAATGTTAAAATAATGTATATTTGGTAGAAACCATACTTCAAGTATCTGTAAAACCATTCTGTTTTTCACTTTCAGTACAGTATTTAATATATTATATAAGACATTCAACAATGTACTGTAATATGGGCTTCATCTTAGGTTATTTTCCCCAACTGTAGGCTAATGTAAGTGGCCCGAGCACATTTAAGATAGGTAAAGCTAAGCTATGATGTTCTGTAGGTTAGGTATATTAAATGCATTTTCAATATATAATATTTTCAATTTACAATAAGCTTATTGTGATGTAATGCCACCATAAGTCATGGAGCATCCTCATATATTTTCCTATTTTTCAAGAGAAGTCTCTGATTCAGACAAATAAAGAAGTTTAATAATATCTGACTTCTCATGAGGGCTTATTCTGTATCATTTTTTAAGCATTGCTCATAGGTACTCTTACCCTCCCCATTTTATCCACAAAAATGCGGAGACACGGAGAGGCCAACTTACTTTCCCATAGCTTCAAAGCTAATGAATCCTAGATCTGGGACCCCAATCAAGTTTTCTGACTTTAAACCTGTACTAATTTCACAATACTATACTGCCTGGAAAAAAACAGATAAAGAAAACAAACAAAAAGAAAAGAAGGAAGAAAGAAAAAAAAAGGAAAGGATGATGAGAACCATTTATAGAAAGCAGGCAGGACACTTAAGACAAATATTAAATTCTTCTCAAATTTCTAAGAGCTAAAGCTTCTCAATGACTAAATCTTTTCCTAGAGGTAACATATGTACTGAGAGAGTCTCATACATTTTGTTAGGACACAGTAGAACTATTTAGAACAACACTTAGTAGACAGAACATTTATGACTTCCCCATCTAGAAAAAAAAAAAATGATTCTTCAGGAAACAGCAACTGAAACATCAATGTCAGCATCAAAGTTAAAAATTCTCCCCTGTGTAGATCCTTGTATTATTTCTATCTCATTCTTCTTCTTGGGACCTATTGGGTTATTCACAATGTCATTACCTTTCAATAACAAACTGTACAGTTATACAAATACTTTAGTAAATGTCTTTCGGGATCATGTAATTCCTTTAGGGAATATGTGAGGAAACCCTCTGTCTACTTGATTTACAAAATGCAGATGGTTAGTAATTCTTGAATTGTTATTGATGCCTCCTAACATCTTTCTCTGCACCCTTAAAGAGAGTGACATAATTCTTTAAGACATAATATTACACTTAGGAATTGCTCTAAAAGATCATCAATCTTTTGTGCATGACTCTAAGCACTCAGCTAGTGTTAAATAAACCATGACAAGAAATGAAATTCAACATACTTTGAGTGATTTCTGCAAAATGCTCTCCATTTGCCAATTATGTCCTACCATATTTCATTTTATCAGTTATTCATTATTCTTGGCTAAAAATACAGTTATGACAAATAGTGTGTCTCAGAGGAAGTTTCATGATTTTCCAAAGAAATATGATCAATATGTTTCAGCCAAGCCATTGCTTATATTTTTCACTTGGTGAAAGTAATATTGTGAATGACGATGATGGTGATTTTATTTGTAGCTGTTGATAAATTTGGCTTTTAGGAATATAAATATAACTAAAAGGAATATAAAACCAAATGGCACAGTTATCAAAAAGATGTCTGCTTAATATAGAATGAACTTTCACCAAGAAGAAAGGGAATCAGTGAAGAAAAATTCTATTCTTATTACATAATTTAGAATAACAAAAATAATAAATTCAATAAGCAAGAAAAGGAGCTCCACCCCCCACCTCCCACCTTCTAGGAATAGACTGACAAACATCAAAGCCTTAAACTTTAAATCATCCACTTTCTTCTTATAAAAGAAATATTGTGACCTATAGAGAGGTAATGGAACTGCTTATCGGATATTCCGATCTTGGGCCTTGGATACTGTGCAGCTTAGGAAAAATCACTTAACCTCTCTGAACCTCGAATTTTTTTACTACCTTAAGTGTTTCTAAGCAGTACTTCAAGTATCAAATAAGATAATAAACTTAAAAAAATTAATACCTATAAAGAGCTTTTAAAATATAAAGAATCACTCTTATTATGGTATATTCCCTAGATAAAAAGTATTTTCGTAGTATTAAAACAAGATTCAAATTAAAATCATGTATTATTCATGTCTACAAGCTGTAAAACCACATAAACACAAATGTACTAATAGTTTATACATTAAAAACATACACATGAATCAATAGATTTATGAAATTAATTAACATAAATTTATATATCATTATACATCACCATTATAAGCAATACACTGTAACTAACAACAGAAGTTTGAAGTATTCAACCCCATAATAAAATTTGTCTATACGTCTTCTAACCTGCTGTGTTTCTTTGATGCTTTCAGCATTTTTTCTTTTTTTTCTTTTTTTTTTGGCTTTCAAACCTATAAGCCTCTTGAAGTCAAAGATTCTCTGTATCTCCTAGTTATTGACACATCCACATTTATGGGATCCTGGTTCCTTTCTTATTTTTACAGAGAAGAACTAGGAGGGCTTTTTGATTAAAACCTAAACTTTTGAAGCTTGCAGAAAAGGGGCATAGGTTCAAAGGGTGGTGGTGAGGGTGGAAAGATGTTACAGGTAAAAGCCTTAGCAAAAAAGAGAATATAGTCAAATGTCACATGCTGGGGTATGTTGGAGGACCAGTCAGGCCAAGAGGAGGGATTTGGGTCTAAGACTAAGGGGGTTAATGCTGGGAGGGGTATGTGGTAACACCAGAGTGAGGGGATACTGAATGCTACTCTAAGAAATTTCCTCGTGAGTAGTGGGGAAATTTTAGAGCAAGGTAGTGAGACGACCAGGACCTTGATTGAGAAAGTTTGCTCAGGCCTCAGGTACAGGTTAGAATACAGCAGGAAGAGAGGCCAGAGAACTCGGGAAAGAAAGATCCAGAAGAAAGCATGTGGTTCTTTAATATCTTCCTTTGCTTCGTACTGGTTTTCTTTCCCTAAGTGTTTAGCTGAGTAATATATCCTCTTCTATCCTGCTCCCTCATTCTGAGATTCCTATATTCACAGTAATATGACCTAAAAAAAAGACTGTAAATTTTGGGATGTAATACAACTACGTGCAAATCTCAGCTCTCCAAAATACTAGCTGTGCAAACCTAGACATTTTCCTGACTTTTCTGAGTCTTTCTCATCTATAAAAAGGGAATCATGGCAGCCACCTTTCAGGCAAAATATGAAACTTACATGACACTTAGTAGGCCCTTAGGAAAGTCTGGTTGCTATCATCTTCATTCATGCCCTTTAATCTAATGTGACCTTTTTTCTACAGAAGAGCGAATCGGTCCATTGAGGAACCTATTTGGGCTTGCCCAAAATGCCTTAGCAAGATAAAGAAGTGGTACTAATGGCTCCTGACCATTAGGCTGAGGCCTGCATCTTCACTGTTTCCTATATTTTTCCTCTCTTCTCAATGTGCTGATATGCAAATGCTCAGGTAAGCCACTCTCTGCTGCTTCTCTTCTGCTAGTGCTGTCAGCAAAGCCTCCAGGTCACGTAGCTTTATTCCTGCCGTCACCAGCAGCTTGTATATGCCATGCTTATATGTGTGGAAGATATGTATGTACTTTGTTAGCCTCAAGCTACATATTAAATCTTATCTTCTGTTTTGTTGACTTAACTGCAAAGGGAAACTACACTTGTATATTATTTCTAAGTATTTATAGATATAATTTTTAATACACAATCTTGTCTTGTATATTCTTCATTCTAACACTGGTCAGTTGGATTTTTATTTACTATTTAATTTTATAAACAACATAGTAATAGTCATCTTTGGGTATACAGAAATATTGTGTATAGACAACTTTTCTTAATTTCAATTTCCTATATGATGATGGTCATAATACAAATTGCCATCATTCACTGGTTTTTTAATTCTAAGTTTGCACTGAGCACTTCATATGCTCACTGAATACAAAGAGAATACACACCCACTCACTGAATATGCATGACAATTCTGCTAGATTGTGCTATTGTTCTTCGCATTTTTAACAGATTAGAAAAGTGATGTTCTCGGCCGGGCGCGGTGGCTCACGCTTGTAATCCCAGCACTTTGGGAGGCTGAGGCGGGCAGATCACGATGTCAGGAGATCGAGACCACGGTGAAACCCTGTCTCTACTAAAAATACAAACAATTAGCCGGGCGTGGTGGCGGGCGCCTGTAGTCCCAGCTACTCGGAGAGGCTGAGGCAGGAGAATGGCGAGAACCCGGGAAGCGGAGCTTGCAGTGAGCCGAAATTGCGCCACTGCACTCCAGCCTGGGCGACAGAGCGAGACTCCGTCTCAAAAAAAAAAAAAAAGAAAAAGAAAAGTGATGTTCAAAGATACTAAGGGCCCTGTCAAGGTCACTAAGCTAGTAAGTGGAAGTACCAGAATGAGGGCCAGGTCTGCCAGAGTTCAGAGTTCAGGGTCTGTGAATACATCTTATTATATCAGTGTGGCCTGCATATGTTTTAAAAGACATGAAAATATAAAAGGCCTATAAAATCTAAAAAAAAAAAAAAAAACCCACACACAACAAGAAGTGAACAAATTATCTGAAACTTACTCTTGCTACCAACATGGTCTCAACGGGATTTCCTCCTAGAACTTCTGCAAAGTGGGAAGTACCTTTTAGGTTTGATTTTTAACTGGAAGAATCTAATGATGAGGACGCAAGACACTAACAGACCCTTTACTGTGAGATTCTTTGAGATGTAAGGATGCTGCCATCTCCCTAGCAATTACTAAATGTTTAAACAAACCACTGTATGGGTGTTACTAGCAAGGGAGAGAGTTCTAAGATTCTGTAAGTATTCTGAGGACAAAAACAGATTTAAAAAAACAACAATTTAAGGGTGACAGAAAATAAACAATGCAGCTGAAACCAATTATCAGAGTGCTGCTGACAATATTCAATTGAAAATGCCCTTTATAAAAAAAAATAACATATACAACCATTTATATCTGGTCAACAAAGCCAATATCCAGGCCTTCAAAAGACAAAACCCCTTGCGATTTAGAGGAAGATACAGGAGTCACACTAACACAGCAACAGTGAATGATTGAATAAAATACAGAATTGAGTATTTGACAATGAACCATGCACTGCTTTTTAGGCTGAGGACTGAGTCATCAATAGAGCCTCAATAGCAGGAAAGTTTTACAGAAGAAGCAGAGGTTACTCATGCGATTCTGTAGAATTTAGGTGCAAGAAAGGTAATTTGGGTTTACCTGGTCCAACTCACTCTCTGAGCCACATCAAACTGCTCTGACTCTGTGACTTGAAGATGTGAAAGGAAAAGAAATCTCAGGACCCCCAAATCATCAAGCCAAAAGGAAAAGTCAGCCTGGGAACTGCCCTGGGCAAACCTGCCTCTCATTCTATTCCTAAATAAGATAGCTACAAAGATAGAAAAGAAAAGTAAAGAAAAGAAAAGAGAAAGAAAGAAAAGGAAGGAAGGAAGGAAGGAAGGAAGGAAGGAAGGAAGGAAGGAAGGAGGAAGGAAGGAAGGAAGGAAGGAAGGAAGGAAGGAAGGAAGGAAGGATGAACGAACCTACATATCTCTCTCACAATTAGCCCACAAGTAAATTCCTTGTGGACAAAGGACTGACAGAACTCTAAGTCATCCCTCTGCTCACGTGAGACAAATGCATATCCAATTGCTTCCTTCACCCTATTGTTTCACTAAGCTAGACTATGGCACAAGTGGCTATTCCTGTAAATTGTGTATTCAGCTAAAGGCTAATCAGAAACTCAAAAGAATGCAACCATTCATCTATTTTCTACCTATGATTTGGAAGCTCCCTCCCTGCTTCAACTTGTCCCTCCAATCCAGACAGAACCAATGTACATCTTACATATATTGATTAATGTCTCATGTCTCCCTAAAATATAAGTAAAGCAAGCTGTGTCCTTACCACTGTTAAATATAGTGAATTCCAAGTTTATCTTCACAGAATCAGTATGTCAGTATGTTCAGCTCTCTTATTCTTTGTTCTCCATTTTAAAGTTTAACTTCCTGGTTCTCTTCGTCCTCTTGCCTCTAGTTTCAGTAAACAACTTTCCCACCAGTTCCAATCAGTAATTCACATTTGTTCCCCTGGTCACCTGCTTTGACCTGAGTCACCCCTGGTCACCTGCTCCATCCTGACTCATCCTGAGTCACCTGTTTTGTAACTGTCCTTCCTGCCAAACTATTCACCCCACCACTCTGACTCGTACCCCTCTCTCTTTAAAATAACCAATCGTAATTAGCTTAGACTGTGTGATCCAACCCTAGACAATAGGGGAACAACACAGCAGTAGGGGCTACCTGCGTCAGGAATAAGAACCCCCTCCCCTCCCTTGTGCAGGTATTCTCTTTCCATTGTTCCATCCGCAAGTCACACCCTTCTATAGAAGTAAAGTTACCTTGCTGAGAAAAATTCTTGGGGCACTAGTTCTTCTTTTTTTTTTTTTTTTTTTTTTTTATTATACTTTAGGTTTTAGGGTACATGTGCACAATGTGCAGGTTTGTTACATATGTATCCATGTGCCATGTTGATTTCCTGCACCCATTAGCTCGTCATTTAGCATTAGGTATATCTCCTAATGCTGTCCCCACCCCCCCACCCCCCACCCCACAACAGTACCCGGAATGTGATGTTCCCCTTCCTGTGTCCATGAGTTCTCATTGTTCAATTCCCACCTATGAGTGAGAACATGCGGTGTTTGGTTTTTTGTCCTTGCGATAGTTTACTGAGAATGATGTTTTCCAGTTTCATCCATGTCCCTACAAAGGACACGAACTCATCATTTTTTATGGCTGCATAGTATTCCATGGTGTATATGTGCCACATTTTCTTAATCCAGTCTATTGTTGTTGGACATTTGGGTTGGTTCCAAGTCTTTGCTCAGTTCTTCTTTTTGGCACCAAAGAACAAGCATTTGTTTCTAACACCACCTTAATCTTGGCAAAATAAAATTTCTAAATTGACTGAGACTTGTCTCAGACATTTTGGGTTCACAAATTGGTGACAAATGGAAGAAACTCTGAGTGGAGGTGGCCCTAACCTTTGGCAAATCTCCTATCAGTGCTTGGTACCAACTTGAGCTATCTTCATGGCTCAAATCAATAGGACAAATTGCTGAAGCCTGGGAGCCCCCACTTTCTCCAGAGAATCTTTAATCTCCCTAATTTAGTTGAGATCCAATGTTTTGCTGTACAGCTCCTTTTCTGGAGTCAAGAGACTTCATACTTATCTCTACCAAATACTGTAAGGGGTCAAAATTTGAAATAAGGGTTATTAAAATATAAACCCAGACCAAAACAGAATGACCTTTGCTTGTGTAATTTTTGATAAATAAGACATTAATATTGGTTTAATGAAAATAGCTAAAACTTGAATTATTTTGTAAAATAATCATATATCTAAACTTAAGATTCTCACTTAGGTAAACACCTGAAATCCACAAGCTATAAAATAGTTGAAAGTAACATTAAATGATAACTATTGCAGGTTTCATAAATAATCTAGGTAAACTATTAAAATAATTATGGAAATGTAACAAAATAAGTACTTGTAGACAAACGTCATAATTTAGAATCTAAACTTATATTCAATTAAATAATAGACACTTCATTAAATGGATATTTTTCAATTGAAAAATGTATACATGTAGGAAAACATTCTTTCTTAAAAAATATGTGGTCTTGTTAAAAGGTGAATATTGTTTGTCTACTTCAAAGCTTATTCAAATGTTATATATAACACAAGGTAAAAGGAACCAGGAAAAAAGAGAGATGTAAAGAACGTTATAGAAATACAGAGGTATTTTTGTTAAGAAAGTTTAAAGAAAAATAATTTATATGAGAAAGCATCTCATAAGGTAAATTTTTGTCCTAGAATAAAATGACTGGTTGTTTAAGAAAGAGGGATGTTCAGAACAAACCAGAAAGTCCAAGCATGTAATAAACAGTTTGTATAAATCATAATAAGGGAACTTTAGGGAAAAAAAAACTTATATGATCAAGTCGTCTATAATTAAAGGGAAATTATAATGGTCTTTCTAGAGATTGGGTTTGCTATTAAAAGAACATGTATACAATAAAGAATTGGTTAGAACAAAGCAATTTTCTTAAGGTAGTGCTTTATTCTTAAAAAATTTACTGGATATTATTTTTTAATGCAAAGTTCAAATTTATCTGTTTCAGCTTTCTCTCCCCTTACAAAATGTCTGAAATAATAATTCTATCCCTCAACTCATTTTCAGCTCCTCTAAGTATTTTTTCCCCACTTTGGGTTCTAACTGCTTGCTGTAGCCTGATGCCAAAAATGTTTTATCTTAAAGGTCTAAAGGAAATGTTTTGTTCTAACATAATATTATTTGCTTTTGGCTTAATTTGTTCTATGAATCTGAAAATTTGTGCTTATGACCCAGGAAACACTCTTCCTCTGTCTAACTAATTCAAATATCATTTTCATAAGTTTTGATTTGCAGGTTATTTAAGTGGACTACCCATAGGGAAGAGCAGTAGTACTGCTGAAGGTCTTTTCTTTTGCCTTTGGGTAACTGGCCTAATAACAGATTTATGCTTTATCAAAATAATTCCTATGCCATTATTATTAGCTTTTACTTTGCTTAGAAAAAAAATGAGAATAAAAAATTAATTAAGGTTATTACATTTTTGTAACTTTCTATATATGCTTTTAAAGTCACTGTGCCATTAAGTTACAGGGCTTTGCTCCTGGGTCTATAAAGGACAACTAGTCCTGCTAAATCTTAAACAGTGACAGTGGTTAAAGCCTCATCTTCATACCTGCTAGAAAATGCCAATCAAAATAAACTGTGTTTGTGAGACACAGGGCAAGAAATTAAAACTATTTAACTCCTCAAGGTCCAAAGACTGTTGCAGAAGTGGGCATGTAAGATTATAACAGATGATTTTAAGAGATAAAGTAAGTTCAATGTGTCTACAAATTAACTGTTAGTGTCAAAGGCACACTGATGCAAGCCAGCATATGAGTGCCTGTGTCAGATTAACAAGGTTTTCTTAAAGCATCAACCCACTCCTTAGTAAAAGGTTCTAAAGATTATAAAAAGGCTTACAAAATTGTATCATATGGTCAAGATGATTAAAGTTTAAAGATTGTTTATAAAAATTTAAAAACAAATTTAATTGGCCTCATGCTGTCTTTATTAGGGCTTATTTTGTGAGAAATTAAGTCTCCTCTCTCAAAGAATAAAGTTTTTCACCCTTTTTGGGAAATCTTTATCACTTTAGCTAAATGAATGACTTATTTTAAAATGACCCATGATTCTATTTTGTGATATCAAATGTTTTAAAGGTTTTATATCTGGAAAACTTTGAAAATCAAATTCTTACTTAGGTCCTCACTAATTTTTGATATTTGTCTCCTGATGTCCCAAAAATACATATCTGGCTTATCTGATATATAATAAAATAATATAGAAAATCTTGCCACATATGTAACAGTGTTTAACCTTCTTTGAATTAAATATGTTATTAGCATGTGTTCCAGAATTGTATGATTTTCCAATGATTCTGACATGCCTTAGCATATGTTATTAGTAGTAATTATGCTTATTAGGTAAAACTGTTGTATGCCACAGAAGTAACCAAATATTCTTATCAGTTGTATCTTTATGCCTGTTCCAAGACTTTTGTCATCTACAGTTGTTTGACTTTTATTCTTTTCAAAAAGTGGTTTTATAATCAGCATAGGATTCTGGCAGGTGCTCCTGAATGCAGGTATCTGATAACTTTGGAGATTGTGACACTAGAACAGAGAAAAAACTTTGATGATGCCCATGGAGAGCTGAAATGTCCATGAATATCAAGGAGAACAAGAGTTAACTGTGTGGACTGAAATTATAGAAGACAGAAATAATCTTTTCATGACTTTTTGCTTAAAATGCTGCTGATCCTTTGTTTTTCAGGGCCAAGGAAACTTTTATTTTGAGTTATTTATAGCTTTTAGCAATTAAGTATACTTCTATAAACAAAATTTGAAGCATATTTCTCTCTACCTGATTTCTCCAAAATTTGGTATCTAGTTATGGGTATTCTTAACTATGGTAATATAGTTATTTGCATAAGTGCAATAAGAATCGTTTTATCTTGTAACAGGACACAATTGGTTATTTTACTGAAGTTTTCACTAGAATGACATGCTTTCAGATACAAGCTCCTTGAAGGAATTAAATTAACTTATAGAGCTAACAAAAGCACCTTGGTAAACCTGGCCTCACACCTTATCTACACAGTCCCTATACAGGTTCCTGGCCGATAGTAAGTAAAGAATGTCACTCTCTAACAGGCCCAGGAGCCCCAGATTTTCTTGGGACTTCAAAGTAAGGCATTCATCCAGTTAATACCCGTGTTCACAGAAATTGGTTGGACTTAAGGCATTAAAGTTGAATCTAAGATTCCTTATGGAATAATGTTCCTGCAAAGCCAGTTTATAAACAAAAATACAGGAGCCATTATGGCAAATAATTATTCTTGCTGACTTTATACAAATACTATGGCCAAGAATAATAAGACTAAAACTTATTTTGCAAGTGGATTTGTCCTATAATTTGTCTTTAGTGAAAATAGGACTGGAGAGAGAAAAAACTATATTTCAAAATACATTATAGTGCACCTGTTGTTAGACTCTAGTCTTGCCTAATGTTTTTCAATTTTTATTATTTTCTTCAGTTTGAACGGAATTCTAATATTTTTCCTGGCTACAAGTCTCCAAAATAATGTTTCCATTTTTTTCTTCTTTCATTTCGTTTTTTTAACCGATTTTTCCTGATTTTACATTACTAAAAATTAGGCTGTGCTTTCTTAAAGCGCTGCAAACTGAAGCTATACAACTTAAACTTCAGAAGAAAATAACAGCCACCTATTTACCTACATAAGCCACTCTTATACTTCCTACTGATGTATGGACTTCAGAATAATATGACTGTTATAAATAAAGTTTCATTGCTGCAAAGAAATAGCACTTTAATATAAAATTTTTTTTTTAATTCTCAGCCAGGCAATGTACTTCTATAGAAGGGTGCACCCTTAAAAATGGAGCAATGGTGAGTGCACACTTGGATAAGGGAGGGGAAGGGGTTCTTATCCCTGATGCATGTGGCCCCTACTGCTGTTTCATTTCCTTATTGGCTAGGGTTACACTGCACAGGATAAACTAATTCTGATTGGCTAATTTAAAGAGAGTGACGGGGTGAGTGGTTTGGCAGGAAAAATGGTTATAGCAGAGCAGGAAATCGGATTGAGTCTGGGTGGAGAATGAAGAGGTAATCAGAATGAGTCAGGGTGGAACCGGTAATCGGAATGAGTCAGGGTGGAGTAGGTAATTGGAATGTAGTCAGGGTGGAGCAGGTAATTGAAAAAGGTTGCTTTATGAGGAAGTTAAGTTTAAAGTAGAAGGTAAAGAATTGAACAAACTGACATATTGGTTCTTTGAAGAGAAATTTAGAACTCATATCTAAGAACCCCTCCTCTTGCATTTCCTTACAATTCTTTCTCTTCAAACTTCTTTAACATGTCTTGGCTTAGTTGTTCTGTTTGATTTTACAAAAGAAGAAGCTTCTCTGGATAAGGTGGAGGATAGTTAAGGGAGGTTTGAGTAAGTGCCATTTTTATGAGCCTCTGCACCAACCCACAGATGCATGATGTGACACAGCACCCAACAAGAATAAGTACACCCATTATGGCTGCGAGGGAAGTAAGAATTGAGGCTATTATTCTTTTCCATTTACTGAACCACTTTTCTAGACATCCTGTAAAGGGGTCATTTACCCCTGAGTTGTTGGCTAACTCACTGCACAGAGCAGTCAGACCTTGCAATGCCTTTGTTATAATTCCATCAGGGGTGGTGTTGTTTGGGATGAAGGTACAACATTGAGTTTTAATCAGGATGCAAACTCCTCCTCTTTCTGCTAATATCATGTCTAAGGCTATCCTATTTACCCAAGCCATCTGGCTAGTAGCCCCTAATTGCTCAGCTATTCGTTTAATAGCATATCTAGTGTAGTTAATAAATTGTTTTTGGTTGTAGTAGATGTAGTTTATCCAATCTACATTTTTATTAATTGTCACCCACCAAAATATTGACTCAAATCCTGCAGCTATTTGATTTTGGGGCTTTAAATTGATCTGGTATACCCCATGGGACTCCAACTGCATTTAAATAGACATGAGAGTCAAAAGACCCATAAAGGTCTTCTCTCGCTTTATGATGTCTTATTTTTCCTTCCTCTGGTTGATGAAATGCCAGGGTGAAAGGGATAGCCAATTGGACTAAAGCACAAGTGCCACTCCAGTTATTCAGCAGAGTGTCCAGTAAAGGTCCACCACAACACCACCACACACCTGCTTGGGGATGAACAAGGGCTGACTGATTGATAAGCTCCTGAAAATTCTTAAGCTCACTGCATCTCTTCCGGTCTCCAAGGAACGCTAAGTTTCCTCCCTGTCGTGAGAGACACAAAGTGAACTTAGTGTTGGGAGACGGAAGCTAGATGGCACTTGGGGGCTGACACACAGGGTACCAGACTTTGGGATATAGCAGAGAGAGAGTGTGGCATGACTTGTTACTCCAGGCTGTAGAATTCTGGAAAAGAGCTACCATGGAGCCCATGCCTGGTCAACTGGAGGACCACCCTAGTGGAAAGGGGACAATCTGGGCCTCTGGCCTGCCATGTGCTTTTGTTTAATGTGTGCACAGAATATTTGATCCATTTTAACCAGGCATTTGCATCTTGGTATCCTGTCTTAATTGCCAAAATTTGTTTTAAGTCTTTAACTTCTATGATAGCTATCTTGCTCTTGTCGTTAAATGGAGAAGCAATTGTTCTGTTGTGAGAGGTTTTGGAAGAAGAGGAAGGTGCAGGCGGTGGGGGATCGAAGAAACACATTTCAAAGAATCCAGTAAGGTCTGTCCCTGAAACCTCAGACCCCCATACCATAAAACCAGCTTAAAGAAGGGAATTGGCTTAGAAAAGGGGAAGAAGAACTTTGAGGGTTCAAGATAATAACCTGTATAGCTTTGTACTGGTTTAGCTGACAGTGTGTGTGTGGTGGGGGAGGGCTGTCCCTCTAGTAAAATGAATGTATGGTTTTAGGAAATTACAAAAACTGGTTGGGCCATTCCATCCTTGCTCTTTAGTGGTCCACAGAATGTTGGACCAATTACAGTATAAAAGCTCTACATCGGGGGCCAAGACTTCTGGTTGACACTGGGTCTTTATTGAAATCTCCCCAGATTAAATGGTCCCAATTCACTAATGCCCAGTCTGAGGAAAGTCAGGAGGGACAGAGGTACTTTTCTGAGATAGAGAGCTGTCTTTGACTTAGCAAGTCCCCACAGGGTATAACAAGGCAAGCATCAAATGCAATAGTTTGAGGCAAAATTGACTTGGTTATGTTAATAACTAGATGGTCAGCAATAGAGTGAGGAAAGAAGAGTCATAGAACAGATAAAAGAGAGTTAGATTTTTCTTAGCTTTAATTTGGTAGGGTTTTCCCCTGGGACTACGGCCCACGACTTTGGAAGGGTCAGCACTTTCTTGACTCGGGTGTGATAGTCTATCCCCCTTCCGCTATATGAATAGCAGTCTCGGTGGTTAGCAACACAAGGTAGGTTCTTCCCAGGCTGGCTCGAGTTTTCCTTCTTTCCACCCTTTGATGAGAATGTGATCCTCAGGCTGGTGCTGGTTTACCAGAAATTCTAGGGGTGGTACCTGTGCTAAAAGACTTTTAGTTTTGAGGGAAAGGAAAGTGGAAGATAAACCAAGTATATAATTTCTAAGAAATTGATCTTTTGTTTTAAATGTGGGGACATCAGCAGTGGTCTTTATAGTCCTTGGTGCCGTCTTACTGAGAAATTTCCTTTAGCACCTATTTTTATTAGTTTTTAGATCAAAGAAAGCCAAACACCATTTTATATTTGACAATGCTTCCTGGATAATGTTTATATCAGATGAGCTTTCACCTTTATATTAGTATGTTAAAACTTAATTTTAATAAAACTTTGTAGACATATTTATCAAATTTTTAATGTTTGACCATAAGGTAAGATTTTTATAGACTCTTTTTAGCCTTTTATAATTTTTGTTATAGAGCAGGCTAGTGCTTTAAGAAAAACCTGTTGTGCTTTTATTTTAATGTCCAGTTCACAGAAAAACTGGATGATACCCCTTTAAACTTAGCCAATATGTTTACACACAGAATTTCCTTTACAATTAACATTTCAAAACTTGCTTAAACCTTTAAAACAAAATATTTTTTAACCTTTAAATGTAGGTAAAAATCCACATTCTTATGACTCCTCATAGTCCTTTTACCAAAGGTATATTTTACTTTCCTTACGCACTTTGCACATAAACTGTTTCTTCAATAGTTTTACATTCAGGAGGCCTAATTTTATTTTATTTTATTTATTTATTTATTTTTTGTGATGGAGTCTCGCTCTGTCACCCAGGCTGGAGTGCAGTGGTGCAATCTCGGCTCACTGCAAGCTCCGCGTCCCGGGTTCACGCCATTCTCCTGCCTCAGCCTCCTGAGTAGCTGGGACTACAGGCACCCGCCACCACACCTGGCTAATTTTTTATTTTTTATTTTTAGTAGACATGGGGTTTCACCGTGTTAGCCAGGATGGTCTCGATCTCCTGACCTCGTGATCTGCCCCTGCCTCGGCCTCCCAAAGTGCTGGGATTACAGGCATGAGCCACCACGCCCGGCCATTACTTTTAAATTATACAACATATCTTGCATAAATTCCCTTTTATAACATTTTTTTTCCACAACTTTTACAGACAATTCTTCAACATACCTCAACTTTCTGACTTGTTGCAAACATCCCTTTCTTTAAACAACCAGTTAATTTATTTTAGGACAAGAATTTACCATATAACATTCCTTTTTACATAAATTCTTCCCCCCGCCTTTTTTTCCCTAAAGATGATAACCATTCTTTTCCAAAGCAAACTTCCTTCCTGTCTGTGGACTAGACTGCCTAAGGCCATAAGATTAGAAGTTAGGATAATACATGTTACACTGTTAACTTTTAGCAAACTTTACTTGTGTTGAAAACCTTGTAAATTTGGGATTTTAATTATCCTTTGCTGTTAATAAGACCTTGTTTAGTCCAAATTAACTGAGAATTTGTATAGATGGTTCCTTCCTGGTTCTGTAAGTACATTAAGGCTTGGCTGAGTGGAAACAGCTCACACGTTGGAGCAGACCAATTATTATGCAATTTTCCTTTTCCTAATTCTGCTTCTACAAGAGTTTCCTTATCACTTACTGAATACCCATTGTGTCTTTTTCCCTCAATCACCCCGGAGGAACCTGTCCTGAAGGGAATTCCTCCTAGGTCTGGCTGGACCTTTGTACGGTAATTAAGATTTAGATCTCTTGTTAGGAAACCTGCTGGGTTAAGGGAATTTTCAGTGGTTAATGTTAAATCACCTTTTTCTAACAGAATAGCCTCATACTTCAAGGTTCTTGAGTCAGTAAGCTACATTTTTGCTTTTTTTTTTTTTTTTTTTGGACACAGGATAGTTCTGACCTGACCTGATGAGGTGTGCTCACAATGAGGTTTCCTCTAAAAGTTATTTTTCTACTTTCTTCTGTTAGCAAAGCAGTTGCCACTACAGATTGATTGCATTTGTACCATCCATGGGTTACTGGCTTAAGGAATTTTGACTAGGAAGGCTATGGGTTGTCAGTGGCTTCAGTGCTTTTGGGCTACGCCCTTGTTTACACTGACAACAAGGTGGTATTGGAGTGTTACAGGGTCACAAAGAAAACCTTTCATTATTAATTACGGGTTTTAAATTTACCCTGGCTTTTAAAGGAATAGGATACACTCTTTTTTCTTTACTACCTCTATCTCTCTTTTCTCTCTCTCTGTGACTGTCTCTCTCTTTCTCTCTCTTTGACTGTCTTTTTCTCTCTTTCTCTCTGACTTCCTCTCACAGTTTCTTTCCTCTTTGCTGGTCTTTCCCTGCCTCTGCCAGCCGCCTATGCTGCACTTATGCTTATGCTCCTCTCTTTCCCCTTACCCAAGAAGAAAGGAGAGGGGAGTTCTGAATATTTTTCTTACTATGGGAGATGTGTGTGAGGTTCAACCCCCTGAAATTTGCAGAAGTCTCAACCCCTCAAACCAGGGTTGTCTCGCCTTGCCTACCCTGGAAGGCTCAACCCCTCAAACTAGGAATGTCTCTGCTTGCCTGTCCCAGAAGGCTCAACCCCTCAAAACAGGGGGTGTCTTGTTTTGCTGCTCTGGGAGGTTGACCTGTTTCCTCCCTTTCCCCCTCTTAAGGTCCCTTGCACACTTCCCACTCATGTTGTCATCCCTGGCTGATCCCCCAAGGGAGAATTAGGCCCCTCTTAGTGTTGGCATGCTGGTATAAATCCCATGGCAGGATCCCTTCTAAGCCAAATGAGGTAGCTACAGAACGGTGGAGAGGACCCACTGACTCCGTCCAGCAGTAGGACTTGTCACCATCCACATGAACAACACCGCAAGTAGGGCTGTTTGTGATCATTGATGCGCGCACACATTTAGCCCTCCAGAATTTGACCACCAAGTATGGGCTCCTGCAGCTTCTCCTTCCTTGGTCTGTGCACAGAGTTGTCACCACAGTATGTGAGGATCATTTAAGCTAGTTTGCTGGCCTGTTTCTTTCTGTGTTGCTGAGAGCTTGGGTTATTCCTCGCACTAAGTGGGTCCTGATTTCTCAGCCCTGAGGCAGCCACAAGTGGGTGGGGCATGCCTCCTCCTGAGAGAGAACTAGAGACCACCCCCAGAGGGGAATGTAATCACGGGCGAGCACCCAAATTATTACAAATAAAGATTTGGTGCTGCAAAAGAAATAGCACTCAAATATAAAATTTTCTTTTTAATTCCCAGCAAGGTAATGTACTTCTATAGAAGGGTACACCCTTACAGATGGAGCAATGGTGAGCGCACACTTGGACAACGGAGGGGAAGGGGTTCTTATCCCTGATGCATGTGGCCCCTGCTGCTGTGTTGTTCCCCTATTGGCTAGTGTTAGACTCTACAGGCTAAACTAATTCCAATTGACTAATTTAAAGCGAGTGATTGGGGGGTGAGTGGTTTGGCAGGAAAAATGGTTATGGCAGAGCAGGAAATCGGAATGAGTCAGGGTAGACAATGAGCAGGTAATTGGAATGAGTCAGGGTGGGGTAGGTAATCGGAATGAGTCAGGGTGGAGCAAGAAATAGAAAAAGTTTGCTTTACGAGGAAGTTTAAAAGTAGAAGGCAAAGAATTGAACATACTGACATATTGATTCTTTGAAGATAAATTTAGAACTCATATCTAACATGACGTATATTGATTTTCCAGTATTGTTCTTCATTTTTTGTTTGTTATTGTTCTTCTCCCTCCCTCTTGTAGGATGTGAGACTTCACCACCTGCTAAAATTGAGCTTTCCTGCTAACATAGGACCTACATGTATTAGAATAAACCATCCTGGCCACGAGAGATCAGAAAAAATCTGAGACCAGGGACTCATTTACTTCTAAAATGCTTTCTCTGGAAGATTTTAAAAAGAAAAGGGGAGAAATGCGGAAGGAAAATAAATCTCAGGAGCCCAAAATCACTAAAGCAAAGGGAAAAGTCAAGCTGGGTACTGATGTGCATATCTGACTCTCATTCTATTCCTAAATAAGATAGCTATGAAGACAAAAAAAGCTACATACCTACCCCATAATTTGCCCACAAGGAAATTCCTTGTGGACAAAGGAGAAACAAAACTCCAAGTCATCCCTTTGGTTAAGTGAGACACGTGCATATCTGATTGCTTTCTTTATCCTACTGTTTCACTCAGCCAGACTAAGGCACAAGTGACTATGCCTATAAACTCTGTATTCAGTGAAAGGCTAATCAGAAACTCAAATGAATGCAACCATTTGTCTCTTATCTACCTACGATCTGGAAGCCCCTTCCCTGCTCCAAGTTGTCTTTCTAAACCAAACCAATGTATGTCTTACATGTGAGGACTAAACTCTGATTTTTTTTTTTTAATTTTGCCCAAATTCCTATGTAAGGGGCCTGGGGAATTATGCCCTATAAATCATAAATTCTCATCAGATAGGTTTTATTTAACCCTATATATCCTGACTCTGGCATAACATTACGAGACAAAGAAGATAAAAATATTTTACCCTAAAACATGTTTCTTTGCCATATTTTGAAATGTCCCTGCACAGCTGTTCTTTGTGGGGGAAATTTTGTACCTTTAAAGAATCTTTTTTAAGATAGCTAGACATTTTTCTTCTAGACCCTCCCAATCCTAAAGAGATTAACTAAGGTCTGAATAAGAAACATTTGTCATCTATTGTCTGTAAGTGTAAGACTTCAAAAGAACTTTGGTCTCACAATCTTTATCTTAACCTGAACATTCCCTTTCTAATGATCCCAGGTCTTTAGACAAACTCAACCAATTGTCAATCAGAAAATATTTAAATTACCCTATAGCCTGGAACCCCCTGCTTTGAGTTGTTCCGCCTTTCTGGACCAAACTAATGTATTTCTTCAATGTATTAGATTAATATCTCATGCCTCTCTAAAATGGATAAAACCAAGCTGCACCCTGACCACCCTGGGCACATGCTCTCAGGACCCCCTCAGGGCTGTGTCATGGGCCATGGTCATTTATATTTGGCTCAGAATAAATCTCATCAGATATTTTACAGAGTTTGACTCTTTTGGTCAAGACACTTATTGATTGATGTATCCTGTCTCCCTGAAATGTATAAAACCAAGCTATGCCCTGGCCACCTTGGGCACATGTCATCAGCATCTTCTGAGGCTGTGTCACAGTCATATCCTTAACCTTGGCAAAATGATCTTTCTAAGTTGACTGAGACTAGTCTCAGATATTCTGGGATCACAAAGTCAACCCAACCCACAATTTCACCAAACCACTACTTTCCAAATCAGTCCTCAGAACAAGAGTGTAAGAAGATCTGTAAATTGTTGCTCCAATTAAAATAAAATAATGGAAATTTGTAGGGTATATTTACAGGGGTGCTGGTTACAACAGCTCCTTTTCAGAGTTCATAAATACTTTTGCATAGTAAAGATCTGAGCAGAAAGCAATGTCACCTGGAACTGCTTACTTCTGTTTAATCCAGTTTAATCCAAGTTTACCCTATGAGTGAGAGCCTTTTTCACAGAATGGTTATGCAGACCTAGACACTCAATTTCTCTTGTGTTTGTCTCAGAATTGCTGCCTCACCATCCTAGAAATCCATGTGAACTCAGATGAATCCAGAATATGCAAACTTTACAGAACTCACTCGTGGTTGGTGCTGAGCTTGTATCAGCCAGGTTATAACCATACTGACCTTCTTTCTGTTACTGTTTTCTGTTTACAGTTGAACTCATCTTATCCACTTACTTCTCTAAATCTTCTCACATACCAGTTCTCAGCATAGCAAACTCTTTCAACCTCACAGAACTCAACATCTATTCATTTACTTCCCTGTCTTTGCTCATGCCATTTTCTCTACCCACTTATCTGCTGTCTCACACCCCACATTGCCTAAAAAAATCCTGTTTGTTATTAGGATTCAGTTTCCAGGACTAACAAAGTTGGGCAACTGGCCTGGTGAGGTGATTCACATCTGTAATTCCAGCACTTTGGGAGGCTGAGGCAGGTAGATTGTTTGAACCCTGGAGTTTGAAGCCAGCATGGACAACATGGCAAAACCACTTATCTACAAAAAATACAAAAAATCAGCCAGGTGTGTTGGCGCTGGCCTGTAATCCCAGCTACTCAGGGAGATAAAGTGGGAGTATCCATTAAGCTTGGGATTCTGAGGCTGCAGTGAAAGCTGCTCTGGAGCTCAGGAGAAATAACTGCAAGTTCTGCTGGTGCTACAGATATGCCTGGTAGCTAAAGGTGCTCTACTGGAGCTCTCACAAGCTTCAGGAGGAGAATCACAACACAGACTACTGATCTGCATTGGATACTTGAAATGCAGCCCATGTCATGCCACAAGGCTCTGGTAGAGACTCTGTGCCTGACCATAAGAAATCAAGTGACTGAGAAAACACAGCTGTCTATCATAAGCCTGGTGTTTTCAGGCTGACCAAGTCATAAGTTTGGTTCAGCACACACCATCCTTATGTACTGAAAATGGTGTATTTGAAATTGGGACTTAGCAGATGGTCCTGATGCTTATAATACCCACCTGTTTCACAGATGCCTGTCCTTCACCTCATACCACAGTTCCTTGCAATGGGCTGATAGAAGAAAAATTCAGGCCTGGTTCATTGATTTGACAGAAGCCAAAAATGGATCTCTGCTTCAGCATATCTCTGCCTAGCATAGCTCCAAGGACAAAGGTAAGGACAAATCTTTCCAATGGGAGTGTGTAGGTGGGTGTACAGGCAGAGCATCCAGCTGCTCAGTTTTTAAGGATGGAGGAGTGGCTTGAAGTAACAATATATATGGATTCCTGGTCTATGGTGAATAGCTTCTCTGGTTGGTCAGGGATCTGGAAGAAGGCAGTTTCAAACACTCATGTTTGGAACATGAATCTAAAGGAGTGAGGACAAAGCATGCAGATTTTGGATACTCACATCATTGCCAACTAGAGTATCCACATCAGAGAAAAAAAATGTCAATCAGAAGAAGGAGATGACCTACCCAGTGGATTATAGCCAACCACTGTCATTAACTTGAGCAATAAACCCAAGAAAGGAGTAACCATAGTGTCGGGATGGAGCGTGGGATTCTTTTTATCAAAGCTGATCCAGCAGCTGCTGCTAAATGCCAATCTGTCAGCAAAGAGCAAGGAGCCATCCCTTGAGTAGAGCAACTGGACACATGATACAAGTTAAGTTTATTGGATTCCTTTCATTCTGGAGGAGACTGCATTAAATCTCTACTAGACTTAACAAATACTCCAAATATTAATTGATTCTTTCCTTCCTGCCTGATCTTTGTTAGAATTACTATAAGTTATTCATAAATGACTGAATTAATACCATGGACCACCATATATAATTCCCCCACACTCATTTTCTCAGCAACCATTTGAAACAATTGTTCTAATACCCTATGATCCACTGATTCTAACCTATATTACCATAATATCCAAAAATAGCTCACCTAAAAGAATAATGCAGAGGCCTATTAATGTCTTGATTAAGATGCTAGCTTTGGAATGGCATGTTGTGTGTTTGGCATGTGCTCTTCCAGGATACAGTAGAACCACTGAAATTGTGGCTAACTTATGGTTCTGTGTCCCTATTAGGTAGAATATGTAGATCTGAAAACCAAGAAGTCAAGTGAATGTGTGATTAGTTCCCCACAACTTTAGGTTCTGATAGGTTAGATTACTGTGTTCCAAGAAGTTGGGTGTGGGGGTAAATGTTAAACCAGTAAAGGTTCTACTGAACCTGAAGGTACACTAACACTTGGTAATTTTAGTCCTAACGGCAGTCAAACACCAAGCAAGAGAGAAGTTTTATTATAATAATGGGAGTATTGGACCCTGAATCTGATGAGGATCTTGGGTGTCTGCTGTGCAATGGAAAAAGTGGGGAGTATTTTTAAACCTCAGGGAAGTCACTGGGGTATCATTAGGTGTCTTGAGATAGTAGAGGCTTAGGGATAATAGTAAATAGGCAATTGCAGCAAACAGCCTGACAAGGCAAAGAAATAAAAGGCTCAGGTATTCAGGTATGAGGGTTAGGCTCAACCCACCAGACTAGCAGTTTGGGGTAAATGAAGTGCCAAGCAAAGGGAGGAAACTGTAAAAGTGGACAGTGGAGGAAGATGTTTTTTTAGAATAACATATAAATAATGCAGAATACAAAGAAGATAATGAATAATTTTACTTATGAACAAATTGATTAGGGGAGAGTAGAAAGGTCAGTAATAGAAAAAAAGAGAAAGTCCATATGTTTTAACAGGATGGAAGAATGAGAACATGAGTACAGATGGATATAAGCCAGAATCTTGATGACAGGAAGATAAAGTCATGCTTACAGCCATCATGCAATGTTAGCTGTGGCCATTGATTACCATTGTGTGTGGGCATAGAGAATGCTGATGTTTTTAGTGGGGAGACAAATATGTGAAACAGTTTTCTGGGAAAGGACAAAATAAACTTATTTAGAAAGCATGGTTTCTTATTTAGAACAAGATGATTGTTGGAGAATGGGATACTTAAAATAGATATCTTAGAGGCTGAGCAGTTACCGATGGAACAGAATCCAGTGTAAGACTATGTGAGTGCACATGAGAAAATGGGAATGAGAATAGACAAGGTCACTGGAGCTGGAATGTCTAGAAAATATAGTCCAGGGTATTGGATTATATCATCATGGTTGTGGTTAAGGCCACCAATAACGTAAGCAGGAGTTATTGGTAGAGAAAGACAGTCAGCCAGATGCTAAAGACTTCAATGAATAAGGGTTACTGACTAGTGAGAAGTTGATGACAGCAATAAAAAAGAAGAGAAAAATGGGTGATAAAATTTAATGACAGAAACTTAAAAGGAGCTTTTTTTTTTATAGCTAGTGAAGAAATAGTTTTGAAGTTGCAATGAGAAGTAAGCAGAAAAAATATTCCACTGGAAGAACTGACTAGAGCTTAAAGAAAACCAAAAAGCATTTTTTTCTCTGACTCTCACATCCCATACACATGTGTGTTTGTGTGTGTATATATACACATATGTGTGTTTGTGTGTGTATATATATTCACATATATGTTACCTGTATGATATGCAATTCAGTGAATATGTATACTCTCACTCAAATAGAGTTATGTAATGACAATAATTATTTTTAAAATATTTCTATGATAATATGGGATATTCATTTTCTACGCCAACTATTGATAGGTATATTATTTCAATATTTATAGCTAATTTATAAATTTCATACCTGTCTAATTGGTATATGCCTCCATATGCATTTACATGGATTAGATGTGTGCATGTGTCTATGTATATTTCCATTTGCTCTGCTAAGTTTTTCCCTTCCCAAATCGTGTTTGGACAGTTCAAGTAGATGAGTTGTGACTCCATTTATTTATTTATTTTTTTAGAAATAGACGTGCAATGACTTGAACAAGACAGGTGAAAGAATGGTCTGAGAGCCTGGGGTTGGGGGGCGGGAAAGGTGGACAGAGGGAGCCAGGTGGGGGGCGGGGGATGGGGGGAGCGGGATGTAGGAGGAAGTGTTGCTGACACCTTTGATTGCCTGCTTTCTTTATTACTCTAGCCCCAATGTTTATCAGCCAGGCTTGGCTTCAGGAGCGTTTGTTCTCCCCAAACCGAAATGTGAATTTTAATTGGATTAGAACATTCCTGATATTTTTCCTCCCTAGCCAATGACTAGTGGTCACATAATTCCAGCACGCAACCCAAGAGAAAATCCACTGAGGACACTTCTGAGAACGATTTTTGTCTCATCAGAAAATGAGTCTTTTGAGAGAATGGGGGGAGGGCGATGATCTCTGATTCTGGCTTCCAGGTGTGATGTCTGGAAGCACTGTACCCACATTGGAAACAGGGTTAGATTTTGCCCCATGGGAAAAGCTACACTATCAAGGGCAAAGAGTGTGAAAAGTAATTTTTGATATCAAGGATGAGGTTCAAAATTCAAATAACAACAAAAAATATGCCTTTTACCCATCTTGTTTAGCACAATAATTTCCCATTAATGTGTACTTCAATTAGTATTCTATTAGTTGTACTTTCCCTTCTCTCTAGTGCCACTAGATAGTCCTATTATTAGTACTGGATACAATGTGTTAACCAAAATTAAAAGGAAATTATGTTTTTAAATAAACGGACGTTTTTGGGCTGAATATTAGACTGGTAATAATGTGTCGTTAAAACCTACCATTCTAAAGGAAGTTAAACTGAGGGCCTAAAGGCCACTCTGAAGTACATATACATGTCGTGGCAAAGAAACCCACATTATAATAAGAAGAATGAAATAGTACTATGTTAGCATGATATTGGTTATATTTTAATACAAAACTATGTATCAATTATAATAATATAATGTATAATAATGTAATATCTAATGTATTACATTATACATAATAATGTTATATCTAATAATATATTTTAACACATATAATGTATTATAATATATATTTATATATATAAATATTATTATATTTAATAATAAAATAAGAATGAGGGTGCCTAAAATGTATGTAGGACTTTTCACTCAAAGCACTTCTTAAATCATTTCCTTTAACCTAGAAACCAGTCTTCCAGCTTCCTTTCTGGTGATCTTTCTACTACTGCCTTCTGCTCTTATAAATCTCACAGTATAAGGAGACAGGAAGATTGATAGAGCATGCAAATTTTTGTTTCCCTTCTGTTTGACTACACACCGTTATTATTTTTTTCAGAGCAGGTAGGAAGAGACTAAATGTAAATAATAGCAATGCTTTCAGTCTGTGGAACTCCTGAGAATTGTGAATCTGTCTCTATAAGATGATGAAGGATGAAGCAGTGATATAGAGAGTGAGGGCTTGGCAAAGAGTCTCATCTGGTGCCTTTTAGACAGGTAACGCACCATTTCTGGATTTAAGATGACGGCTGATGTGCCAGAGCATGTCTACATTGATAGTTCCCGCAGAGTAGTAAAAAGGACAGTGGGAGGGCAGGAGTAAGAACGAGAGGACATTTTTTCATTGACTCCCATCACACGTGAAACAATATATGAAGTGATTTTATGTGTCTCCTATGTACGTGTTTCTGTGTTTGTCTGTGTGTGTATATTTAAATTGACACTAATTATGTATATAATTCCTGTTAAGATCCTCTCTTAAATACTGCCTCAGGATTTTTGGCCATTACATCCACCAGCTGAGATGACCTCCTGGCATATAATAGTTCCAGAAAAGATAATTCTTAAAATAATGAGTGAATATTAGATTTGGAAAGTGATTTAAAAGCCATCTAAGCCATCTGTTTCACAGAGAAGAATTTAAGAGCTATATATATTGTCACTAGTCCAAAGTTACATAAATGGCAGCAGAACTGGGATTTGAATGATTTTAAATTAAGACAATAAGCCGAAAACCTGTACCTCATTCAGGTTGTTCATATGTACGAAGACTCATCCATACCGCAAGGGTCAGCTATCCAACAACAGCCACATGAAAAAAGAATAGTGCAGAATGTAAGAGACTCAAGAATCCAAAGAAAAGGATATATTGATGGATGAGAGGTGGTCATAAAGTAATTAATTTTTGTTTACCATTTTATAATTTTCAAAGAGCACTTAAGACACTATCTCTTTAAATGCAAAGCAACTATTGCTATTTCCAATTTACTAAAGAGGCTACTAGGGCTAATGACTCTCAAATAGTGGCCAAAGCCCACTGTTGGTAAAGGGAAGCTGAGCCCAGAACCCAGGTCCTTACACTTTGATCCATAACACCACACTGTCTTTTTCATACAAAGCAGCTTCCATCTGTGGTAGCATTCTATTTCTATCGCAGAGTACTGCTCTAACTCACTTCCTCATGACCAGTTTAGAGACCACATGTTGAGATGGTAGCATTATAACACACAAAAAAAGTCAGGATTTATGAGTCACCTGGAATTTTAGGAAACAAGAAATTGTGTGGGCAAGAAATTAGCTTTTTTTTTTTTTTTTTTTAAGCCATTGACTTTTAAAGGTTGTTCGTTAGCAGAGAATAACCTAGTCTATGTTAACTAATTAACTTCATTTACAGGCTTAGGGAGTTGATTTAAAAATTGGATGAGATAAAAGATGTGAAAATGTTGAAAAACTCTAAATATGATTGTGTTTTTAATCTTGCAGCTGTGTTTCAGTGAAATCACTGGTGGTTATAAACAAGCCTGGGCATCATAGCTGACTTTACTCAGTGGATATTATTCATTCCTACAAGAAAAATTACAAGCTGAATATGTCAAATTACAATTTCAATTTTAATTTGGCAGAAAAAGTCAAGCTCTCACACCAGAAAAACACAGCCGGAATGGGATTTGTGGAAAACAAAGTAAGCTTTTTAAGGTTTTCTTGGGCCTCTATGTTCTACTGCCCAATTCAGGGTCAGACACGTAATGGTCACCAATACATTTTTATTTCTGAGACTGCAGACTCTTCTTTGGTTCATGTTCTAAATATCATATTAGGATTGGTCAAACATGTCAATGTGTTTGATACTACATATGGCAGGCTTACAGTAATAAAAATTTACCAGCTAAGTTACTAAGTTATTGTAAAACAAAAAAGAAAACAAAACAAAACAGGATTTTAGCCAAAGCTGCCTATATTCACAGCAGAGATTTGAACCACTTATTTACACTGAGGTGATGTGGAGTGTCTCTCAGTATCTCTGAAACTAGAAAAGTCTATATGTTCTCCCACACTAAGCAGGCCAAAAGGTATTTTGTTCAGAGCTTATGGATTCCTGAATAATCCAAATATAATCTGTACAACTTTTAAGGGAACAAAATCAATTGATAGTTAATGATGAAAAAAGATGATAGCAAGTTTTAAAAATGCTCAAAATAGATCGGAATAGAGACAACACTTTAAAAATCGACAAGTACACTGCTTTACAATAAACAATGAGATAATCTTGGTATTTAACATCATAATTTTTGCATTTTTTGCCTGTATGTTATTTGTAATTTATTGAAAAATAATATTAATGATACTAATGTTCATACTGAGATTTCACTAAAAGTCAGAAAATGTGCGGGGGAGTTACGTATATTAACCCATTTAATTTTCACAACCACCACAGGAGGTAAGTAAATATATTTATTCCTATCTTGCAAGGAAATTGAGGTCCCCAACAGTTATATAACTTGCTTCAAGGTTTTCTAACTGCTAAGTGGTGGAGAAAGGCTTTGAACTAGGAACATATATTGTCAGTTTTTTTCCATTGTCTATGAGACATCAGAAGTCTAAAACTTATATGAGATCTCTCAATTTCTAACTTTCAGCAGCTAATTCAAATGTTTTAAAACTTATATGTAGGCCCAATTTTTCCCAGATGCTGCTAGATTGTGATCTTTGTTTTATGTAGTAAGAACAGATGACTGTTATAAAATGCAAAAAGAGGTGGTTTAGAAGCCTTTCAAAACTTGTCCACCATCCCCTTCTTTAATGATGATTTTAACTCCATCAACATTGTACATTTTCTTCCTCAGCCCAGAAAGAATTAAAGTTTCAAAATGCCTATTCATTTGACAAGTACCCCTCCACCCAGCCTGCCCAAAGAGAAATAGGAGAGGTAAAATAAGGCATAAATAGCTACTCAGAGACACCATGGAGACAGTAAAAGGAAGGACCCAGGGAGTGTCTATGTAAGTGGAGGAAGCTCCGAGAATGTTGGAGGAATGATACTAGGAGGAGCAGCAACATTTTACCCTCTTCTTACCTTTCTAATTAACCCTGAGAATCATGTACGAGTGCTAGAGAATGTGAGTATCCACCCAGTGTCTCAGTATAGGCTTACAGTTTTTCTTCAATAAAATATAAGATTTCAAAAGGGACCTAATAATTTGCTGATATTTAAAAGAGACAGTGTAAAGCACCTAGTTTTTATCCCTATATGTTAAGAGGTAAAAATTAGAATATAGACGGTGAAATCATTTGGATGAAAGTCAAAATATTGATTTTATTGATGGAATATCTGAAATCGAGTTTGTAACTAACCTATGTCAGTGTTTAAAATAGACTTTTAAGTACTTTGCTGCTGGCCACTTGATTTTGGTTCCATATTCATGTGAAGAGATTCTAAAAATTCAGTCCCCAGGGTCTATATTTCCATCTTTATGTCCATGTGTGCCCAATGCTTAGCTCCCACTTACAAGTGAGAACATGCGGTATTTGGTTTTCTGTTTATGTGTTGGTTCACATAGGATAATGGCCTTCAGCTGCATCCATGGTACTGAAAAGGACATGATTTCATTATTTTGTGTGGCTGTATAGTATTCCGTAGATTATATATACTATATTTTCTTTATCATGGCTGTATAGTATTCCGTAGATCATATATACTATATTTTCTTTATTATGGCTGTATAGTATTCCGTAGATTATATATACCATATTTTCTTTATC